>NC_047659.1:130409758-130764758 GCF_011762505.2 Arvicanthis niloticus
CCAGGATCATCTGACAGACCTAGTGATGCAGAATTATTAAGGGCTGATTACTCTGTCTTGGCAGATATATAATCAGCCGACTATTCTACAAGTGTGTCCTTTTCTGGACAGTAATTTATCTGTAGATGGAAAGAAGCAATTCTTGCCTAGTGGCTGACTCACCACAATTGGAATAACTCCAAAGATGCTCAATTTCTTCTTAGAATCCAAGACAGGAAGCTGTCAGGAGCAAACAGGTCTCTAATCAAAATGAACATGAATACAAAAATGTTTGTAATGTCAATTCTGTGGATTTCTGATGTTTTGAAAACCAACTATCCATGTAAGGTAATCTGGACTGTTGTCTGTTAACTCCTCTCAGCTATTTCTAAAGAAAATAGAGAAAACACCCTAACAATAAACTCAAAGCCATGAATTTGCTATAGGCCCTAACTCACAGTCTAGCTATCTCAAATAAGTTTAAAAGTTAAAGAAGGACTGGGTCTAAGCCTTGTATTCCTAAATATGTTATATAGGCACAATGCCTATGAGAGTAACAATATTAATCTCACTTTTATATCAATAAGAAGCTCGTACCAATGAAAACCTTAAATTCAAAATCAAAGTAAATTTTGTACCATTTAAGAAATTACAACTTCATCTTAATAACAATTATACATATTTCTACCAGTAGGTTATTGCTGTGCAATAAATCCTAGCTAATCCTCCCTGTTTCACCAAAACCACTACTTTTCCCTAGAAAGACAGCCCAGTATTAACCACCTCAGTCCCCAAGCCCAGGGAATAGGGGCGCTGACTCTTCATTAACTTCTTCAAGCTGATTATGGGCGTTGAGATATTAGAAGAGGGACAGGGGGAAGAGTAAATTGATAAGCCTCTGACACTGTGTCTTCACTGTATCCAGCTGGAATTCCAGGACATCAGAGGTTCGAGCAGGTCTGCTCAGCTTGCTTGATGAGTAGATACACCAAGGCTATGTATTCTGCAATATACAATTCTCAAAACAAATTTTAGTATCAAGATAATTTTTTGTTTGAATTCTGGAATCTAGTCTTCTGGCAACCTGTCTCTGTCATGTCTAATCCATATAATTCTGGGAGTTTCTATGAGGGTGTACTCCCACCATCCTCCCATTTTCACCCCCCTGCTCTCAAATTCCCCAACACTAGGGAATCCAAACTTTCAGGCACCAAGGCCTTCCACTTCCACTGATGCCTAACGCCTTACCCCATCCCCTCTCCTCCAATTACTATGAGGGTGTGCTCCCACCATCCTCTCATTCCCACCTCCCTACTCTTGAAATTCCCCAACACTAGGGAATTCGTACTTTCAGGTATCAAGGCCATCCATTTCCACTGTTGCCTGGCAAGGCCACCCTCAACTACCTATACAGGTAGAGCCATGAGTCCCTCCCTTTGTGTTCTCGGGCTGGAGATTTTAGAATGGCTACTCCAACTTGTTTCTTAGGACCATTTGCTTGAAAAATTGTTTTCCAGCCTTTTACTATAAGGTAGTCTGTCTTTGTCACTGAGGTGGGTTTCCTGTGTGCAGCAAAATGCTGGGTCCTGTTTATGTATCCAGTCCATTAGCCTATGTGTTTTAATTGGGGGATTGAGTCCATTGATGTTAAGAGATATTAAGGAACAGTGATTGTTGCTTTCTGTTATTTTTGTTATTAGAGGTGAAATTATCTTTGTGTGACTATCTTCTTTTGGATTTGTTGGAAGAGGATTACTTTCTTGCTCTTTCTAGGGTATAATTTCCCTCCTTGTATTTCCTGCTATTATCCTTTGTAATGCTGGGTTTGTGGAAAGATATTGTGTAAATTTGGTTTTGTCTTGGAATATCCTGGTTTCTCCATCTATGGTAATTGAGAGTTTTGCTGGGTATAGTAGCCTGGGCTGGCATTTGTGTTCTCTTAGGGTCTGTATTACATCTGTCCAGCATCTTCTAGCTTTTATAGTATCTGGTGAGAAGTCTGGTGTAATTCTGATAGGTCTGCCTTTATATGTTACTTGGCCTTTTTCTCTTACTGCATTTAATATTCTTTTTTTGTTTTGTGCACTTGGTGTTTTGATTATTATGTGATGGAAGGTATTTCTTTTCTGGTCTAGTCTATTTGGCATTCTATAGATTTCTTGTATGTTTATGGGCATATCTTGTTCTTTAGATTAGGGAAGTTTTCTTCTATAATTTTGTTGAAGATATTTATTGGTCCTTTAAGTTGGGAATCTTTACTCTCATCTATACCTATTATCCTTAGGTTTGGTCTCCTCATTGTGTCCTGGATTTCCTGGATATTTTGTGTTAAGAACTTTTTGCATTTTGCGTTTTCTTTGACAGTTGTGTCAATATTTTATATGGTATTTTCTGCACCTGAGATTCTCTCTTCTATCTCTTGTATTCTGTTGGTGATGCTTGTGTCTATGACTCCTGATTTCTTTCCTAGGTTTTCTATCTCCAGCATAGTCTCCCTTTGTGATTTCTTGATTGTTTCTACTTCCATTTTTATGTCCTTGGTGGTTTTGTTCAATTCCTTCGCCTGTTTAGTTGTGTTCTCTTGTAATCCTTTAAGGGATTTTTATGTTTCCACTTTAAGGGCTTCTACCTGTCTACCTGTGTTCTCCTCAAATTCTTTAAGAGTATTATTTATGTCCTTCTTAAAGTCCTCTATCATCATTATTAGAAGTGATTTTAAATCTGAATCTTGCTTTCCTAGTAATACGGGGAATTCAGGACTTTCTAGTGTGGGAGAACTAGGTTCTAATGATGCCAAGTACCCTGGGTTGCTGATGCTTATGTTCTTGCGCTTGCCTTTTGCCATCTGTATCTCCTTAGTGCTACCTGCCCTGTCTCTGACTGGAGCCTGTCTTTCTTATTATCTTGGTTTTATCAGAACTGTGTGGGGTGGGTGTTACTACTGGGGTAAGTGCTGGGGCCCAAAATCTGCTCAGTGCTCTGGGCCAGGAGTGATTTCCTGGGTCCTAGTGGGTTCCAGTTACTCCCTGTTTGGGGCAGACATTGGTGTCTGTTTACCTAAGATAATGCCAGTGTTAGTTAATTAGAGCACCTGGGAGCCCCGCTTTCTCTGGGTTCTCAGAGATTAGGGGCAGAGCTGCTGCCCGGGATCTGGAGACATTTCTTCTTCAGTACTTACTTAGATTCTAATTTAGAGTCATTTGTGTCGTCATGTGACTCAGATCATTATCTCCCCCTAGGCTACAAACTCTGAAGGAAGGTGACAGAAAAATTTTTGTAGCATGCCCTCTTATCTTTATCACTACGTTATAGTGCATAAAGATATTAAAATCATTAGCTCATGAAATCATTAGCTCTGGTCTTAGTTTTCATTAATTGGTTAGTTAATTGCTCTTTGACAGTTATATATGTGTATATAAATATTTTGGCCATTTTCATCAACCCTGTTACCTTCTCTCAACCCCTTCTAGTTTCTGCTGAACACCTTCTTCTTAGCAGGGTCCCCTCCTATATTCATGTCTCTGCTGTTGCTTGCTTTGTTTTTGTTTTTTTTTCCTTGTGATTCACTAAGTTTAAGGATTGCTCATGCAAGCATAGATGGAAAATAATTTACTGGAGCACACACAATTTAACAGTGGGTATACCATTGAAGAAAATGGCTCCTCTCTGTTCCTAACAACCATTAACTGGCAATCTCCCCTCAGGGAGAGGTGGGGCTTCTTAATCTCTTCCCCAGTTCATAATGTAATGTTGAATGGTCCCATCTTCTACAGGTCTTATCCCGGTAACCACAGCTGCTAAGATATTCATGAATGACTAGGTCAAGACTCAGGTCATGTCCAGAAGAAAGTATTTCGCGGCACTATTAAGAATAATCTTAGTGGGCTAAGTCTATCTTTACCAATGGGAAGTTTTTTTGACAAGGGCAATGTTCCTACAAAAGAGAAGAGTCAAAGTCAACGTGAGTGCTCAGGACTACCCCTGTCTACAGTCCTCTCTGCTTTACATTAGGCCCCATCTTGGGCCAGGCCAAATCTCTCTTTTTCTTCTCTTAGGTCCTCCTCACTAACTTGCTTTTGAACCAGTGTGCTCTTTGACTGGGTGATCCCCATTCACCATCATCTCTTATGCTAATCCCCAGGGGCCTGCTCCTGCCCTGCTCTGGGTGCAGCCTCAGAAGCCACACCCTTTATAGCAGCATGCACATTTCCTTCTGTTACCCCAATCATGCTTCTCTTTCCTGATTATTCTGGTTATTCTTACTTTATCTCTCCCATTATCTGCTAGGCTTCAGTTTGAGGTTTGAAACCCATGTGTCTTTTCTGTATCCTATCACACACCAAGAGCCTGAAAGGATGCCATTTCAATTCCAGCTCTGCATGAACTAGCTTTGGGCCCTTGGGCACAATGTTTAAACTTTCTGGGCCTCAGTTTTCTAATCCATGAATTGCAATAAATCTAGGCCTTGGTGTACACGTTGGAGTTTAAATAAGATAATCTAAATGACAACTTTAGCACAGTAGCCGGCAAAGGTTAAGTGGTAATTACAACCCACCTTCATTCTTTTTTCTGTTCCCTTTTCTTCCTTGTGTACAGCAGCACAGTGCAGCCTCCCTTTCTAGTCCCCATTTTCTGGCCCACACAAAAATAGCAACACATAAAATGAAATTGCACGGTGTATTTTTACATCCCCCAAATAACTCAATTCAATTATAGACTGGTCCATTTTAGGTGTTTGAGTATTGCCAATGCATCTCAAGCTGGTAAATAACGTTCCAGGTCTCCATTCAGAAAATAAAGAACTAAATCAATCCTTTGGAAAAATGGGTAGGGAAAGACATTTTTTTCTTGAGGCCCCAAACCTTATATGGAATGTGTCAGCAATCACTAACTCTGCTAGCTGGAAGACAGTACACAAGGAACCCTTTATACTTCGAATCTGCCACGGTCTCTGAGCATCTAGCGGAGGAATTGAAGCTCATGGTTTCTGGCAACAGAGATTTGGCACAAGATCCCTGAGTGCACCCAAAGAGTGTTCATGTGACTCATTTTGTGCAGGGGATCCAGAAAATCAGGAGAAAATGTAGCAACGAATGGAAAAGTACTTACCAATGCATTATTGCAACTGCTGGTGGGAAAACAGTGATGCTCCCTAAGCTAAAGCAAGAGTCAAGGCAGGGTCATAGTATTCTTACAAACAAATACAAAGGAACAAGGATGGTCCAGGTTCTAATGCTCGCCCTGCTACTTGTTACTGTTGTAGGGATGTATCCCTATTTATGTGTGTGCAGGTGCTTTCCTGTGTATGGTTGTACATGCACAGATGTGTGTACATATGTGTTTAGAACACAGAACAATCTTAGATGTCTTTCCTAGTGCACTGCCCACTTTTCTCAAACCCTGTTTAGAACTCACGGATAGGCTAGACTGGATGGCCAGGAAGTCCCAGGGTTCTACATATCTTTGTTCCCCAGCATTGAAATTGCAAGCGTTTCAGTACACCTAGCTTTTAAAAATGGTTATGGGGATCAAAGTCAGGTCCTTGTGCTTGTACAGCATGTGTACCATCAACTGAGGTAGCTCCCCAGGACCTAGTATCCCTTGCCTCACTTTGTAACTGTAGTCAAATAACTCCATTCAGCTAATTCTCTACTTCATCTGTAAATAAGAAACTAATCCTGTTTACACAGTATGCCACAGTAGTCCTGGGGACCTAGAAAGTATTTAGTATGGTGTGGGTGTGAATATGAATTAAGATGATTATGTGATTTATTTTTACACCTTCTCCTTGGTGCTTTTATTCATTTTTGTTTTAGATTATTTATTTAATGTGCGTGAATGTTATGCCTGCATGTTTATATGTGTGTCACATGGACGCCTGGTACCTGTGGAGATCAGAAGACAGCATCAGACTTGCTGAAATTGGTGTTATGGACATTTGTGAGTTGTGGGTGTAGCGTACCAAACCCTGGACAAATTAGAACAAAATTTGCAACAAGTGTGGTAATTAAAAAGTTAAAATAATATACATAGAGAACTATATTTACTAATAAGAAAAGATCAACTTCTATCAGAAAGATGGTCAACAAGAATGAACAGATAGTTCATACAAAGAATACAAATTATTGGTAAATTGAAAGGAAGCACATTGCATTTATTCCTTATAAGTGAGAATTCTATTTTATGGCTATAATTACCACTTTGTTAATAAAATATAGATATTTCACATATTATATTTGCACATATGCAGCATTTGTATGTGGTTAATAGCTATCAACATGCATTCATGTAGTTACATCTATCTTTTGTAAGTTCTTCTCTCTCTCTTTCTTTCCCTCTTGTTTTGGGGCAGTGTCTCACTCTGGTGATCAGGCTGTCCAAGAACTTAATTAAAATCCTCCTGCCTTGGCTTCACAAGTACTGAGATTATAGGCAACTAAGATGTTCTTTCCCTTACTAATTTGAAAGAGATCTTTATGTATGTGTACCCTCTATCTGTGTTGAATAAAGCCTTCCACTCATTCCTTTTCTGGGTTTCTTGAGACAAGGTCTTGGAGCATGAAGCAGGAGAGAATTCCCTTTAACTGAACACTCATCAAGCACCAGGCTCTGATACTTCCAGACAATCATAGTCAGCAGGTGCAACAATGTTTATCTTAGAGCTGAGGACACAGTGGCTCAGAGACTAAGTAAGTTTGTTCAAAGACACACAGTTAACAAGTTGCATTTGAACTCTGCACCTAATGCTGTGCAGTGGTTTTGTTTTGTTTGGAGATGGTGTGTTGTGATCTATGCCTCAGCATCCAGCTAACCAGAGCTACAGGTGTCTTCCTTTGTGCCTACCTAAAGCTGTGATCCCTTAAGGTCACTTTTGGGAAATGCATATCCAGAGCCCCTGTACCATCTCCTCATTTCTATTCTTTTACATCTAGGGAGTCAGCTGCAGGTCTAGCTCCTTCTCTTTCCTGAACCAGCTAGTGGAGAATGATCAGTATGATAAAGAAGGTCATACTGCCCTTGCTCTGGAGTCTTGTATGGTTGAGGTTGAGTCTTGGAAGCACAAGAACCTACCAAGTTCAGTCTCCCCTTATTTCTTGCATCAGTTCTTTTTCTGCCTTTGTCAGACTGTCAGTACCCTACCTTTATAAGAGGAAAACAAAAACAGAAGCTAGCTATTTCTATTGCTGTGAAGAGACATTATGATCTTGGCAACTCTTACAAGAGGAAAACATTTAATTGGGGTTGACTTACAGTTCAGAGGTTTGGCCCATTGTCATCATGGAAGGAAGCATGGTGCCATGCAGGCAGACATGGTACTGGAGAAGGAGCTGAGAGTTCTGCATCCAGATCTGAAGGAAGCAGGAAGAGAGAGTGACACTGGGCATGGCTTGAGTTTTAGAAACCTCAAAGCTCTACCCCAGTGACACACATCTTCTAACAAGGCCACACCTACTCCAACAGAGCGACACATCCTCACAGTTTCACCCCCTATAAGTTTATGGTGGCCATTTTTATTCAAACCACCACATAGCTGTCATCACCTCCCTTCCTTGGGAGAAAGTATCATTTGGAGCAAATGCTAAGGCTGTAATCTGTATTTACTCCTAGGTAAGATCATAAATATCATAGCTAGGAGTGCATCTTCTCCCCATCTTTCATTAATGTACGCAGCACTGGCTGCAAAAGCTCATTAACAGCCAGGCCCATGCAATGATCTGCAGTACCCCAAGTGGGCTTCTCCATATCCTGCCTCCATGGCCACAGCTGGGTTTCTTTACAATCTGCCAACTGTTTTACATTCTCCAACTTACCTCTACTATAAAGGATGTCTAGACTTTCCTTCATGAACGGCTGAGTTAGGTCCTTACTTCTATACTCCACAGACCCCATGATTATCTTGATATAGCTTTAACTGTGTTTGATTGTGGTTCTTGCTCATATATATAGCTGCCCATCAAAGTCAAATATGGATGTCCTCTGGGGCCACGCCTGTGATCTGTGTATCCCTGGTGCCCAGCATCAAATGATGAATGGATGAGGGTGTTTCTGAGTCTCTCCTTCTCATCTTAGGCTCTGACTCATGGAGCTGCTTCTCACTTTGGATCTAATTTATTTGATTGAGGGATTTGCTGTTTTCTCAACTTTCTATGAAGGATGCTTCTTTTCCCAGTCTTGCTATGAGGACATCATATATCTCTTGGTTTGTATCACCTGCCAGCTGGACTCCTCATCACTGATTCTGGCTGCCTGGTGGGAGAGTCTTGAAGGCTCGGCTGCAGTAAAAACTCTGCAGCCCTCTTAAATCCTTTCTGACCTGGCAGGATTCCCATTATCTCTGCTACACTCCTGGGGTAAATTCAAGCCCAGGCCCTAACTGTTATGGCCTCCTCCTTGGTTTTATAGGCATGAGGCCAGGCCTCCTTATGACCAGAGCACCCAAACCTTGCTTCCAAAGTGTCTTCTTATCATTCCGCCCCAGACACAGTGCTTCAGGCATGTTAGGAAGCGGATCAGCCAAGTCTCTGCTGACTAGGAGTCCGTCAGCATCACAACAGAAATAAACAGAATAAGAGGCAATGAGCTCATCCCACAGAACTAAGATAAAAGTAGCTAGACAGCTCAAAACCCTGGAAGACATCAGGCAAAGAAGTACTCAGGTTGCAACTGTGCTTTCTCGGCTCTTGTGACCCTTTGGAGAGAAGTGCCCTTAGAATCTAATCTTGCAGAGGTAATTGTCCTTGAGCTGGCTTCTTCACAGGGAAGGAACAGTAGGACCCCTCTAAAATGTTTCTAGAATACTTGATTTGGCTGTCCTGTATCTGTATTCTCTGGGTTGGACATGACTATTGCCACCATCAGTCAGAGCAGCTATAATCATCTGCAGAAGACACTTGTCAGATCATGGCTATTAATATTCTCTACTGGAAGAAAGGGCAGGAGGCAGGGGCTCGGGAGGCTTACAAGATGTCACAAGATCCTCACAAAATCTCTTCCTTCCCAGAAAGAATTATATATACACTATGTGTGTGTGTATAATTATATATATTATCCATTATGTAAATATATATTCATATATATATGTATACACATATATAAAGGTGTGACTCCTCTATGATGCCTCTGTCTGTTGTTTGCTCATGGGATTTAGTGGTGCTGTAGGCGCTTTTGAGTCAGTCACCCATTATCTTATAAGTGTCCCCAGGAAATTCATTGGTTTACCAAATTGGTCTTGGATGGACTCCTTTCTTTGGTCTGCCAGTGCCCTATCTCTGTCCCCCAGGAAAAGTCATATGACTTTTTTGCATATCTCCCAAAATTGAGCTCTGAGAGTCGGGGCTAGGAGACTAACAAGGAAACATGCTGTGTGTTTCATACTCTAGGGTAGAATATTTGAGGGTCATTGCTGAGTTAGCTGTTAGGAACTTTCTGACTCCCTAGCCAGTCACAAAATTTGCTGAAATGTCACTCTTGCCCCAGCTTGTTCACTCAAGTGGGAGATGAATCCCTAGGCTGCTGGCTGAGGAATTTTCCCCCAAAGGAAAATTCTCTGGTGTGACCAGCGTCTTAACCCACTGGAAAGAGTTTCAAGATGAGTTGATGTCTTAGTAGTTAGGGTTGTGTTGCTGTGAAGAGAGCTGTGACCATGACAACTATTAATAAGGAAAACATTTCGTTGGAGTTGGCTTCCCTGGTGGGAAGCATGGTAGCATGGAGGCAGACATGTTACTGGAGAAGTTGAGAGCTCTATGTCTGAATTGGCAGGCAGCAGGAAGAGAGAGAGAAACACTGGGCCTGACTTGAGCATTTGAAATCTCAAAGCCTATGCCCAGTGACAAATGTCCCCCACCACTGCCACAGCTACTCCAACAATGCAAGATGTCCTAATGATGCTACTCCCTATGAGCCTATGGGGGGGGGTCACTTTTATTCAACCATTACAGTCGATCCAAAGCTATTTGAGCTTTATTCAGAAAGAGATGGTATGTGCTTTAAATTGAAGTGCATGTGCTGAAGAGAAAGAAAGATGTGCCTATTATCTTCACAATAGATATACACATGATTCTGTGGCCTTTGAAGCTATACTGCTCAGTGGATGTATCCAAAAAACGGGTTCAAAGATTAAAAAAAGTGTTTAACAATTGTTAGAAAAATGAGCTGGTTTACTGTGTTTAGTTGTATGTGTATGCCTGCATATGTGTGTGTACACCAAGTGTATGCTGTGCCCATGGAGGCCAGAGGAGGATGACAAGTGTCATCAGAACCGGATCTGCCATGTGGGTGCTGGAAACCAAACCCATATCACCAATAAGTGCAGAATGTGTTCTTAGCTACTGAGTCATCTCTCCAGACCCTACTGTTTCTGTTATCCTAAGGAATTTTCCTTGTAAAAGGAATTTGCTAGGTTGTTTTGAGGCACATTGTTCAGGGTTAGGGGTGAGAGAGGCGCTCACTAAGGGTAAACTCAAAGACTGAATACATCACCATCACCATCACCATCACCATCACCATCACCATCACCATCACCATCACCATCACCATCACCATCACCATCACCATCACCAGCAGCAGCAGCAGCAGCAGCAGCAGCAGCAGCAGCAGCAGCAGCATTTGGTTTTTCAAGAAAGAGTTGCTCTGTGTAACAGAGCCCTGGCTGTCCTGGACTTGCTTTGTAGACCATCACCTGCCTCTGCCTCTTGAGTGCTGGAACTAAAGATGTGCCCCATCATGCCCTGCCCTACACTTTGATTTTTAGTTTAGTTCATTGTTAACTGTTGGAAACAATTGTTTGAGATATCTCTCAAAAAAGTGAATATTGTCAGTTGTGTTGAAACTCTTGACTCTCAACCAGCAAGAGACATAAAATATTGTGGTGTGTAATGTTCTTCCCGAGATCCCCTCCCCCTGCCATATCTAAGTTTGTCTCAAGAAGGTTCATGATCCACAAGATAAGAGAGTGAAAACATTCCAGGCTTAGCTCCAATGGAAGAAATAAACCATAGGTAGAGACAGAGAAGTACAAAGAAACTCATGTGTGCGGAAGACGGAAGAGGAGAAAGCACGTTGATCGGAGCCCTGAGACAGCTGATTTCATTTTTAAAGCTGTGCGTGGAGAAGTTTAAATGGTATGGTGAGCGACAGGGGATGACATAGAGGAGTAGGTCACGAGAGGGGCTTCATGTTGACAACTCAGACTCTAGAACAGATCCATGAGTGAAGATGGCATATTTAAACATGTACAAGTTGCATATGAATCATTGGGTAAAAGTAGAGTGCATTAGATCTGTTTTTGCTGCATTACCAGCCTTTCTGAGCAAAGAAACCATAGACGATAGACCCGTGGAGGACTCTGGAAGTGCAGTGGTCAGCAGATCTTATCACATCAAACTTGGGGAAGATTACATTCAACAGACCCATTGCAAAAGCAGAATGGCTTGGATGTAGAGAGTACAAAGGAATTCATCAAGCCAAAGTCACAAGGCAGCAGAGCCATCCATCAGAAGGAGCTTGGCAAGAAGCTAAGACTTGCTGAGAGCTGAAGTCTGGGGTGAGAGAAGTCAACAGGATGACCAGAGGGAGAGTCTAAGGGACAGAGGTACAGGCAGAGAAGACCTAACTCATGAGCAAGGTGGGGTTACAAACAATGTCCACTTAGCAGGAGACTACAGCACACGGTGCCCTGGAAACACACTTCCTGTTCACTCACAGCAGCTGGGCTGTAGGAAGAGGTCCAGCTTCTGTCTCTCTGGCTCTGCCTCCAAGCAGTTGACATGCCAGTGCAGAGGGGCAGAGGGCCAGGATGCTATCCAGAGTGATGGGTGAATCTCTTTCTTAGATTAGATTAGTTTTGAAATTCGCATTTTGCCCTGTGGCTGAGAAGGGAAATGGGCTGGGTGGTTGAGCTATCAGTCCACTGAGAGAAGCCAAAGGTGTGTGGTGAAGTCAGAATCCAGAAAGGAACTTAGAATCTCCCTTCTGCTCTGTACAGTGTCTCTTACTTTTGCCACTTTGCACTATTGGAGGGGATTGTGGGAATGGGTTTCCTGTCAAGGGCTAAGAAGCAGAGGGGATGTTGTATGTATGTATGCATGTATGTATGTATGTATGTATGAATGACATATATATATACACATATATATACATATATATGTCACATATGTGTGTATTGTGTGTGTGTGTAAAACAGATAAATAAAAAACCAAAATAGAACTAGGTGTAATGTGTGTGGCCTTGAAAGTGTAGAAGCAAGGACATAAGGCATTTTAGACCAGCCCTAGGTTCATAGCAAGTTCAAGGCCAACCTATGTTATATTAGACTTGCCTTCAAACAATGAAATAGTAAAATAAAATTGGGGAAAAAAGTCTCATTCATAACCCTTTCCAATAACCTTGCATATACCAGGAAAACAGCTTCACTTGAATCATTTAAGGCAGAGGGATTTAGTGAAGACCATATACAGGTGACAGTAAGGCATGTTAGCCAAACAGGAAAGTGAAACAACATCCAGAAGCCGCTGTCATCCCAAGGCTGGAGAGATAAGAGGTAGTCTTACTGGAACTCAGGGTTCAGGGACACTAGGGGAAGCTAGGACCATGGCAATCAGTTCTGATGAGAGCTGGAGTCTGGAGATGCTATTCAAGATGCCACCAGTGATTTATATGTGTGTGTGTATGTATGTGTATGTGTGTATAATATATATTTAGATATCAACATATTATGTTATATATATGTGTATATTATATATTTATGAATTATATAATATATACTACATGCTGCTATATGATATATATTATACACACATAAAATATTATATATATATATATTATTATTATTAACCAGAAGAATGATTGCCTAACATACAACAAGCACTAGGCTCAATCCCTAGTGCTGCATATATAGAAGTGGGAGGTTTTAGGTAATCTTCAGCTACAAAGCAAATTTGAGGCTAGCCTGGGATGCATGGAGACCCAGCAGGGGCAGAGAGAAAGAACCACTCTGGTAGATCCCCCATCTCCTTCCAGCCTTACCATGTTCCACCTCCCCTACAATCTAGCTGACAGAAGAGACTGAGAAAGGAGTCTGCAGGGTCAGCCTGATTGTCTTACAGAGTCCAAGAGAAGGTGAAGGAAGGAGCTCGCCCATGCAGACTCTGAAGAATGCATGGTCTATCACTTACATTCCATTTCCTCAAGCATTAGTGTTTAGAATGAAATGAAATGAATAGTTCAATAACTAGTGCCACACATGCATAAAGGTCCAAACATAGGCAGTCCTTCAGTTATGTATTAAACACAGATACTATCACACAAGGAAGTTGTCTCGGACAGAAAAGAATTCTAATTATTAACCATGCTCTGTATAAAGGCAACAGACCATTTATTTTCTGTGTATGTACTTCTCTCTTGGAATCAAATTTGTAGGGAGAAGGGATGGCGTGTAAGCATCCTCCTCCAACAGCCAGGGCAAGAGCAGAAGCAATATCCAATACCCCTACACACACAGGGCTGAGAGAAAAGAAAAATCTGGGGAGGTATGATGTGTCAAGTTAGGAACATAGATTACTGAGTTCCTGCTGCGGCTCCCACCTTCTCAGCATTACGTCTCCAGTGTTGCTGACTGTAAAACAGCCTGGCCTCACATTAAAGTGCCATGAAGTGGGAGTGTCCTGAGTCATGGTGACAGCAACTCAAAGATAAACCAGGCTTCTTTTTCCTCATATGTTGTGTCTAGATAGAGTTTGCTACACAGTTCATTTTGATTTAGTTTTGCTATTTCTACTGTACATGTGATGCAAAGATCACAGGAGCACCACTTTGCATCAGTCTGCGCTGTCTTAAACCTGCATTCCAGACTTCTGCTCTGGCTTACATAATTCCGAGGAGGTGGTTCTGGTGCAGCAGCCAGCCTCAGTCCTCAGCTGTGCTGGCTACCCTTTCTTAGGCACAAATAAGAAAGAAGGGCAGGACCTCAGTATAGAGAACAGTGTATGTCCTTGATGGAGTCTGTTGCATAAATGTCTATAGACAAAGACACTGCAGGCAGCGTCTGGATTCACAGGCAAGGAGACTGTTGGCAGCCAGCATGCTGGCCTCAAGTCTCCCTCTCCAAAGACACAGTCCCTGGCTTTCCTCTCAGAAGGTAGGTCAAATCTAGACCTGTTATCCACCTGAGTGTAGATCAGTTTCCCTGGTTCTAGTGATGAGGCAATGAACAAAGCAAAAGACCTGGCCCACCTTTTTCCCAAAGCACAGATACTGTCATGTCTGTTCCCAGTTTAAGATATGTCAATGGGATACCACCGCCCCAGCATGAAATCCCAAACTCTCTAGTATGCTTATTCCACTCCACTCTGCCTTTTGTCTATCTCCATGGCCACAGAGAATTAATTTCAGTGATTTAAATGGGATGAACATATGTCCCATAAATCAGAACTTGCTAACCACTCTCCTGTTTTGACTAGTAGTTACTTACCCATCAGGTATCGCCTGATACTCATCTAAAAGAGTTGCCAACTAAGATAAGTCAAGGCCTGACAGAAAGTTGGACGATACTCAGGATTCTCCAAACCTGAAACCTGCCTGTCAACATCATCTTGCCTGCTTCTTCTGCCCAAGTCTTGGATGGGAATATATGGAGAGGGGAATGGATGTTCTTGCTCTCTCTGCACTTCTGGACTTTTGTTGTATTAGATGGAACAACGTGATGGATTTCTTTGGCCTGGGCTGAAGGGAGACATAGAAAAGGGTATTTGTCATTTAGGAGTCCTACACATTTGAGCACCAATTCCATTTGAAGGCAAAGGATGCTGAGCACAAAAGAGAGTTGCATCCAGCATCATGGTGATGAGAGAAATGACCTGCCTGTGCTAACCTCTTACCTGGCTTCTCTGAGGCCAGTTTGTCAGCCTTCTAATCATTTCTTTGAGCTATGTAATGCTGTTCCAACAAATCCCTCTCACTTTAGAATCACTGTTGGAAGCCAGAAGCCTGGCTAGTACAATATTCTTTCTTCTTCCCCAACCTCTGCCATGAGATCCATTCTCTTTCTTCATTCCAGTTGGTGCAAAGTGACAAAAGCAAGAGATACTGTACAGAGCAGAAGGGAGATTCTAAGTTCCTTTCTGGATTCTGACTTTACCACACACCTTTGGCTTCTCTCAGTGGACTGATAGCTCAACTACCCAGCCCATTTCCCTTCTCAGCCACAGGGCAAAATGCGAATTTCAAAACTAATCTAATCTAAGAAAGAGATTCACCCATCACTCTGGATAGCATCCTGGCTCTCTGCCCCTCTGCACTGGCATGTCAACTGCTTGGAGGCAGAGCCAGAGAGACAGAAGCTGGACCTCTTCCTACAGCCCAGCTGCTGTGAGTGAACAGGAAGTGTGTTTCCAGGGCACCGTGTGCTGTAGTCTCCTGCTAAGTGGACATTGTTTGTAACCCCACCTTGCTCATGAGTTAGGTCTTCTCTGCCTGTACCTCTGTCCCTTAGACTCTCCCTCTGGTCATCCTGTTGACTTCTCTCACCCCAGACTTCAGCTCTCAGCAAGTCTTAGCTTCTTGCCAAGCTCCTTCTGATGGATGGCTTCTTGTGGCTTTTGCTTGCTACTTTTCTCTGTGCTTCTTTCTATACTCAAACTGTTCTCCTGTCTTCCTGATTCAATCTTTTTCATTTCTCAAAGGATGATGGATGATCACTTTCTTGATGAAGACAAGGGGTCAGAAGCTGAGGTTTGTCTGGGAACAATGTGTTGGAAGACTCTGCTATTAAGGGAGATGTCTACCATGTCCAGAGAGATGTCCAAGCTTGGCACAAAATGGAGGATTCCCTTTCTCAGTGGGGCTTCCCTATCTCTACTGACCTTATCTGGAGAGTCTCTAAGTACTGGTGCCTGACCTTTCTGGAGGATGACCTGCACAGAGCTTCCTGCAAGTGCTGCATGGTTCAGAACATAAGTCCCTACACCCAGCCCTTCATGCTGTATGGTAATTAGGTACTGTTATGACCAATCAACTCTTCCCATCCATAACTCCCCAAACCTTTATATACCCTAATATATATATATATATATATATATATATATATTAGAACTGTCTCACTGAAGTTGTCTCTCTGGAAGTCCTTCCATCATGCTCACAGATATCCGAACCCTGCTCACTGCTTCTGCCTCTTATGCCCTCCTGTGCCAGTGGCCAGTGACTGTCGAGGGAAGGGAGACCCATAGTGACAGGGGAAAGGCATATGATCATTTTTGAAGAGGCTCGGCCACTAGATCTAGGAGACAGAGTATGAAAGGATGAGAGCTCTTTCCATCTACAGACAAATTACTGTCCAGAAAAGGACACACATGCAGAATAGTAGACTGATTATATCTGCCTAGACAGAGTAATCAGCCCTTAATAATCCTGCATCACTAAGGTCTGTCAGATGACTCTGGGCCAGAAGGCTGAAGATTTGATGCTCCAACGTTAGGTAGTATGGGGCTTTTCAGGTGTTCAGCAGTCACTATAAATTGGCTAAGTTTTAGAAGCTATGTTTAGTGCTTCCCATAACTTCAGTTAACTCAGTCATTCTGGATTTCTGACGGGGTTGAAGACCTATAGTCTCATAGCCAATCCTGGCTATTTACTTTGAGAGAAAAGATCTGAGTAGATGGTTTTCAGCTGACATTCATTCTAAAGCCAAAAAAAAAAAAAAAAAAAAAGAAAAAAAAAAAAGCTAGGATCAAAAGTAAGTGTTTTAGTTAGAAGAGATGACAGAAGTTCTGGTTAGTCAACAAAATGATGGACTGGGTATTAGGATTATCTTGTACCTCACTGGTACAGTTAGGAATAATGCTCTAACTGTATTTTGAGAGAAAAGTTTTACTTTAACAGGAAGAGTGATGTGTAGGAGGAGCTAAGTGGGAAGGAGTACTGAGAGGAAGAGATGGAGTAAGGAGAGAAGATGAAGGAGAGGAGAAGCCAGGTGATGAGAGAGAGAAAGAGAGAGGGGGCATGGAGGCAGATGTTCACATGTCTCCACCAGTCAAAGATAGTTTTTATATCTAGGTTGGGTATTGGGTTACGCTTCTGATTGAGCATTACCAAACTTATAAATCCTTTGATTAACATTTTAAAAAACTGTATAAAAGCAAAAAGGAAAGGGGGGGGCATGGGACAGGGGTTTTCTAGGGAGGGGAAATGGGGAAAGGGGATGGCATCTTAAATGTAAATAAAATATAAAATTTAAAAAAAGGAAGGATGAGAGCCATCCCTATTTAATTAGATAGGAGTTTTGGTGGTGTATAACAGATATAGATTTTCAGTAACCTAAACATAACAAGAAAGATTTGTTGAAAGGTTAAAGGGAAGTCCACAGAACTTCAAAGAATAACTAATTTTAGACTACTGGAAATAATAGCAACGGGGCCACTCTGAGGGGTCTGGAGATCAGATTTAGCTGTTTCTTAAGAAGTTTGGTTGGAAAAGCTCTATTATCAAGTCATAGATTTTGTTCTAGGACCATTCTGCCCAAGGTTTCAAAATCCAGGTAGGAATAAGTTAAATCCTCTCACTTCCCATAAGGAAACAAGATCTCTAGATTTTCTGGCCATGTGCAATGCAGAGAAATCCACTGCCTCCCCCAAAGGGAGAATAAGTGGAAAGCTTTATATTTAGACCTTGGGCTCACAGTAAGAATCAAGAATGGGGCATGATGAAGTGGTACTCAAGACATCAAGAGTTTTTTCTCTCCACCCACAACCAGCATGAAAATCAGCCTGCAGATGAGTAACTGTAGCTGCAGTAATATTCAGGGACACCAGTAATCTGTGAGGACTTGTGTCCAACTTCATGCTAAAGACAGCCACCTGCCTCCCTGTTGCTCAGGAGCAGACAGGGTAATCCTTAACCAGCCAAGTCTGGATCTGGATAATATGTAGTGTGAACAAACTCCCAGACAGGGAGTCCTAAGCACAGGACATGGATAGGACCCAGTGACTTCGTTCCCAGGTTGAGCTAATGAATAGTATTTGTATTCCAAAATTTTTAGTCACATGCTATTTACCATTGCTGTTCCTAAAAGCTGTACTCTGAAAGAAATATCCAATGGCGACTGGTCCTCCAATATATCCTATTCTCCATAGAAGACTTATATTTTCACTTTCTATGGAGTATGGAGTGTAAGCAGACTTATGAAAGTCAATTAGAAAATCTCTCCTGGGATCAAGGAACATCATCTGCCAGCTTGATTTAATCTATGCCTACATATGGAGTATGGACAGATCTGGGGATGTTTCTGTAGAGCCCCTGGCATCAGCTTGCAGTAGGGAGTGTATGAATGGCTTCCAGGGAGAAACCTCATCCCATGCAAAGAAGAAACCACAACTTAGTGTCCCAAGCCCTCTTCTTGGACAAATCAGAGATGCAAAAGGTGGTTTCTGCTTCTTTATATCTAAGGGCAACATGCCTGGTTGGAGAGATAAACAAAGGGGAGAGATACTTAACTCTGATTTCTGGGAAATGGGAACATACTATAAATGTAACAACTGAAAGAGTCTTTACACAGGGCACTTTATGAACCTTTGATTCTCCAACAGTGTATCTGTGGGTGTTTTGCTGGTGTTCTAGTTATAACACTTTGCCACTTCTGTACATCACTGCAACCTTGGCAGAAAGAAAGCACCACCTACAAAATACTAGGTCCCTTAGTTGTACCCACTGCCAAAGTCAAAGAAGAATGTGTCTATAAACCTCTCATGATAATCCCAGGTTGAAACACAGTGAGGCAGACACACCAAGGCCCTTGTTTGGTATGAAGTTCTTACCTGGAATCAGGGGTTTGATTGGGATGAGCTGGGGGATGAGCTCAATCAAATAGGCTATTAAAGGGAGAACTGTCCAAGAGGCTGATTGTCTTGAAAGGGTTAAAATTTTTCAAAAACTCCTAACAGGCTGAGCAGAACCAAGAGTGCAGGTCAGCTTGGTCGTGAGCTCTGTGTTTCAGGAACTTGGCTGACCACAAGATAGATGGTTGATTATGAATAGGCTCTTTGAGAATAGCCTATACAAAATGTTCCCCATGACTGTTCCTTGGACCCTGTCACAAACTGAATAATGGGCTGGGACTTTCCACAGGTACTCTCCAATAACCCTCCTTTACTCCCCCTGGGTTGTGGTTTCCCCCCTGAGTTGTGGTTTTTGGCTTTAAATTCTCTCTGTCTCCAAAGCCCCGGGGTCAGACCCGATTGCCCCTGCGTGGGCTACGGGTCTTGACCTCAACATGTTGATCAAAATATACCTCTTGCTGACTGCATCAAGTTCGGTGTCTTGTGAATTATTGGGTGGCCATGAATTCCTGAGGCTTGGGTGAGGTCCTCCCTTCATGGGGGCCTTACAGTCTTAGCCAGGTTTCTGTTGCTGAGATAAATACCATGACCAAAACCAATTTGGATTTATTTCATCTTACACTTCCAGGTAACAGTCCATAATCATTGCAGAAGATCAAAGAAGGAACAGGAACCTGGAGGAAGGAACTGAAGCAGAAGCTGTAGAGGAGTTTGCCAGTCTAATGGGAATGTTTTCTCAGCTGAGGTTTCCTCTTCTCTGATGACTCTAGCATGTTTCAAAACTGACCAACACAGAGGTGGATCATGGAGACATTAATAGCCTGTGGTGGTTGGAATGGAAATGGCCTCCGTAGGCTCATAGGGAGTGGCACTATTAGGAGGTGTGGCCTTGTTGGAGTAGGTGTGGCCTTGTAGGAAGTGTGTCACTGGGAGTGGGCTTTGTGGTTTCAAATGCTCAAGCCAGGCCCAGCTCAGTTTCTGTCTCTCTGTCTCTGTCTCTCTCTGTCTCTCTGTCTCTCTGTTTCTCTCTCTGTCTCTCTGTGTCTCTCTCCCTGCTGCTTGCTGATCCAGATGTAGAACTCTTGGCTTCTTTTCCAGCACCCTGTCTGCCTATACACCACCATGCTTTCTGCCATGACTAAACCTCTGAACCTGGAAGGCAGCCCCAAATTAAATGTTTATCTTAATAAGAGTCATCATAGTCACCCTGTGTCTTCATAGCACTGAAAACCCTAAAAGCATAGCCTGAATAATCCCATCTTTAAAGTTGCTGCCACTTTAAAGATGTCTACACCTGTAGTAGGGGCACACACCTACACCTGAGGTAGTGGCACACGCCTGTGATCCCAGCATTAGGGAGGTTGAGGATGAGGCAGGAGATTGAGAACCTTGGATATATAATTAAAGCCTGTCTCCTAAACAATAACAAAAATTCAAGTCTAGGCTTTTTCAGCCCCGTGGTTTATCGTGGTTGCCACGATGGCAATTCATTAGCCAGTACTTGTATTAATGCTAAAGAAGTCTTGTTGGCTAGAAGCTGGGCCTGGAGCTGTCTGGCCTTTCTGCACATCGATAGACTTCCCTTCCTCCCTCTGTCAGGAGAGAAAGTTTACAAATTGTTTTTGGTTTTTGTTTTAAAGCTGAACAGCAGGTTCTCGATTGCAAAACCTGCATGTTTGCTGCCTGCCCAGCATGATCAGAGAGCAGAGGGCAGAAGAGAAAAGGCAAGCCAACCAGAAGAAAGGAAACCACTAGGAAGCTTATTTAAAGGACTTTTTAAATAAGTGGAGAGAGAGAGAGAGAGAGAGAGAGAGAGAGAGAGAGAGAGAGAGAGAGAGAGAGAGAGAGAGAGAGACTTTGCTTAAGATACATGGGGTCAGAGTGGGGTTATTTCCCAAAGCATGTATATCATTGGCCCTGCAAAACAAGTGACAAGCACATGCCTTTGGTGCTCAGAAGTAGCTATGTGGACAAGGCAATTGGAAATGGTGCTGATACCCATTATGCTTATATGATTCGACCGTGTTTGAAATCAACGACCCAGTCTCACTGGCCCTCACATCCTTTGAATAGTCTATTTACACTGTTGCCAGCTGTGTTTATACAGCCAGAACTTCCTCCTGTTTGATAATTTACTTAGGCGCATAACATATTTACATGCTATAGACCCGAGTGGGAAAACTGGTTATTCCAGTATGACGCCAGGAAGAGTAGAAATTAAATTGCCGTGTTCCTCTTAGTTGTCCCAAACCTAGCTCTTGCCACGGATGTAGGCACATGATAAATACTAAATAATCATAATCATGAACTCGGACAGAATGGTTTGATGTCTACTGGGCATTATTCTAGGAGTTTAGCTATGAAATATTTGCTATTGTTATCTCTATTTTATAGATAGGGAAACTGAGGTACAGAGAGTTTTCAAAACTTATCTATGTGCTATATGATATGGATATCGTTTTTCCTATCTGAGCCTTACATTTAAATATAGTCCTTCTTGTGAGATATTAAGTGGTGGAACCTTTTAAAAGTCAGTAGAGCTTTTATTTCATGAATGAATTAACAGGGTAAAGAAATACTTCAAGAATGGGTTTGGCTATATCTTTTATATGTTCCTCATCTCTCACGCTGATGCCCGGATTGCCCTGAGACTCTGACAGCAGAAAAGCTATTACCACATGGAGCCCCTCGACCCTGAACCAAACCCAAAAGGCAAAATAACCTCTCCGCCCCTTTTATAAGGCTACCAGTCAGTGCTCTCTGTTGCCAGCAACACAATGATTAAACAGCTAGTACACATTAGAGTCAGGATGCTAGAGCTAGCGTTTGCATTTAGTCTAGGTACTGGATGTCTTAGTACAGATTGTACACTGTCTGCCAAGATCCTACCAAGTATAGACCTTTTAAAGAGGTTTAAATCTACAACCACTAAGAGATTGGAGAAGAGAATACTTAAAAGCATCAGTACAATTTTAAAACTGGAAATCAGATACTCTCCTGTGGACCTGCCTATAAGCTGTTCAGGGAGCTCCAGATATGGATAATTTTGAGCTACTCGGGCTTCTATGTTCAGAAAACACACACTCTCTCTCTGTCTCTCTGTCTCTCTCTCTGTCTCTCTCTGTGTCTCTCTCTCTCTGTCTCTCTGTCTCTCTGTCTCTCTGTCTCTGTCTCTCTGTCTCTCTCTGTCTCTCTGTCTCTCTCTGTCTCTGTCTCTCTCTGTCTCTCTCTGTCTCTCTGTCTCTCTCTCTCTCTCTCTCACACACACACACACACACACACACACACACACACACACACACACAACTTAGAAAGCATAGAAGTGGATGACAGCTGACGTAGCTGAGGATAGAATCCTAGTGTAGCAATGGGGAAGCCAAGAAGCAGCAGCTTGATGTCACTGGCAACCCCCCTCAAAGGCTCAGGTATTAGTATGGCTGGATGAGGTTAAAACAGAAAGATTGGTTCGAAGTTCAACATAAAGATTCAATGGGCTCCTTCTTCAAGTCCAGCAGAAGATATCAGGCTTAGTTTGCTGGAGGAGACAAAAGAAGGCTTCTGGATTTTGGGGTGCTGGCTAAAATTGATGCAAGCACATTTATTGTTAATATAAGACGTTGAATGTGTGACTCACCCCTTTATCTTTTTCCACAAGCGTTAGATGCTGGTAGCTAGGGTACTATGGCCCAGGGAGGTGAGCAAGAGGCCTTTTTCGATAGAGAATCTGCTCAGTCTAAGAATTTCACAGTGGTCTCAGGAGACTGACATTAGAGACAAGATCACCCCAAATACCTGAAGCAAGGTCTTAACCCTTGAGTCTGATGAGGCAACCTTCAGTTAATCTGTAGATCCACAGCTGCTCCTAACTCAAACGTCAAAATATCCAACAACTCTAAAGCATGTCTGAGTGTGATGATTTTAATTGTCAATTTTATACAACATAGACCCCCTGAGAGGAGTGTCTCAGTGAGGGATCCTCTAGATCAGGTTGGCTTTGGGGTACATCTGTGGGAATTGTCTTGACTATATTAATTGATGTAGGAAGATCCGGCCCACTGTGGGTGGCACCATTCCCTGGGTTTGGGTTAGAAAAACCTAGAGAAAGTGAGTCCAATAATGAAACCTATTTTCTGTTTCTGCTTTTGAGTGTAGATGTGACTAGCTGCCTTCATTTCTTTCAAGGATGGGTTCTAACTTGGAATTGTAATTCAAATAAATCCTTTCTCCCCCGGGCTTCTTTTGTATCAGGCTATTTTTTTTTTTTTTATCATAACCAAAGAAATGAACGGAGAACACTGAGTCTTTTGAAAACACTCTCATAGGAAAAATAGAACTCAGGCTCACAAGTATAATTGTGAGAAATTCCAGACCACATAGGAAGAAGGTAAGATTATACGCTGATCCTATGACCAAAAAGGCAAGATATTGTAGGGGGATCAACTGGATAAAGAAAATAAAAACATCTTTAGGAATGAAGAAAAGCTGTAAATTAAAAGATGAGCAGATGGAGTTTTTCCTGGGGGTAGAGACTGTCCACATGGGTTGAAGCATGTTATGCTATTCTGATCATTGGCATTTTCTATTAAAATCACTATTAGTCTCTGGAAGCTTTAGGATCTTCCCATGGTTATCAGTGCTCTGGTACTTTCTGAGATGTGACACGGGGTAGAAATATTTCCAGGGTTTGTATTGGCTGCTCCTTGGAATCTTGAAACGAGTCTTTTTTTTTTTTTTTTTTTTTTCTGGGACATTACACTTCTTTCCCCTGGGCTTTGCTAGTTCTATGACCATTTCATTGCATTTTTCTGTTCCATTTTTTTAATTTGTATCATTTCATTTTTATATCTCTTCAATATCTTACACTCTCTCTCCAATTGCCTATCCATTTATCTCTCTCCCCCTCATTTTTTAACTTTTTTTTTCCTGAGTCAAAATTCTGTATAGAGATCTATAGGTAGTCTATATTGGGAAGACCCAGGGACCTGAGCCCTCCAGGGCCTGTAGCATCCTTGGTATGGTATCTTTGTTAACATTTGAGCTGCAGGAGAGTAGACATGGAATTGGGGGCCTTTTTTGTAGTCCTTAGGCCCTGGTACAACTCTCTAGTCCACACAGAGGACAAACGTTCTTACCCTTCAAATCTGGGTAAAGGGTGGGTAAAATGGAAATATGGAATAGCTTCAGATGCTGGCCTATTAATATATTCATGTAAAGCCAGCTGCTAACCAACCCACAGGAACTGCCTCCATGAACGCCCAACAAATGACCATGTCTCCTCCACTTTAGCCTTCCTCTTCTAAAAACTATTACCTGGAGGAAAATACAAGGGCCCGTCTAGTAGATAATTGTACCTCTATCAGACTTCGGGAATCATAAATCATCAGAACATGGGATAACAGGATTTGTTTTGTTAGGCCTCAGATAACACACCACTGCCTAGGCCTTGTTGCAACATGGGATGCCAGAGGACTTGTTTCCGTAGCAACCACAACCACATGACAGGAACATACAGAGATCCGGGAGATGTTGCTTAGCAACTATGCTGCACCTGCTGAGGCTTTGGGCCAGCAGCTTGGGGCAGGGAGCCTGGCTTTGAACTTGGAAACTCCCATCACACCTGGCAAAAAGAGGTAGGGCTAATTTTGAGAAGCCCGGTTTTAGGCCTTGAGCATTTGCAAGGATGGCAGATAGAGAGAGATTGGTTTTTAAGTAGAAAGGATGAAGGGCGGACAGTGTGAGAAAAGCATGTCTGATGAGGAAGGGAAGGCTGTTGGGTTGCTGTGGGTAGTGTTTCTCTGCCTGGCCTGTCTTATAGAAAACCCCAACATCTCAGAGGGTGGTTGTCCACAGCCACATCTCAGAGGGTGGTTGTCCACAGCCCTAAGGTGCATGTACCCGATGCAGAAAATCTCAGGGGCTTGTTTCAAGTCAAAGCACCTGGTTCTTAAAAGTCAGTCTGAGGGGAATCTCCCACTTTAGGGAGACAGGGCTCTCTCTTTATGGTGAGTGGATATTGGTAGAAAAGACAAATCCATCCAGGAGCGTATTCAAAGGGCCATGGAGGAGCTGTCCACGGTTTTGAGTCATCTCCTTACCACTTGCCCTCCCTCCTTCCCTTGCTTCATCTCTCCTCCCAACTTCTTTTCTTTGCCAGGGCCTTGTTGACTTAGAAGTAGGTTTTGAAGTCTAACTGCCTAGATTTGAATTCAGCTTCCTCAATCAGGAAGAAAAGGACTAAATCTTACGTTTGAGTTCATCCGTTTGTACTGTAGGATTGAAAAAGTCTTGGATCGTCACCATGATCAAAGGAAAGAGCACATATTAAAGTGGCTAACACTTATCTGCATGTACTACGTGCTCAGTGAAACCACCAGCAGCCTTTTCCCTCAGCAACTGGCCCTAGAGATGGATTTTATAGCCAGGCCTACTCTTTGGAGCCCATGGCAATAGGGAATAGCAAAACTTCTAGATCTTTATGTGCAAATAGAAGGAACATTCTCTTGCCCCAAGGGAGCTTGCTGGCGCTGAATATTCTTGATCAGCTATCTGTTTTAGTGAACCAAGTGGCTCTCTGGCCCCCATGATGCCAAATATTCATAACACCCCACCTGGTATTGCTCTGAAAATTGTACAGGTAGCACAGCACTTTAGAGACTGAGATTATGGGGTTAGAAGCAGTTGAGTGCAAATCCCGGTTTCTGCCTTATCCTTGATAACAGGACTGTGAGAAAATTGTCTTAACCCATCCGTGGTAAGGAGACTGGAAGCACCTAACTTCCTTGATATTAGGTATGAGCTATGCCTGACTCTTAAATGTTAATGGTATTAGCGTGTATTGATAATCAGGGGTGGGATCAAAAATCTCTTTCTCTCCACCTATCTTTGTCTCTCTTTGTCTCTCTGTCTCTCTCTGTGTGTCTGTCTCTCTCTCTCCCTTCCCCTCTCTCTGCCTGTGTGTCTCTCTCTCTTTGTCTCTCCCTCTTATTCTTTCACACATCCTCTTATTAACTGGCTTCAAATGAGAATCTGAGGACCAGCAGCATGCCAGATTTCCACTGGTCTCTCAGATAGAAGGGGACAGTAATAGGAGCTGAAGATGTAACGCCCCTGCCTCTACAGCTGCAATAGCAGCTTTGTTTTCCAGTGTTCAGAACACTGACTACTAGCTCTGTGATGCAAAGGGAATTCCAGCCATCCTGCCTTGAGCTGGTTTCTCCTGTTTGAGGTCCCTTGACATTCCTTTCTCTGTCAACCTCAGCAGAAGCAGGCACCTCTTCTTCCTTTCTCAGCTGAGCTTGCTCCCTAGCTGACCCTACAGCTGCATGTTTCTAAAATTAGTTGGATTCTGCATTTGACTCTGATAATTAATTACCCAAATGGAGAAAATTGAATAGTTAACTGGTTCACAGGAAGATAATTAGCTTTTCTGAGTCCCTGTTACAGGGAAATAAAGAGGAGGATTGTTTCTCAATTGCCTTCATTAAAGGGAGTTTCTCTCACCCAGAGGCTCTGGCCCAGAGGCCCTTGCGGCCCTGTAGGGTTCCTTAGTGCTCTTGGTACTTCATCTCCAAATAGAGAAGCAGCTGGTACAGCACAGCCAGCACAGCCTTCAGACTCCATCAGGCTTGTTCCTAAGCCCTACCCCCACCATATATTATCTATGTAACCCTGGCTGGTCTTGAGCTACCATATCTCTTGGCTTAAATATTCTTATCTGAAAATGAGAATAAAGCTCTGTAACTCTCAGAAATGTCATAACCATTGAATTGATATAATGACAGTAAGATGTCATATATATATATATATTTGATAAAGTTCTTCATAAAGTTCTCTGTTCATTGACTGGAAGTCATTTCCAGCATCATTGTCAGGACCATTCCGTCACTGTGCTACCTACCTGTCATGAAAACAAAACATACAGTGGGAAAAAAACAAAAACAAAACTAAGTGAGGCATGTGCTGAGTGATGATGAGCCTAGGAGAACAGGGAAGACTCATGAGTGAGTTTTCCTTTCCTTTTAACTTGTCTCAGCTCACAGCAATGGCTCAGTCTCTGCTCCTAGGCTTTCTGGGGACTTCATTCAGGTAGCTACCATCAAACTTTGAAACACTGTTCCAAGCTCAGAATCTCATTTCCAGTTACTTGGCCACAGAACTTTTAGGATTTTGTCCACTCCCCTTAAGACTAACACTCTATAGTTGCTATTACTTCCTGATAAGGTCTAGTACAGAAGACAGACAGACAGACAGACAGACAGACACACACACACACACACACACACACACACACACACACACACACACAAACACACACTCCTTATTCCTGGTATCCATGGAGAGTTTGATTCCAGGATCCCTTGTAGCTTGCAGATATTAAAACCCTTGTGTGCCCAAGCCTTTCATCAAAAATATAGGATGTAACATGTCTTATCACCTCTAGATTCCTTATAGTATCTAATACAAAGTAAATATTATGTAAACAGATGTTATATACTGTTTCATTTAGAGAATAATGATAAAGGGAAGTCTGTATGTGCTCAGAACAAACACAGTGGGATGGGTATTGCTAATCTGTGGTTGGGTGAATTCATGGATGTGGAACTCTTTGGTAAGAAGATTGGCTGTGTACAGAAGTCAGGAGTAAAGACCCCGAAGCCAGTGGCTTGAATTCAGAATTAGCTTAGGCATCTGCTCATGAGCTTTGGTTTCCTCATTATAAAGTGGGCTTGTAAGAGCAATGCCTCTTCAGAGTTACTGCTACTAGGTACACGTGAGATAATTACAACAATGATTGGGTCTTCTCCGTGATCAGAATGTCATTTACTATGGTAATTATCTGGTTCAGATGCTGGATTAGGGAGAGGGGGGGGTCTGTAGATGGAGTGGAGAAAGGCAGATGTCATTGAGTGACATCTCATCTCCGTAGCTCACTGTCCAAACTCCTGATAGACCTTCCCTCAATTTCAGTCGTGGCTGTTGATGTGGCTTCTTTTTTCAGTGACAACCACAGATGATGAGGGCCTGTCGTGTTTGCTCCCTGCTGAGGGCCGTCCTTGCTGTTACAGTGGGGAAGCAGTCCATGTTCTCCCAAGGCCAGCCATTTCCTTATCCCCAGATCCTCGCCTCTCTTGCTTACTCAAGGACATCACTGGAGCGATTTTTCCCTCTCTTTCCTGCATCATCAATTTTCCTCTCTGCTGGAATAGTCTCATCAGCACAAAACATGCTGCTATTTCTTCATTGTATAAAAAAAAAAAAAAAAAAAAAAGTGAAGCTCCTTGTCTCATAATTCTTCCAGCTCCTAACTGATTGTTTTGCTTTCCTTTATGAGAAAATCTATTAAAAGTATTTTTGTTTTTCAATGTTGTTGTTGTGGTGGTGTGTGTGTGTTGAATACACGTGTGCATTTGTGCATGGATACCACAGTTTGCTATTGGCTATCTTCCTCCACTGCTTCACTTTGACTTTTGAGACAGGGTCTCTCATTGAACCTAGAGCTTACTAGAACTAGTCTACACTGACTAGTCAGCTGCCTAGGGATCATCCTGTCCCTGTCACCCATCCTCAAACTAGGTTTACAGGTATGTGCCATATGCTTGGCTTTAATTTTTTTTAAAGTTATTTTATTTGATATGAACTTGTGTTTTGCCTGCATATATATCTGTATACCATAAGTGTATAGGGCCCAACATGTGTGCAGGGCCCACAGAGGCCAGGAGAGGGCATTGGATCCCCTGGAACTAGAGTTACAGATGGTTGTAAACCAACATGTAGGTGATGGGAAGTTGAACCTGGGTCCTGTAGACGATCCGCAAGTACTTCTAACTGCTGAGACATCTCTCTAGCCCACTTCCCATGTTTGGCTTTTTACAGGAGTCCTGGGGATTTGAACTCAGATCCTCCTGCTTGCATGAGCACTTTACTTACTGATCCATTTCCCCAGCTCCCAAACCAGTCTTTGCTTTAAACAGTTGCTATCTTCAAATCTCTCTTGAACCCATTTCAATCAGGATCATACAGTTAACACTCTATCAAGACTGAACTACCACCATCACCAGTCTCCTATACATTTAAACCCAGCCATCGATGCTTAGCTCTCCTGTTGTTGGAACAGGTAGTAGAGTGAAATCGGTCATTTACCACATTTCTGCTCCCTCTAGGGCATCAGCTGGAGTACATTTCCCAGGCTGATTTGTACTTGGCTATGATGTGATGACTGGGTGCCAATCAGGAGACTGCAGGTGGAAGGGCTGTAAGCAGCTTCCAAACCAGACTCACAGCACCTTCTTACATCCATCTCCTTGGTCATGAGATGCCAGGCTTTGAGATGGCAGGACAGCCATCCAACTGTATCATCATCATCATCCCCATGGTTATTGCTGAGTCCGGAGACTTGAATGTGAAGTCAGTCTTCCAAAAAGAAACCTCTCCCCTTTCGTCATCTGCTCTCTCTTTCTGTAGGCACAGATCTATAAACCAGTTTTCAGAGAAATCATCCTCCCATGAAGCAGACACAGGACACTAAGACCTCCTGTAGGAGACACTCATCAGTGGAATGGGCTGGGCACTATTACCAGCTGTTAGCACCATTTGAACAGGCTCCACAGTGGGAGAGCAAACAGTTTTGAAGGAAACTGTATGCATGAACCTCGACAGGTGGTCACTGAGTCCCTACTGAACTCATCTCTTCAAGGCAGAAACACATTCTCTCCCTGGAAGGTCCAAGAACAGGTTTTCCCCAGATATGGATTCTATCAGCCATAGAATGGATGTTGATAACCTCTGGGAGCTCACCAGGGAGGTTGGGTCCTATAGTAGCAAAGGCAATATTGTGCTGGTTCTTAATTTTAAATGATTTTAGTTGTTGTTGTTGTATGATGTGTGTGCATGGTCCACATGTGCTATGGCATATTTACTGATGCCAGAGGTCAGCTTTGTAAAGTTGGTTCTCTGTTCTCATATTTATGCGGGTTCCAGAGACGGAACTCAGGTCACCAGGCTTGTGTGACAATTGCTTTTACCTGATAAGCCATCTTTCTGGCCCTGGTGATTCTGCATTGTGCAGGTTTTTTAAATTTTTTATTTACCTCTTTATTTTTTAGCTCAGGGGTAGAGCGACTTGTACAGCATTCGCAAAGCTCCGAGTTTGACCCCCGGAGGGAGGTGGGGTGGGGGTGGGGTTGCTTTGAAACACAAAATGAAAGGCAAATTAAAGCAAAGGCAAGCAGGATCTCCGCAAGGGAGGGTGAGAAGAGATGGAGGAAGGAGAAAAGAACAAATGAGAAGGATCCTGGAAGCCCTGGCAGAGATTTGTAATGTCAGGCGGAAGGATGAGGATATCCACGGGAAAGGTAATGCAGGGGACGGAGAGAACTGGTGTGTTCAGAACACAGTACTGGATTTTTTTTTTTTTTTAAATGAAGCAGCTCGGTGGTAAGGCTGGTGAGCTCGCAGTCTGCTACAGCTGCCAGGTAAAGCCACCTCTCCACGAGCACAAGCTTCAGCTAGCCCAAAATATTTCCAGCATCCCACAAGCACAAAGTGGGGGTCGGGTGAGAGGGTGAGGAGGTGGGGGGACTTGGGAGTGAAGTTTGGGGGTGAGGGGGTGGGGAAGTCTGGGGTGTGTGATACTCCCAAGTGTTTTCAGATTTCCTTTATCCCGTGGCTTTTGTCCCAGGACGAAGGTATAATCACACACTTTTCAATGATATTCTTGTTGATAAGTCTAAAACACCTACCATCTGAATTCTTATTAGACCATGGCTGAACTCAACTTTTGAGTATTTCCTCCTTCTTGAAATGTATAAGTACACATGCTTCCATTTTTATAGCTTGTGCTCAGCTCTGAGTGTTAGTGATAGAGCATTGGACAATCCAGCCAAGGAGAGAAGTGATGAATCTGGACTAGGGGTGTGGCTCATCCCAGTAGGGTGCTTGCTTTTTATGCATGAAGGCCTGGGCTGATCTCCAGCATCATATAAACTCTGGCAGGTGTACACAGGTAATCCCAGCAGTGGGGAGGTGAAGGCAGGAGGGCCAGAGGTCCAAGGTCATGCTTACAGACATAGGGAGTTCGAGTCCAATCTGAGCTACATGAGACCCTATCTCAAAAAAAATAAAGATTAAACCAAGCAAGAATAAGGTAGGAAAAACTATATTCAAAATAATAAAGTTTATTCAAAGGCATAAAAGAACCATTAATAAGAAGTTTACTATGTTCTTGCATGGGAAGACTTAATACCAAATGTTTAATTTTCTCAAAATCTACATACCAGTTTATTTCAATTCAACTTAGAATCCCATTGGTTTTTGGTTTAGATATAGGGATGGAATTACCTGAAATGCTTGAAAAACTATGAAGAACTAAGAGTCTTACCAGATACCAGTCAATAATAGTCCCTCTTGGAGAAGAAAGTGGAAGGAAAAGTCCTTCATATTGCCCAGCCCTCTAAAAAGTAACAGTGAGTTACTGCTGGTAGGAATGGGGAGAAACCATTACCTCATACGTGGCTAACGAGATTCCAAGTGTTGCAGGTTTTCTGGAAAGCAATCCAATAATATCTACTAAAGTTTAACACACACACATGCATTTCATTCTGCTTCTAGAATTCTGTTCCCTGGAATCAGAATAGCACCACACAAGGAAATTTATTTATTGCTTGTATAATAGTGAGGAAAAATTGGAAACAAAGGAGGCATCCTCTAAGGGGAGGGTGGGGGAGGACTTTCTGGTGCTCTTTGAAGCCAAGAAGAAACATGAGTTAGACCTCTAGTAATTGATATGGATGACTGAGGGAAACAAAGAAGATTTTCTGTCTTTCCTAAAACAGTGACACACACACACCTGTGTATGTGTATGTGTATATGTATATGTATAACGTATATGTATGTATATAAAAGGGTCCTGCTAGGTGTTGTGGATTTGGTCTAAAGCTTGTTTAATTGGGTTCCTAAAATTGCACGAGAATCCACATATAAGAGTCTGAGGGTCCCTGCACCCGGTTGGCTTTAATTGGTAAATAAAGTTGTTGGCAGCCAATAGTTGGGCAGGGAGACAGAGGCAGGACTTTAAGATTTATGGGCAAGGGGACTGAAAGAAGAGGCGGATTTGGAATTACCATGCTGAGAAAAGAGTAAGGTCCAGCCTGAGAGGTGCCAAAGAGAAAGCACACCAATCGTGTAAAAGCTGGGGAAGAGCAGCCCCAGCATTTCCCCACCCCACTGAGTCCGGGGCCGCAAAGATGGAATATAGATTTTAGTAAATAATAACTCAGGAGTATCAGAGGGGAGGGGTTGGCTACGTGGGGGTTTGGGAATGGCCCAACCATTGAGCTGTTTAAGGCATGTTAAAATAGAAGGCTCTTTGTGTGTGTGTGTGTGTGTGTGTGTGTGTGTGTTGTGTTTCATTTGGGAACCTAGAACATTAGGGTTGGTAGCAAGGAACACATGTGCTGCTGCAGAGGTGATTTGAGCAGCATTAATCTCCACCTGCAACAGCTAGGAGAGAAAGATGCTTGCTGACAAACCTGATGATCTGAGTTCGATTCCTAGGACCCACATAGTGAACAGGAAGAAAGAACCAATGCCTGTAAATTGTCCTATGACCTTCACACACACCATGGCATGCACACCCCATTTAAAAATAAACAAAAAGCTGTAAAAAAAAATGAAAGAATATAAAATGTACAAATGTATATTTACATAGGTTTAGATATAATTACACAGGCATGAGAGGAAATACAAAAGGTTATATTTTAATAGGATTAGACACTTGTGAGCAAAGAAACCCTAAACAGTAGTGGCGTAACTGAGATAGTTTATTTTTCTCTGGTAGTAAGCCCTGGGTTAATCTGGAGCTAATATTGTGTCTGTCTTCCATTAAAACATGTAGAACCCAGGCTCCTTCCAACTTCGCCATTATTTTTAGACTTTGAATATCATTCTCATGACCATGTTCTGAGCAGCACAACAGAGCAAGGGGTCAGAACAATAGAAACAGATGCACGCAAATTGTTTCTATTTAAAAATCATGTTTAGCCAGGTGGTCATGGTACATGCTTTTAAACCCAGAACTTGAGAGGCAGAGGCGGTCAGGTCTCTGAGTTTGAGGCTAGCCTGGTCTACAAAGTGACTTCCAGGATAGCCAGGACAGAGAGACCCTGTCTTAAAACAAAATAAAACAACCCACAAACAAAACAGGTAAAATTTTTAAAAAATCATGTTTATTTATTTTGTGCATGTATGTGTGTGTAAATCTGGGTGTGTTTCAAGGCACATGTGTGGTAATCTTTTGGGTCCCAGGACTTGAACTCCTTTACTTGCTGAGCTATCTTGCCAGCTCCATAAATTGTTTCTTTTTTTCTTTTTCTTTTTTTTCTTTCCCCATGAGACTCGGGAGGAGACACATGGGAACAAGCGGGATTCGAACTCTCGGGTAGAGAGAGAGCGCAGAGGGCCCCATGCCCTCTGCAGGTGGCCGCCTTACATGCTGCGCCACTGCTGGTTCGCTCATAAATTGTTTTTTGAGGAAGGTTTTTGAATGCTGCTATAACAAAATGCTTTCACTAGTTAATCATATAACTTAATCATATGAACATCTAGCCTACAAATAGGAGTGGGGAATGTAGTTTCATTGTGTGTGGCTGTGAGCTCTTCCAAAGATTTCTTGACCTTTTGCACATGCATTCTTGTGTATGTGCATATGTATGTGTATATGTATGTGTATATGTATGTGTATATGTATATGTATGTGTATGTGTATGTGTATGTAAGCCTGTAAGGAACATTTTAGATTCAGCCCATAACAAGGCATTTTATACTTATGCAATTATAAGTGAAGTTTCCCTTTTCTTCAATGCATTTCCTGACTAGTTATTGTTGCAATATAATAAGGTCATCCATTTGTATATATATATTTGTGTGTTGAGCAACCTTATTGTATTTTTTATTAAATTCAATAATATTTTTTAATGTTTCTCATGGATTTTCCAAGAAGAAAGGACTAGAAACTGGAAATAAAGATAATTTTCTATCTCTGCTAATCTATATCCATCATTTCTTTTTCTAGCCCATCAGTGGACAGAAGAAAAAAGAAAACACAGTAAATATTTGCAACCAAGTGGTATTCAATCTATTAAAAAAAAAAAAAAAAAAACCATATCTCCACCGCTTGTGATAATGTGAATGGGACTGAAGATTATGGGAAGTGAAATAAGCCAGGCACTGAGAGACAAATGGAGCCTGACCTTGTGTGAATGTGTGTAATCTGCAAAGACCAATCTTAAAGAAGTTAAGGGCAGAGGGCTGGGCTTCACCACCTGAGAGGCAAGATTGGGAGAGGGAGAGGCAGAGGGAGTGGGAGTGGGCAGTGGAATGGTGGTTACCAGAGCTGGCTAGAGAAGGTGGGGAAACATGGAAGAGTGGATCAATGTGCACTAAATTACCATTAGATACAACAAGAGAGTCTGGTGTGTTATTTACCAGGTGACTAATACATAACATGTATTAGTAGGGCTAATAAAAAATATACTGATAATAATATATTAGATAACAGTAACATACATACTAGGCATTTCCTAAATCTAGAAGAAAGGATTTCAAAAGCTTTTATCATAAAGAAATAAATATTTTAACACACATTTAAACGTTATATAATATGGCTACATGTCAAAAATTACATGATACCTCATTCATATGTGTAATTCTTGTACTTTTTGCTGCAAAATCTTTTATTAACATTTTACTAAAAATTAGTTCAAGTCTAGTTTTCTTTTTATTTAAAATAGATTTTTTTCCATACAATATATTCTGATTATGGTTTCTCTTCCCCCAACTACTCTCAGATTTTCCCTGACTGCCCATGCTCCCTTCACACTCTTTCTCTCTCTTATTAGAAAAAAGAGAGAATCTTCAACAAATGGTGTTGGTCAGACTAGATGTCTGAAGGTAGAAGAATGCAGACAGGACCATAATAATCACCCTGTGCAAACCTCAACTCCAGATGGATCAAGGACCTCAACATAAGGCCAGACACACTGAATCTGATGGAACAAAAAGTGGAGGATGGGTCTTGAACTCAATGGCACAGAAAAAAAAATTAACACCAATAGCACAGGTACTAAGAGCAGTAATTAATTGGCAGGACCTCATGAAGATGAAAACACCATCATTCAGACAAAAAGGCAGCCTATAGAGTAGGAAAAGGTTTTTACCAACTACATGTCTGATAGAGAACTAATATCTAAAATATAAATGAACTAAACAAACTGGTAATTAAGAAAACAAATAACCCAATTAAAAATTGGGTACAGATTTAAAAAGAGAATTCTCAAAAGGAGAAACACGAATGGCTGAGAAGCACTTAAAGAAATGTTCAACATCCTTAGATATCAGGGAAATGCAAACCAAAGCTACTTTTATTTTATCTCATACCAGTCAAAATGGCCAAGGCTAATAATACAAAGGATAGCTCATGCTGGTGAGGCTGTCGGGTATGGGGAACACTCCTCCCTTGCTGGTGGGAGTGCAAACTTGTACTGCCACTGTGGAAATCAGTGTGGTGGTTCCTCAGGAAGCTGGAAATAGATCTGCCTCAAGATCCAGATATTATCACTCTTGGACATCTTCCCAAAGGACTTTATATCCTAAAGCAGACACACTTGTTCACCCATGTTTATTATTACTCTATTCATAATAGCCAGGAATTGGAAACAGCCTAGATGTTAGTCAAAGGAAGAATGGATGAAGAAAATGTAGTATATTTCTTTATACCACATTTATAATACCACTTAATAAGATTCACAGTTTTAATCCCAGCACTTGGAAGGCAGAGGCAGGTGGATTTGGATTTCTGAGTTCAAGGCCAGCCTGGTCTACAGAGTGAGTCCAGGACAGCCAGGACTACACAGAGAAACCCTGTCTCGAAAAAACCAAAAAAAAAAAATTCAGAGTGGAATATTACTCAGTTGTTTAAAAAATGGACATCATAAAACTTGCAGGTAAATGATTGGAGCTAAAAGACCTGCCCCTCCCCCTACTCCCCCCAAAAAACCCAAACCCAATGAACCAAACCAAACCAACCAACAAACAGAAACCATTATAAGCCAAGCCAAGCCAAACCAAACCAAACCAAACCCCAAACCATACTGAGTGAGGTAACCCAGACCCCAAAAGGCAAATATGGTACATATTCACTTACATGTGGATTCACTTAGCTGTTTAGCAATAAGGCTTTGGTTCATATAATCACAGAGGTTAGGTATAGAAGGGGTGAAGGGGATGGGTTTCCCTAGGAAAGGGAAATAGAATGGATAGTTCTTGATGGATGTGTGTGTGTGTGTGTGTGTGTGTGTGTGTGTGTGTGCATAGAATGGAAAGGTCAAACAGAGAAAGAGAAGAAAGGGTGCCAAGGGAAAGAAAATAGGGAGGAACATCTAGAACTAAGCTTCATTTGATGGGTGGGTATGGAAACCCAACCCAAAAGAAGTTTCTTAAAATATATATATGCATATATGAAATATTGCACTGTCACTAAAAATGATGTAGTAGATTAGTTTTTGAGCTTATCTTTAACAATGAACTATGACAGGATATATTACTCTATTTATATAATTATATCACATGGACAGCTGTACATCAAAATGAAGAATGCCTATTTCTGGGGTCAAACTGAATATTCATACTATTTGGTACAATTTTTATTTAATAAAAGTCCTTTATCAGAAACTATAGTAATTTTGTGTATGAGGGGGTGATTCTTAGTTTTCTGAGGTGCAAGAAGAATTTACTAGATCCACACTGGGCAGTAAAAATGATGAGGAATAGGAGCTAGGATATCCTGTCTGTCTGTCTGTCTGTCTGTCTGTAGTTCATGTACATGAATATTGTGTGCATAGGGAGGTAAGAAGGAAATGCCAGGTGCCTTCTGTGGCTCTCCAAACTGAACCCAGAGCTCACTGATTGGATTAGCCTAGCTGGCCAGCAAACTCTATCCCCAGCAATGGAGTGACAGACAAATGCCCCGCTCTCAGTTTTTATGTATGTGTGTTAGGAAATCCAAACAGAGAACTCATATTTGCCTGGCAAGGACTTTACTGACTGAGCCATGCTCTTGGGCCCTTCTTTTCTATTAGCTTCTTTATTTGGGGGCATTATTGAGGATCCAACTTAGAAGCTTGTATGTGGTAGGCAAGCCATCTACCACGCAGCCCCAGTCCTTTAGTGTGGCCCTTAAAGTACTTTGGCAAAGTAAAAGTACTGGCTGTCTACATAGTATGAAAGGATGGTGGGACGATTCACTCATCCATTTACTGATTTATACATTTTCCCTTTACCAGATACTAATGGTCCTAAGAGAAAAGGCAGGCTTATCCTCAAGACCCAATGAGAAGATGAGGACTCTTTCCCTGTGCCACTCTGTCTAGATCTTTCAGGTTTCCTTCTGCCCTGGGATACCAGCTTTTGTCTCCCTGCAAGCACTCTGCCGGCCACTGAGTGTCTCCTTTAGAGCTCGAGGCACCCACAACTTCCTCAAGTGCTTCACGTCCTTGTGTGGCTCTACCTTTCCTGGTGGCTTCTCTCTGTGGACCACTGGCCCTTCCTACCTCTCTCTAGAACATTTCTCAGATCTTTGAGGTCTAGCTTGTGGTAGATTAGATTGCTATTCAGCAAACATTCACTGCTTCTCACTCCGTCTCCATTGGAGCAACCTACTCCCTCTTGCACCTTGACTTGAACGTGAACCTTGACTTGAACGTGAAGCACATATTGGTTAATGGCATGTCAGTTCAAATGATGTGTTTGGAGCTTTAAAGTGTGACTGCATGTTGGGTTTGCTCTCTTGCATGCTTGTTCCTCTACCTTGCTATGATAAATATCTATCCACATCTAAGGAGGTCCCAAGTGCATGAAACAAGCTTGAAAAAAAAAATTCTGTAGTCTGTAGTCAACCTATCAATGCCTAGCAAGCTTCCAGTCACCTGAATGAAAACTGCACGTTATGTCTCAGTTGTAACTGAGATCATTGTAGTGTTTGTTATGCTGCAGTAGCTGGCAGATACATGGTTAATAAGGTCTCCTGTCCTAGTTTGTTGTTCAGCTTATTTGTCCTCTGGCTTTACCAAGTATCCACCTCATTTGCCAATCCTACAATCTTGGAAATGCCTTTATTATACTGCATTGTAATGATTTGTTTGGTATGCTTATATCCCACATTACATTGTGAGATACCTAGTGTATCTAAAGGATTGGGGGACTGTCCTACTTAGTGTTAACTGTCAACTTGACACAGTCTAGAATCACCTGAAAAAGAGTCTCAACTTAGAAAGTGTCCCTATCAGGTTGGTCTGTGAACGGGTTTGGGAGGGATAGTCTTGCTTACTAATGCATGAGGTCTCAACCCACTGTAGGCAGCACCAATCCTGAGCAGGTGGTCCTATATGAAAGATATCTAAGGATGAGTCTGTGAGCAAGCCAGAGTAAGAAAGAAGCATCGTTCATTCCTCCAGGCTTCCTGCCTCTAGGTTCCTGTCCTGAGTTCCTTCTCTGACTTCCCTTTATGGCGGTTGGGAGCTGGATGTCTAAGCCAGGAATGCTTTCCTCCATACCTTTTAATTTTTGATCTAAGTGTTTATCACAGCAACAGAATGGACTAGGACGAGACCTTATTGAAGTTCCTTTTCTCAAATCTCAAGATAGCTCCAGATACTCACCTTTGTAGCTACTGACCAAGTTGCACCAAGATTTGTTAGCGTATCCTACAGCAGATGGGAAACACTTGGTATTTCATTTGGATTGGATATGACAAAGACAGCAGCACACTGAACTTGTCACAAATGAGGGAAAAGAATATGGGTGTGTACCATGACCCGTGAGCTCTGCCCTAAGGCAGGAAACCCATCCCCTTTCTTGAAAGCAATGACTAGCTTATAGGGTGTCTGAGGTCATTTACATATTTGGAAAAAGAAGCAGCTTCAACCAACAGAGACCCAAAGTAGCCTGGAGAAGAGTTGAAATTTGCTTAACATTGTCTGGGTAGAGAACACAGGAATGTTAGACTAATCTTTGGGTATGTGCTGCCTCATGGTATTTGAAAACTTACAACTTATTTAGATATTTTAAAATGTTCAGGTTGAGCTTAAATCAACAGGGTCTAGCCCAAGGCCATTGCTAGCACTTGGCACATGTTTGATATAGACAGATGTCAACGATTGGTTCAACATATGAATTAAAATATTTAAGTGTAAGAGGGGGGATCAGGTATGCCCTCTGCATGAAAAACATCTGCAGACTATTTCATAGTGCAAATGTTTTCAGGGACTTCAGAGAAGTCTATGTGACCCCATTTTTACACCTGAGGTTGGTATGAATTTGAAGACCTGTTACGTGGTACAGCATTCTTGTAAAAACTATTTTCACAAATACATGACAAGTCTTTAAAAATGCCTTTAAAATGCCGTCTCTAGGGAGTACAGCAGCCTGAAGGAATTACTCAGAGATGTAGATAAAGATCTAAAATAACGTTCACTACATGGTTATTTTTAATAGCAGAGAAATAGAAAGGAGTTGACAGCAAACACTGCATCATGATATGTCAGTTACTGTGATCACTGTCAAATTTGCTGTGCCATCTTTCTTTGGAAACACAGGCCAGTCCAGTTTGATTCAAGGAAGCCGGGACTGGGAGAAGTGTGTGTGTGTGTGTGTGTGTGTGTGTGTGTGTGTGTGTGTGTATGTGTTGATGAAGATAGGAAAGGGTAAGGACAAAGAGTCTCAAGGAGAGACCAGGATACCCACAGGCACAGGGATAAGGCCCTGAACCACCTATGGAGAATCAGTGTTTGTGTTAGAAAGATTTCAAATCAGCAAGACACTGAATTGAGTTCACAGGCACGCCTCCGGCTCCCAGCCTGTTTACAGATCAGTGGCTCTGGAGCATCCATCTTTGAACTCTATGGACACAGGGTGAGGAGGCTGATGGGCTAGGTATAGGGGATTGAGGAGGGGTCAGTAGGTCAAAGTTATCAGCACAAGCTGTTGAGAGGGGAGGGAATCCCAGTACTGCCCTGTTTCTGCTGTGGGCTGAGGAAACAGGAAGCTTGTGTCTGAGTCATAAGCTCCACCTGCACTGTGGTTTTGGAACATATTGCCTTAGCTTGTTCCGAGACCTTCCATGTTTGCTACAGAAGTCTATCTGTAGGCAAACGCTGAGTAAAGGCTGTTCTGATTTGGGGTGCCTTCCTAGGACAGTTCCAGACTGTCTCCTTCGATAATCATTAAGTTTATCATTTCATGAAAATACAGAGATCTGGGCATGTCTTGTTCTGTTTAGTTCCTCAATTAAGTTGGCGTGTGTGTGTGTGTGTGTGTGTGTGTGTGTGTGTGTGTGTGTGTGTATGTGCTATGGGCTCACAGTGGTCAAAACCATAGTGAATCTTCTCTAGCTAAGAACTCCCCCTCCCACTGCCATTGAGTTCAGGTTCAGGATCATTTGCTTTCCCATGATGCTCTTCTCTTCAGTACCGCAGTCTCCCAGGAAGCCCTTTCATTAGATTCCCTTTGCCCCAAACCTCACACCCACACAATGTTTGTGTGAGCAGCAGTGTATTGAAGGCTTTGTGCTTTAGCCAGCCGCCCCCACCCCCACGCCTCCTCAGCTTCCTCTCTGTTTCCAACTCTGGGTTCCCTTCAGAAGCCCACTTCTCTGCATTTAGTTTTCAGAAGCAATGGGAGTTGGTACCCTTTGCTCACTTCAGCATCTGTCTGTCTGTACATCCACAGAATTCAAGTTTATGTGCCCAATAAACTGCAGGCTCCCCACTCCTTTAATCTTTCAGTAGCAAACAACCAGGAAGGGAATCTGAAACAGGCGGCTGTCTTAGGCTGATTTTCCAGTAGCAGGCTCTGACTAAAGAATTCATGTAAACAATATTTTTAGAATTACATTAATTTTTTCCTGGCAGTCCTGGAGATTAAGCCAAGGACCTTGCACATACTAGACAAGCACTCAATCAGCAAGCTATATTCCCAGCCCTCATGTAAACATTATTTAAGATGTGCCCCCCCCCAAAGCCCCAAATTTGGTTGGAAGATGGCTAGATATGATGCTGTTACTGATGCTGTGATGTGCTTGCAGACAGAAGCCTAGCATGGCTGCCCTCCGAGAGGCCCAACAAGCAGCTGAAGAGTCAGATGCAGAAACTAGCACTCAACCAATGGATGGAAGCAGAGGACCCCCGTGATTAAATTGGGGAAAAGCTGGAAGAAGCTGAGGAGGAGGGCAGCCCCATGGGAAGACCAGCAGTCTCAATTGACCTGGCCCCTCAAGATCTCTCAGACACTGAGCCACCAACCAGGCAGCATACACCAGCTGATATGAGGCTCCTGACACATATACAGCAGAGAACTGCCAGTTCTGACCTCAGTTAGAGAAGATGCACCTAACCCTTGAGAGACTTGAGGCCCCGGGAAGTGGGGAGGTCTAGTGAGGTGGGGGTGGGGGTGGGGGTGGGGACATCCTCTTGGGAAGGAGGTATGGGGAGAGGTGGGGGGACAGACTGGGAGGGAATGAAGACTGGACTGTAAAAAGGGATATAATAATAATAATAATAATAATAATAATAATAATAAAAAATAATAAAAAGAAGTTAGGGAAGGTAGGAGGTTAGGCAGAGGCATGAGATCAGGACTCTCTAAAAATTGCTTGCTTTGCTCTTTCCTGGGAAGTTTGGAAAGACCTTTAAACTGCTCCACAGTTGAGGGGCAGTGGTGGAGAGGAGAGCTGGAGGGATAGGCTCTCATGTTTGCCTTCCTTTTGTTAAGAGCTGTCCCTTGGCATAACACAAGAGCTGCAGGTTCGGGCTGTTGGGAGTGACAGCACAGTTAAAGTGAATCCAGAGAACAGTTTGCTCATTGATATGAGTTCCTGCACTCCAGGAGAGATGCAGCCTCTGTCCCTCTGGGTGGCAGCTTCTGGCTCACCAGAACAAAGGCTATTCTTTCAGGTCCCTCTCTCACTGACCTTTGGCCATGGCTGTGCTTCTTGGAATGACTGCAATTTGCAGGGTGCTCACCATCAGAAGAGAAGGGGGAGCACTCGTGCTGAGCTCCGAGGATCCACAAGAGCTTGGCTTCTTTTCTAAGAGGGGGTTTCCTTAGCTATGTGAGACAATGTCTCACCCAGGTTCCAGAGTTCTGGCTGCATAGGGCGTCTGCTTTCAGAACTGTCACCTCTGCTTTTGTCTGCAAGATGCAAAGGCAGCCCTTACTTAAGACACAGCTTTTATTTATGTTGCTCGGCCCCACATTGGAAGCCAAGCAGAGGTTGTAGCCATTACTGGAGGCTTGGCACTTTGGGGGTGGGAGTGTCTCTACAGATGAGAAATACACTATTCTCTTCAGGAACTTGATCTTATGTGCTGGCGTGGTGTCTGTATTGGTTCCTTGAATGAGTGGGGAGTTGGTAATATGAACTCTGCCATGGTGGGTTGTGCCTCCTGTGTCTCCATCCCTTGCTTTCTGAGAATTAACTCCACTAAGAAGAATGAGATGAGGGGGTTTTATTCATTTCTAGTCCACAGATGGTTTGATGATCAGCTTTTGATGGCTCCAACTGAGTCTGATGATTCTCCTTTTTCAGTTCAATGGCACCTTTCCCATCCATCTTTTTAAAAATGCTTTGCTGGTCTGAATACACACACACACACACACACACACACACACACACACACACACACACACACACACACGTCCACACACGTCCACACTCACAGAATTCCTCCTGATTCACTACATAACCAAATTTTGACTGTGCCAGGCAATCCTGCAGCAATACAAAATCCCTGAAAGCCAGAGGCTGCTCCAGATATCCGAGAGGCCCTGTAGACATCCTACAGTTTCTGATGCTTCTCTGTGATGGCTATTCTTGGTTGTCACCTTTACTATATCTGGAATGACTTGTAATCTGGAAATGGAGGGCACACCTGTGAGATAGTTTCTGCTTGGCTTGAAGTGGGTGAGTTCACTTCTAGTTGGTACCTTCAAAGCAGAAAGACACATGCCTTTAATCCGGACCACACCTATGCTTGAAGCCTATAAAAGGATATGGAAGAAAGAAGCTTTTGGTCTTTGCCTGCTTTTTCTTGCCTTGCTAGCAAGTCTGTTCCTTCACTGGCATTAGAGCCTACTGCTTTGGAATTCCAGCATCTACTTAAGATAATCCAGCTTTGTGTACTAAGCAACTTCTGGATTCTTGGACCTTCTGTTCATGGCCTGCCATTGTTGAACTGTTGCCTGTAAAACACACACACACACACACACACACACACACACACACACACACACACACACAGTCATTATATAAATTCTGCTACTCTAGAGAATCCTGACTTAATATATCATCCAAGGTACTTGTCCACCTCTTACATCTCTTCTTGGTAGGATAGGTATGTTGAAAATGTTTGCATTTATTTCCCTTCTTCCCCCAACGACTGAAAACAGTGCTAAAGAGATAAAAAAAAAAAAAAAAAAAAAAAAAAAAAAAAAAAAAAAAAAAAAGCTTAAACGAATAAAGACAAAAAGAATTGTTGACAGTGTAGGGACACATGACAGATGTTCGGAAGATTTGGGATGTAGGAGTCAGTGGTAACTGACTTAGATAAAAAGAGAAAGGAAGATGGCACACAGTGAATAGAAGCCTGTAGATTCCTTGATGCAGGGACTCATTTGATACGTATATAGAAGAGGGTGAGGGTTAGGACTGAAATGGGAGACATATCATTACCACCTGTTTGGGGAACAGCAAGATTTCTGGATCATCACATGTATCCTGCACAGCCATGTAACCACCCTCCCTAACAGTGGGGGTGAATAGGATGTTCAATAACAAGGTATTTTGAAGTCCTGGGTACAATTGCAAATAGGGACATACTGAAAACTGGACAGCAAGTGAAAGTGCACCTGTGGACTGCACTTTTGGTGGTGGGGACAGGGAGCAGAGATGGATACATTGCTGGAGCTTGCTAGACAGCCAGTCTAATTGGTGAGTTGTGGGTTCAGTGAGAGACCCTGTCTTAAAAAGCAAGATGAGGGTTGATTGAAGAAGACACTGGACACTGAACTCTGGCCTTGGAGTGCATATACAACACAGTTTGCAGTGGAATGTGAGGTACCCTGGCGAGGCCATCATTCAGCCTACTGTGTATCACATCCACAGAGTCATTCATGGGTTATGACTGTTTATACAGAACAAGCCAAGACAGCTTACAAGCAGATGTTTTTAGAGTTACTATGAGAATTTTAGAAGATAATTCAATTGCTTTCCTGTGGTTTAGGCACAGAAAGAAAATATAATCTTAAAGATACCATTTGCAATACTAAGAAAGAAATGAGAAAGCACCACACAGTGATTCTAACAAAAGATGTTTTTAAAACTTTACAAAATGATACACAAATCTTAAAAATGACCCAAGTGAAGAGAAAAACATCCGAACATGGTCAGGAAAATATAATGTGATAAAGATGTCACTTCTCCACAGGAATACATAGATATTTACTGCAATCTCAGTGAAGGTTCTAACATTTCTATGGGAACTCGGTGAGATGATTCTAAAATGTAAATGTATAAGATCGGGTAAGCACATTAAGACAGCATGGCATTAATACAGAAACATGAACACAGACAACTGGCAAATAACACGGAGCCTGGGAACGCACCAGAGACGCATATCTGATACAAACAACCAAGCAGTCCCAAAATTCATGGGAAAAGAACAGGCATTTAGAAAATGACCATGATTAATTTACTCATATATAAAAAAAAATGAAATAAAACAAATTTTTTGTTTCATTTTTTTAAAAAATGGAATTCCAGGTGGAATTCTGGAACCTGATAAGAAAACTCTTATTAGAAAGAATATAACAAAATTGTCAGAGGCAAGATATGCCATGCTTTTTGGTTAGAGCAAGGATTTGGAAAAAACCAAAACCAAAACCAGAAAAATCAAACCAAACAACAACAAACCCAACAACAACCCACAATCCATAAAGAACTTAAAAAATGGTAAAAATAAACATTATTAAGACTAAAACTGTCTGGTCATATACAGACATTAAGAAACTGTAAACAGGAACTATAGACAGGGATAAACATTTGCAGGAGAAATAACTGACAAAGGACTCAGACCCACCTTATGCAAATAACTTACAAATCAGTGATTTAAAAAAATCAGGAGGAGCTAGTTGTGGTGGTGCAAACCTTTAATTCCAGCACCCAGGAGGCAGAAGAGGGTGGATTTCTGTGAGGTGAAGGCCAGTCTGGTCTACATAGAGAGTTCCAGGCCAGCCATAGAGAGACCTCATCTCAAACAAAACAAAACAAAACAAAACAAAACAAAAACAAAAACAAAAACAATTAAAAAATGCTCAAAGAAAAAAAAATGCTCAAAGACAGGCAAGGAGCTCATAGAACAAGACATGAAAAATGACTCATGCATCTATGAAAAGATGTCCAGACTCACTATGACCTCAAATGTTGTTGGTCATAGTGCCCAATGGGGATACTCATACTCTGTAGAAGTACGTGTAAACTTTGGAGTACAGTCATGCCTTAGTGCTAATTAGACAAAGGTATAGCTGCGTATGCCCCTTGTGGTGTTTTGACTATGCTTGGCCCATGGAGTGGCACTATTAAGAGGTGTGGCCTTGTTGGAGTAGGTGTGGCCTTTTGGGAGTGTGTCACTTTGGGGGTGGGCTTTGAGACCCTTCTAGCTTCCTGGAAGCCAGTTTTCTGTTTGCCTTCAGATCAAGATGGAAAACTCTCAGCGCCTTCTCCAGCACCTGCCTGGACACTGCCATGCTCTCTGCATGATGATAATGGACTGAAACTCTGAACCTGGAAGCTAGCCCCAGTTAAATGTTGTGCCCCAGTTAAGAGTTGCCTTGGTCGTGATGTCTCTTCACAGCAATGGAAACCCTAACTAAGACAACCCTAAATTCAGAAATGCTACTTATGGATATATGCCATAGTTCTTAACTATGTCCTAAAGGAGTCGTTTGTAAGAGTATTCATTGTGCATTGTATTAAGCAAGAGGGAGAGTCAATTCAATTGGCTGTCAATATGAGAGTGGTGAACCAATGGCACATTCATACATGAGATAGGAGTCCTGGAGCAGGGGAAATAGAAACCGCTGCTGTGTGGATCTTTGGAGACAATTCTCAAAACACAAGAGGAGTCCCGGCTCACGCCTATAACTCTAGCATGATGTGAGACAAGAGAATTGTCCTGGCCAGCCTAAGCTATAAAGTGTGTTTGAAGCTAGCCTGGGCTATAGAGTAACCTCTTGCCTCAAAATAAAATGACAAAACATACAAAACAATAAACTAAATCATCAAAACATATGACATTTAATTTTAAAAGTTCCAGAGAATTTAAAACCACTTTTATAAGACGTAGAACTGAAATATATGCTTGAGAATGTAGACAACTCTTGTGAAAGTATAGTGATGTGTGCTTAGAACAGACACACCCTTTTCAGGATGTAGTTTCCTTTTGGGAGGAGGGAATGAAATCAGGAAGGAGCTTAAGTACAGGTCTAATGCTTTTCTTTCCTTTTTTGTTTTTGTTTTTTTGTTTTGTTTTGTTTTGTTTTTTTTTCGAGACAGGGTTTCTCTGTGTAGCCCTGGCTGTCCTGGAACTCACTCTATAGACCAGGCTGGCCTTGAACTCAGAAATCCTCCTGCCTCTGCCTCCCAAGTGCTGGGATTAAAGGCGTGTGCCACCACTGCCCAGCCTACATCTTGTTTTCTTACTGTTCAGGAATGCATAATCGAAGGAAAGAGGAATTCAGAACTGGAAAATAAAGTGTAGGATATATCTATATATCATTACTCTCACAGCTGACCTTTTAAACTAAACATTATTACTACTTCAGTAAAAGTCAATACTATAAAACAAATGAAAGTTTGAGCAAAGGAGTAAAATGTACCACACTCCTTTGAAAATTCCATTTTTAGATGCTTTATTTTGGTGCTATTCAAAATATGGTCCTCAGACAAGTGTGGGTTGATGAATTGGACTGCCATGAACTAAATATAAAATTGAGCCTGAGTGTTTTGGAACTGGTACTCCAGTTTTAAAAGTGATGTTTTTAATTTAGGTTGAGTCTAATAATTTATATATGGGTCTGTATATAATAATATTTTTTCTAGAAATAATTTTTTGGTTTACAAAAATATTTGTATGCAATAAATTGATATAGCTTAAAAAAATCAACTGATTTTGCACAAATAGCTTGAGGTGCTGTCTCAGGGTTCTATTGGTGAAGAAGCACCATGATAATGGCAACACTTATATAGGAAAATATTTAATTGGGGCTGGCTTCCAGTTTTTAGTTCATCATTGTCATGGAGAGAAGCATGGCAGCGTGCAGGCAGACATAGTACTGGAGAAAGGAAGTGAGAGTCTTACATCTCGATCTACAGGCAACAGGAGACTGTGTGCCACACTGGGCCTAACTTGAGCATGAGACCTCAAAGCCCACCTCCACAGTGACACACTTCCTCCAACAAGGCCATACCTCCTCTGATAAAGCCACACCTATTCAAGTAAGGCCACACCTCCTAATGTGGCCTTATGGGCCATTTTTATTCAAACCACCACAGGTCCATTATTCTAATTTACTCAAAATTGATGTCTACATGATTTATTTTTCTATAATGTATAGATTTTCTTATTCTTTGGGAATGTTGAGCTCAACTACTAAAATATTAATTTTGTATGGGATTCCAAAATTGTTTGGGTTTGTTCTGGATATTGCCTTGTATATATAAAGATCTGGCTATTCTCTGCATGCATTTTCCACAGAGACATGTGTAAATGTAGTTGTAATTTCCTGTTCTTGAACAACTTCCTTTAAATTTAGAATCAGATGGTATAGCTAGGTTTAGAGGGGCAATAAATTAGATTGCTTTCAAAGCAATACCTTTTGTAATTAACCTATTAACTCGCCACTTTTCTGTTTTCTTACTTATATAAAATATCACATGATGTAGGAAAATGATATAGAAATGCTTAAAGGCATTTGAGAGTCTTTAAATATTTTGTCTTTGTGTGATAAGCAGGCCTCATGCTTTAGGGGAATGAGACTTACACATTAATAAAACATTATCATTGTAAGAACAAAATGAAGCCAATCTCATCTCCAGTGCTTGGCAGCACACTTCCTGAGAAGTTTCAGGCTGTGTATCTCTGTCATTCCTTAATAGCCTGCACGACAGCAGCAGCCCAGTCTGCTTGGGAGTCTGGCGTTCCAGAGGTGGTGCAGTAAGGAACTCTAATTTGCTCAAGCCTACCAGTTGGGGGGAATCTCTTTTTACCCTCAAGGAAAAAAAAAAGAAACTTCTTTTTTAAAAATTAAGTTTTGAAGTTGGATTACTTAGTAATACACCTGCTGTTAATCAAGAAAATCTTTTGGCTACAATCCTTTAATTTTATAAAAATCTGGGAAAAAAAAAACCTATTGCTCATGCTTGGCTTTTCATCAAAAGCAACCACTCTCTATCATATCGCTTTGGAAAAGGCCTCGTCCCTCCTCCCCATCCCCCAAACACATCTATTTCAATGTATCACTTGGGAGTCTGCTGATTTTCTCTCTGTTTCTTGTTTCTCTATATATGCTATGTTTCTCTTGAACTTTAATATTTTTCTCTTCTCACCAAGTTTCCAGTCTAGACTATTCCCCTACTGTTTTGCTTTGTTCTGTCTTTCATTCTCGTGTCTTTAAAGGACAAACATGAAGTGTAAGATGAGATGGAAGGCAGCAAAGACAGGCTTTCCAAAGCCTGTGTTACTATGGTTCTCACAGACACTCTCTCCATTCATTTACCGTCCTTTCAGCACAGTGACCACCAACAGATGAATGAAGTAAGGCTTTTAAATCTTCCCAGCCTGGCTGCTCTAGAACGGTATCCTGAGTCATGGTTTACATTTTCTGGGTGATAAAATGGTCATTTCATTTCTTCTTCTGTGACTTATCCTTTGCCCAATTCCCCCTCAGTTTTTTAAAAAATTTATTAATTTGTTATTTATATGAATACACTATAGCTGTCTTCAGACACACTTTGAAGAGGGCATCAGATCCCATTACAGATGGTTGTGAGCCACCATGTGGTTGCTGGGAATTGAACTCAGGACCTCTGGAAGAACAATCAGTGCTCTTAACTGCTGAGCCATCTCTCCAGCCCTCCCCTCCCCCCAGTTTTAATTACTGATTTATAAGTTATTTACCTGTCTACTGTACGCTGGCATGTTGGTTTCAGTGCTATCAACTTGTTATATTAGGTACTGCAGTTTCCCCTTCGAGGAAAACCTAGCCTACTCAAATCAGGTCATTGTACTAACCAGGTGTTTGGAGTTACAAAAAGGTATTGAGGGATGCACTGATTCCTAAGATCCAGGCTGGCTAAGGGGCAAAATACAAGAGAAAAGTGATAAATGTAATGGATCTGGGACTTTCACTTTTGTGGAGTCACACAGTCACAGGTAAAGACTAAATGGTAAAGTGAGAACAGGTTGTGAAAACGTTCCCAAAGACAAGGCCATCTGATAGACCATTAATGGCTTCTTCACTAACGTCATGAAGCAATTAGAGCGTCACCATAGCTGTATAGGCAGCAACTGCAAAAACAGCACAAGGAAGTCCTATAGTCTGTAAATTACGGAGAGGACTAGCAAGACTATGCAAATACAGAATGGCAGAGGAGCTGAAGAGACCAATCTAGAAGTCCAGTCAAGGTAGTGGTGGACGCTACTTGCTCTGAGCCCAGGATCTTCTTACACTCATAGTCAGGTAACAGATGACTGCGGAGATCAGGTGGTTCAACCCAACCCACGTCTGTTTTTAAAAGCTCGTCCCCCATTCCTAGAAATCATTTTGAAAACTACATTTCCCAGAAGACCTTACGGCTCCTACCTTCTCTAGATGCGAGCAGTGCGTGGTTTCCTCGGAACACTTAGGGACTTCTTAGACTATAAAGAAGAGTAAAAAAAAAAAAAAAAAAAAAAAAAAATTAAAACATCTCACTTTTGAGCAGGGGAGGCGAGCCGGAGCCTTTGCTCACAAACAACTTGCCTCGAGGCCTTCTGGGAAATGTAGTAACTTTAGCTTGTAGTTCTGTGGCGCCTTGGTTTGTTTGCTGCAGCGGGCAAAGAGGCAAGAATCACTGGAAAAGACTGGTGGTTGTCCACGAGGGTTCCTCCCTTCCGCCAGAAGGCGCTGTGGAAGAACATCTGCGGGTAGGGACAGGGTGTCCCAGAGCAGGGGTTTTCCTTCCATCCATTTATCTTGAGCGTCCCCAGGCTTGGGTTTCTAGTAATCACCTTTTAGAGAGATTTTCTGAGAAATAGAAAAGCTTTGTAAAATGAGCAAATAATGGCCCTAAATTACTCCCCCAACACCTGCTGTTCTTGGTAAGCTTTGAGATGCTATTAAAAGCTATGGTGCTGTGCACATGGGGGTTGTGGGATGGGGAGAAGTCCTTTTAAAGAATTGCAGGAGGCAGTAACTCCCGCTGTGTTGGATAGGTGGTTTGTCTTTCAGGTAGGTATTGGGCGGATACTGGCATTGTCCACAGTCCTCAGACTTGGAAAACCTCTGCTCTGCCAAGCTGCAACTATGTGGTTCTCAGTTTCCTGAGGGATGAATAAAGAATTGTTGTCCAGCCCAAGCTAGACAGAAGTACAGTTAGAACTCGGTACTGTCTGAACTAATCTGGTCTCATACCTGCCCAAGGGGCTATATTTTCTCATTGTGTTGGCTGGCACATTGTTATTTTGAGCTTTGATTTTCCTAGCTGTACTGGTTCATTTATTAAGTATTTATTGAAAATGTTAGCACGATGTCAGGTATTGTGGAGGTGCCTGGGACAATGCTGGATGACCCCATCTGCATGGAATTTACAGTCTAATGGAGAAGGCAGACACCATATAATACAAATAATAAAAATTTAAATATGATAAGAAAGAAGCAGGATGCTTTAGGAGAGCATAGTGGAAGACCTGCATTAGGCTGAGATCAGAGAGGAAAATTACTTGATCTGAAACTTGAAGGCTGAGAGAATGGAAGGTATCATCATCATCATCATCATCATCATCATCATCATCATCATCATCATCATCATCATCATGGTTTCTCTGTGTAGCTCTGCCTGTCCTGGAACTCACTCTGTAGACCAGGCTGTCCTTGAACTCAGAGATCTGCTTGCCTCTGACTTCCAAGTGCTTGAATTAAAGGTTTTGCCACTGCCTGGTTAAATCTGGACAGGGTTTCTCTGTGTAGCCCTGGCTGTCCTGGAACTCACTCTGTTGATTAGGCTGACCTTGATTCACAGAGATCCACTTGCCTCTGCCTCCCAGGGCTGGGACTAAAGGTGTGTGCCGCCATACCGGGCTGAGAATGGAAATTCTTAAACAGCCAACAAAGGAGTAGTCTAGGCATAAGAAACACGTGCAACCTGAGGCAGCAAAGAGTTTGATATTTTGCTGTGACTCAGAGGAATCCACTGAGACTAGAGCAGTAAATAGACTGAGAATAGGATAAGCAGGGCATAGCCTCTCTCCATCCTTGCCTGTAGATGGTTAATACCCCTAGATGCACCTGTGAGGGAGTTTCTAGATTGGGGTAACTGAGGTATAAAGATCCAGCCTTAACGTGGGCTGCACCATGGAGGTGACTGTGGTCCTGAGCCACATAGAAAGGGAAAGTGAGGTGAACACCAGCATTCATGTCTGTCTGTCTGTCTGCTTCTTCATGGCAGATACAATGTGGCAACAAGCTGCCTCAAGCTCCTCATCCTGACCTTCCCTGCCACCATGGACTGTACCCTCAAACTGTGAGCCCTTCCTTCTCCTTTAGTCACCTTTTGTCAGGTATTTCCTTAGAGCCACAAAGAAGCATGTAATCTGTTGCCTCTTCCAAACTACACAGAAACATTCTCAATACTCACACATGATGACTGTTACAGTTTCAGTGTGGAGTGTCCCCAGAGGGCTCATCCGTTAAACACTTGTTTCTCAGTTAATAGGATTTAAAGAAGTAACTACATCCCCAGAGCTCTGACTAACCAGTGGTTTAATCCCTTGATTAAGAATACATTACAGAGATGCGGTAGAAACTGGCATGTGGGTCTGATTTGAGAAAGGCCCTCAGGGGCAAGTTCTTGGGGGTTAAATCTTACCTCTGACTCTTCCTCGGTCTCTCTCTGTTTCTCAGATACTATGAGGCAAGTAGCTCTGCTCCATCATGCCTTTCTGCACGATGCTCTGCTTCACCCCAGGTCTGGAATCCTGGAGTCAGCTGACCACAGTCAGAGATGTCTGAATCAGTGAGCCAAAACAAATCATCCTTCATTTTGAATTGTTTCAATTATTTGCAAAACTTTGTCTAACAAAACATTGTCTAACACATCCCTTACATATTCTATTTCAGATTCTTTGGCTTATGCCTTTTAAATCTCTGATGGGCAAGCCCTCTCCTCTCCTGCTTGCTATTCATGCTTACTTCAACTCAGTCTTTATGTCTTAGTTGAACTATCACCTCTCTGTGTGCCCTTCTCCCTGTGGGTTCTCAATTAACTTATCATCCTTCTGCTATATAATTACTGGTTTGTACACTGATTTCTCCCATGAGGCAACGGACATCTCCTTTCAGGGACTTGTTTTCTATCTCTGTGTGATGCAGAACACAAGCCAGACAGTTGGAATTTTTGCAACAAATATCCATTGAGAGAAAGAACAGAATAGTTAACCACAACTTCCACCTGGCACTTGATGAGAGGGTGACTTGTGGTTTCTATCCATAGCAGAGTAGAAACTGGCATTTTAAAGAGCAGGGAGGTGGGATTGCCAGTGTAGCTCAGTGGTAGATTGCTTGGGCATCTTGTTTAAGACCTGGGCTCCATTTTTCATGAACACAAAACAAGAAGAAGAAGGCTGGAGAGATGGCTCAGTGGTTAAGAGCACTGACTGCTCTTCCAGAGGTCCTGAGTTCAATCCCCAGCAACCACATAGTGGCTCACAATCATTCATAATGGGATCCAATGCCCTCTTCTGGTGTGTCTGAAGACAGCTACAGTGTACTCATATAAAACAAATAAATACATGATTAAAAAACAACAACAACAAAAAGAAAAGCAAAAGGGTGTAAACAGAAGAGTATGAAATTCACTTTCACCATGAGTCAGATACTGTCTCATCCTCTGTCTCATGTAATTCATATGACAATTGTAGGGCTTAGCTCCTTTTCTGCTGGTATGTACTTGTGTACCCAAAAAGTACCCAGATAGTAATCGGGAACACAGGACAGGGCTCTAGGTCTACCTGACCTCAAGAATTAAATCTTACAATATTTCCTGTGTTCCTCTTGCTCTCATTTGGACACTTTTAGCCAGAACAGAAACCTGAAAGTTTAAAAAACTGAATTTCAGATGCTGTCAGTCTTTGCTGTGTCACTGGAACCCCTTAGGACATCAGTCCTGGAACAATCATGTAGCAGCTCTGTCACTTCCAGAAATCAGTGACTCAAATCAGTCTCTGTTTCTGTCAGTATGTAACACATCCAGGATGTCTGATAGAATCTAAACAACCAACACAGCCTGGAAAGAACGTCCTAGTGCTGTTTCATAGAAACTCTGAGATGACCGACAAGTTCTGTTTCTGTGCTGTATGGCATGGGAAGGTCTGAAAGTCCCACGTAAGACAGCATCTCTAACCCTTCAATAGTTTCTGACCTCCAGGTGTTTCTAAGACATTCAACCAGAGACTACAGACTTGTGGCTAGGTCTTCAAAAGCTATCCCCCTGCCTCTGCCCCATCCCAAGTCTAAAGTATGGTCAGCTATAATTTAAGCTGTGTGGAAGAATGCACGCACACACGCGCGCACACACACCACACACACACACACACACACAGAGAGAGAGAGAGAGAGAGAGAGAGAGAGAGAGAGAGAGAACGGAATGCATGTGGCTCAGGAGATGATGGCCAGTGAACAATTGTGACTGCTGCTGTACCACCCTACCTGGACCCTGGCCCAGAGCAATTGCTGGGTTAACATGGCAGATGAGTGAATTTATCTTCTCTGTCTCATAGGCTGAGGCCCTCTTATTTACTACAGTTGGCTTCTAGAATCTTTCCTGCACATTTTGAACGGATGAGTCTTAGCCATTGGGTGAAGCTTAATGAAACCGGGGCTCCGTAACTATCTCTTCAATTTTGACATTTTGGGATTTCATGGGAAGGGACAGCTGCGGAGCCAGTGAGTAATTGTTTGCCGTTTTATGGGATGATATGATTTATTTTGAAATCTTGTGTGTAAAATGAAAGCCCAAATGAACACCTGCTACTTATGATTAGGGGCAGCATGCTGCTCTGGGAAGAGGACTGGCTCAGGAGTCAGCCTGGACCTGTGACTGACAGGCTGTCTGACCTTGAACAAGGTGCTCATTGCTTATAAATTCCTATTTTCTTGAGAGTAAGATGAAGACATTAGACTCTTGGCTTCTTCATGTAGTTATTAACGTTTTAAAAGTTTTCTTTAAAAAATTTTAAATTAAAATATTTAAGTAATTTAAAATAAAATATCATTCATATATAACATTTAGCTGGTGATGCCCACAAACGAGTCACAATAAACAACTGTTGTGGTGTGCTGTCCTCGGAACAAAAAAAAAAAAAAAAAAAAAAAAAAACCCACCCTATTCATCATATTGGCTGTGCCTGCTTGCATCAGATCTCCATAGCAGGGCTTGACACTGTTGACATTCCCTCATAGAAGAAAGAGATGAGGGTCACTGGACTCTGTTTCCAACCGCTTCTCCCAGTTACTTTCATGTGATTCTGCCCTAATTGCACTTGGCCTTGCCTCTGCGGAGGAGCTAGAGTTCAAGGAAGGGGACTTCATCTCTGCAGCTGCTGAGGAGTCATCACCCATGTGGAGTGCAGCTCTTCCAGTACAGGCTGCTCTGGGCTCACTCTCAACCCTGCCCTGTAGCATTCATTGGCTTCCAGGAGGAACTTTGATGGAATCACACTTTGGTTTGTTTTTAGGACCCTAGGAGGAGGAGGAGATGCATTTATATCCTGCCAGGAAAGGAATTTTCTAAACAACTTTCATGTAATCACTTTCCTAAGTCTGGCTGTTTGTGTTGCTTACTCTGTCTGACACCTTCCACTGAACCCTGCACAGACACAGCCTTGCTCAGCAGCAAGGCTTCACTATATTTTATCTCCTTCTTCATATTCTAACGGTCTTGGGTTTGAGCCACTTAGTCACTTGCTCCTCAACAGTGTCTAGACTCCCTTTAATCCTTAGTTCACCGACAAAGCAGGGGAGAGCATTCCTGATCTCTGGTTACAGTCTCTGATTACAGTCTCTGGCTGGGCTCTTTCGCTTCACTTAGGAGTTGCGAGTGCCCCAGTAGAAACTCTTCCAGTGCCTGAGGGCCAGGGTTCAATTTGGCAGAGCCAAGAATTTCATAGCTCCAAGTCCTGAGCGCTAGGGGACTATCGCTTTAGGCTTTGGAAGCTGGATTTATGGCTCTGGGCTTTAACTATCAGCATCCCTGACACGTGGCAGCAATTGTAATCTTTGGCTTCTGATAGCAGTGAGCAGAAGCCATAGGCAGTGCCTGTTGGTGCTCCAGCTCCTGAGTGGGTCTTAAGTGTTGGGCTACCAGCTAACAGTAACTGATGTTATAGTTCTTCAGCCTTTGATATTTAGAGTTGGCAGCTCCCAGGTGGTCTAGTGATTAGGGCCAGTCTTTCTCTCTAGTCAGTCAGTATCCTGTATTTTATTTTATTTTAGTTTTTGAGACAAAGTCCTATATATCCCAAGCTGGCTTTGAACTCACTATCTAGGCAAAGATGATACTGAATTTCTGAGCCTCTTGCATTTACCCCCTGTGTTCTGAGATTATAGGCATGTACCATCATGCCTGCTTATATGCCATATGGCATCTTGGTTCAGACCAAGGGCTTTGTGCAGGTAAGGCAAGCATTCTTTTACTGTACTACCCTCAGCCCTGTCCTCTCTATGCTTCTGCTGTCTTTCATTGTCTCCACCAACTCTGCTCACTATTAATTCTGCCCTTGGCTGCTGTGTGGAAGTTTTCATCTTTCTTATTTCCATTTCCAGCCCTGCTCCAGAACTAAGCTATCACCTCATGGCTGCCACTGCTGCCTTTACCACTTCTGCTGTCTCCAACTGTCCCTTCTTCCTGCCACCAGCTCAGCCTGCTCCTCTAATAATAAAGGTCAGGGTCATCAGATAGAAGCCTTTTGATAGGCCTTGTGTGTAGCACCAGAGGGCACTACGTGAGAGTATCTTTATGTTGACTTAAAAAAGAAACAATCTGACCAGCCCATTTAAATAGTCATAAGGAGGCGTGGCAAGGGTGTTTGCATCCATCATGTCAGTCCTTCATGCAAATGAAAGCTTATGTTTGCAATTCTTGAAGGACTGTGCTGTGATTGATGTGAACACTCTAACTGCCTCAGTCCTTTCTTGACTACATTTGCAGGCTGATCCAGTCCCCACGCTAGACAGCTGAGAGATGGTCTCTTGCATTGCTCCTAGTGTTGGAACACTGGGCCCATTAAATGCTTCTCTTGAATGATCTCTTCTTGCCTTCTTGAGTGTGTGTGTGTGTGTGTGTGTGTGTGTGTGTGTGTGTGTCTAAGTCAGAAGTCAATTTCTATGCCATTCCTCAGGACACTTCCTTTTTGAGACAGCCTCCTGGATGGAACTCACCTATTTGGTTAGGCTGGCTGACCAGTGAGCTACAGGGATCTACTTGCTTCTGTTCTCAGCACTGGAATTACAAGTGAATGCCAATAGAAGCATTTTTTTTTTTTTTTTTAAATATGGGTACTAAGGGTTCCAGGGAACTGTCAACCCTCATGGGCTAAGGATCCCGACATCCTTGGCAGGAGAGCTATAATACTAACCACTGTAGAAGCTGAGACTCCCCAAAACTCAAGGCCCTTCCAGGTATTATAACTAGAAGGTGCTGCTGTTCTGTTTACTGCTGTTGAAAACCAAGAATTACAATAGCTGCCAAGTGGCTCTAAAGCCCAGAGTAGTAAGCCTCCAACTTGTCCATCCAGATACATAACTTTTTATCTTCTAAAGCTTGGGCAATAGGCTTCAACCTTCAAGGCTTTGAGCTGTAAGCCTCTGGGGTTATCAGTCTAGTCCATATGCCTTGGCTGCTCAAGGGTCCAGAATTGCACAAACTAGGAAGTTTTCTTACTTAGCCACTGTTTCTATCCAGGTAGGGCAAAAAATACCACAGCACATTCCTCATCCAAATACTGGACTTCCCAGAAAACAAAGGGGGAAGAAAACAAAACAAAACAAAACAAAACAAAACAAAACAAAACAAAAACCAGTTTCTATCCTGTCAGTTGCTCTTTCTCACCACTAGATGGCACATGTACTGCAGGCTGTAAGCAGTTTGAGCAAGTTTATGTGTGTGATCCACAGGCGCTTTGATAGAAATTACAAAAGCATGGAATATACAAAAGAATAAGATAAAAAGAGGAGAGCGTTGGCAAAAATAGAGGACAAGGAAAAATAACTACAGTATGGCATTAGCTCAAGGAAATTTATGCCAGTTCATGTTTGGGTCCAATCTTGAACAGCCAAAGAGGTAAATGTCAGCAGTTACAAATTTCCAGGTTTTATTTAGACAAAGTAATAAATCAAAGGAATCTTAATTTCTCCTGACCTGAGATTAGAGGGGATTTTTTTCATGTGGGTCCATTGACTCGAAGGCAGCAATAACTTTATAGGAGCTATTTCTTACGCTGCTCCCAATGCAAGCCTATGATGTGATGTTAGAATTTGTCTCCACCCGTAGTAGTTGAGTAAGGAGGTCGACCAGTTGTCTATCTCTCCTCCCTGGAGTTCTTTAGAGTTCCCTACTTAATTTCTGTCCATCCTTCCTTCCCATCTGTTTTTCCTGATCTCTACTGACCACCATTCTTCTCCATTCTTCCATGTACCAACATTGTAGTGCCATATGTGAACAAGAACTAGGAAAATTAGCTTTTACAGGCCCAAAACATGGGTTTTTCAGAATATAGTAAACTCACTGTTACCTGTGTGCACCACTGAATTTTTCAACAGTAACATTTTCTTTCTCAGGGTCTGGCTTAAGTATAAGAAGGAATTCTCTGAGATCATGGGAACAAATTTCTACCCTATGCTCTCTGCCATGATACTCTGTCTCACTACGGTTGAGAAATGAGATCTGAGTGACTTTGTAACTTTGAGCCAAAATAAACTTTCCCCTTTTAAGTTGTTTTTTTCCCCCCAGGTTTCTTTTGTTGTAGTTATGACTGACACAGCAGGGCAAAGACTTCAATTGTCTTGCTTACTGCAACACCTGTGGTATCTAGCACAGAGCCTGGAATAGAATAGGCCTCCAGGAAACTTTTGAATGAATGGAGAGCTGTAATCTTGGGTGAGCCATTCACTTATCTGGATAACTATCACTTATAGAGCTTTCACTACATGTCAGAGATGCTTGGTTGAGTTTCTTGGATCATTTATGTCCTACATAGTCCCTTCTCCCTTTTGATGTGACTACATCTTGTCTCTACAGTTTTCTCTTCAGGGATCTTTATTAGTTTTTAGGGGTGGGGATTGCTGAGCCTTATCTTCATGTTCTTAGGCCATCATGGCAAATGATTTCTTGTCATCATTTTTTTCCAATATGAGTAAAATAGTTGCTTGAACTGTTAGGTTTATTTTGCCCAGTTTGTCCTCAGTCTGCCTTACTGCTTCACCCTCCCTCCCATTTTGTTGTTGTTGTTATTGTTTTTTTGTTGTTGTTGTTGTCGTTGAAAGTCACTTGAAATTTGCTATTAGTAGCAGTTCAGGCGGGCTTTGAAGACAACGTTCATCTGAGTTGTCCACCTTGATTTTTGCACCTGTGTGTGTCTGCTGTTGCATATGTGTTTTTATGTGTGGTGCACATGCATATGTGTTGAGCTCCAAAGTTGATATCAAGTAACTTTCTCAATTGCTCTCTACCTAATACAACCTAATAATACATTGAGGTAGAGTCTCTTTAGGCTCCCCAAGCTCAGTTTTGGCTAGTCTGGCTAGCTGTCTTGCTTTAGGCATTCACTTTGTCTCCTAAGTGTTGTCATTCCTGCCTGGGTTTTACATGGATTCTGGGCCTTCAAACTCTGGTCCTCATGTTTGTAAGGCAGTGTTTCATCTGATAAGCCATCTCTCTAGCCTTTTCTTGTTTTTTTGGGACTGGTCTCAGTGGTCTAGAACTTACCTAGTATGACAGGTTGGCTTGTCAAAGGCTCTGAGAATCAAACCATTTCTGCTTTCCCAGGACAGAAATTACAAGTGTACATCATTATGCCCAACTTATTTATATGAGTCCTGAGGATCAAACTTAGGTCTTCTTGCTTGCAAGGCATATATTTTGCCAACTCAGTTGCCTGTAAATGTAACTTTTATTTTCCTGAATTAATTGTCGTCTTGGAGGCTTTCTGCCTCTGTCTACTAACCTAGGCCTAGTCCTGAAAGTGTCTAACCCCTGTATAATCTAATCTAGACCTAGAAGGTTTTCAGCCTCTGAGACTTGCTGCTGAATAAACTCACCTCTTTCTAGTTCTTTCTGATCTCTGGCTAGGTGATTTAGCTCAGTTTTGGATCAAACTCATCTCCAAGCTGATTGATTCAATCTTGCTTCTCTTTCTGCATCTCCTAAATTGCTCTGCCTGAACTCAAACTAAGTCTAGCAATCTGTTCTAATCTTCTGGCTCCTTCTCATTCTCTTGCTTATTCTCTCTTTACCTGTGTCTAGTTTGTTCTCTCTTCAACCTGTCTCTATAAAACACTCCTGGTAAAACTGCTTCCTTTTTCTTCCTTTTCTCTTTCTGCACTGCTTTCTTAATTAGATTCCCTTTCTTTTCTCGTGAGAGACGGGCATATCCTATTCTATCAAATCTTTCTCTGATTCATCACTTTGTCACTCAATTAGACATCACTTTCAAACATGCATGCTTCCTTCTACAAATTAAAGGTATGTGCTAAGGGCTAAGCCACACCATAACTAGAAACAGGTTTTTCCAGCAAACATTACAAGCTCAAGGTTCAGAGTGTGATCTGCAATGTCCTGCAGAATCTGCCTTTCTATTTTTTAGTGCTCCTTTAAACCAGATTTTATTGTAACAGAAATATTCTGGTGGCAAAGTAGAATCAGTGGCATACCCTGATTCAGTCCGTATAGTCTTTCTGAAGAAGACACTCCTTGCCCTATGAGGAGGCAATGATACAGAGCTGAGAGAGTTTTGTTTCTAGGTATAACCTTTGATAAAGTTCTGGTTAAGGCAATAGAAGCAGAGAGTGTTTTAAGGACCTTCCAAAAGTTTTAATGGAATCTGACTTTGCTGAGATGTACAACTTCACTTCTCTTTTCTTACTCAAAACTGTATTCAGTAGCTGCAGATTCAGTAGCCATTTTGTACCAAGAGGTTTTATATTAATGATGGAAGGGCGGACACTCAGGCGTAAGGGTCTTCTAGTTTAGTGATTAGGGGCCTCAAGCTGGTTCAAGACTACCTTTCTTTGAACTTTAATCTGAGAGAACATTTTGTGGTCAGCCACTGTTTAAGCCATTGTTACCTTACTTGGTGCAGGATCTAACTTTCATAAGAGCTCTTGCAGGTAGGCACATTAATACCCATTTTATGAATTATAGAATAATTGCCAGAATCAAAAGAGAGCCCAGGGCAGCAACTGGGATATTTTTAGCTGCAACTCACAAAGGAGATAAGACTTGTCCAGGGAACTTGCTCAGTATACAGACTCAGGTATACCATCCTCATCTACTAGGTCTTCTTAAGGCCCAAGAAGCTCCTTCCTCTCAAACAGTCTAGGCTTTCTTATCATTAGTGAAGAGTATGAATCCCAACATGGGTGAAAACCAATGACAGAGAGCTCAAGTAGCAATATTCCTTAAGAATACTTCTGTGACTGTAGGAATCATCCATGGATCTTATAGACTTTGGGTTCCAGTTTTCATTTGAAAAAAAAAAAAGTGAGTGTGTCTTATGTGGGACAGGGGACTTGCATTTTTGAAAGCTTTCCTCATGATCCCGATGGCTGCAATGAACAGAGTCTACCTTGTGGGGCTCCAGCTTTCCTAGTTAGGAGCATGGGTGTTGGATGAGATGAACCTGGGTTTTAATTGTTCACATGGTCAGTCACTTATTGCTGGATGACCATAATGGGCTAATTAAGCAGTCTGTGTCTCTGGCTTCATCATTTTCAAATTGAAGAAAATAATAAGGTCTACCTGGCAGGGTTGTTGTGAGGATTAAATGAGATAATTTATGTAAAGCTCTTAGCTTTGCATAAATGTGCTCTCAATAAGTGGTGGCTATTATTATTATCATACCCAGAGCACACATCTTGAAAACAGTATGGGTACAGAGTCCTGTTACCATGGATAATTTATGCAAAATTCAGGAACCAGGATTCAGCAAAAGTTGGTAAAGGAAACTAGGTACTCTTTTCTCTTTTTCAGCTTCCTCTTCATCTCTTTTTCTTCTTCCTCATCCTTCTATTTTTTCTCAGATCTTTAGAATGAAATATGTATGTATGTATGTATGTAATGTATGTATGTAGTATGTGTGCGGGTATGTGTGTTTACCATGGCATATGACATATATGTGCATGGAGGTCACAGGAGAACTTGTAGGAGTCTGGTTCCCTACTTCAACCAATGGGAGTCCACGGATCAAACTCCAGTTGTCAGATTTGGTGACAGGTGCTTTTACCTGCTAAGCTGTTTGGAACATCCTTCTGTAGTTTTGAGATAGGGTTTCATGTATTCATGATCTCAAATTTGCTGTATTAGCTGTAAATGATCTCAAACTGCTAGTCTTTTTACCTCCACCTCCCACATGCTGGGATTACATGTGTGTGCTGTTAGGTCTAAAGGAAACTCTGATTCCCGCTCAAACTCCAAGGGCAGTCCTGGACTGTAGGAGGACTTCTGGTGGATAGATAAAAGCCAGCATTCCTCAGAAAGTGAAGTCAGTTCTCTTCTATGTGAAGGAGGCGGCCTTTTTTTTTTTTTTTTTTTTTTTTTTTTTTTTTTTTTTTTTTTATCAGTGGCAGAAGGATTAAATGGCTACCTGTAGTGCCTGTTAGCATACCAAAGCCCAAATTGGCCTTCAGGCTCTCTTAGTATTACAAATACTGGTTACACATTTTAAAGTCCAAGCTAGTTCTTTTCACCTCTTTTCCTACCCTAGACTCCTTCCAGCTCACTGATTTCCTTCCCCACTACTCATTCTCCTTATAACCCTGCTATTTTTGATATGCTCATTCTCTCTTTGTCTCCCCCCCTTCCCTGCTCTCTCCCTGTCTCTATGTTTCTCTTCCTCTCCCACTTTCCTCTGCTTCTTCAAGTCTAGTCTGTTGGTCATGTTCAGCCTACTTCTTCCTTTCTTTGCTCTGGACTCTTCCAGATGCCTCTGGATGTTCTGTCTCTTACATCTACAATAAAAAATTTCTCCTTACCATACCATGGAGTGATAATGTTGTCAGTTTCTACATGTGCCACCACATCTGATATGAACAACTTCTAGCCTTTAGAACAAGTGACCTGTGCACAAAAATATTGAATAAGGGTCTTTAAGTACATGCTTCTATATCTCTCAGCGTCTTCTTTTCTCCTTTTTTTTTTTTCTCATCCTTTTCAGCTGCCCTGAGTCTGTCTGAGTCACACACACCCAATGGCTCCATTTTCTCACTCCTCTCTGTTAACATCAGGTGCATCCCAGGACAGCTAGAAGTGTCTTTACAGCCAGTTCTTGAACCCAGTGATGAGACACATCATCTCTAGTCTATAGTGCAGCTCCTGCGTTCATTGCCATGGCGTTCGTTGCAATTTCCTCTGCACATGCGATATATCATGGCTCAGATAAAAGACTTGTTCCCCCCCACACACTGCCCGAAGCCCTTCCTCCTCTTCCTCCTCTTTCTCCTCTTCCTCCTCTTCCTCCTCTTCCTCCTCTTCCTCCTCTTCCTCCTCTTCCTCCTCTTCCTCCTCTTCCTTTCCTCTTCATCCCCCACCTCCTTTACAGGGACTGCCTCTGCCAATAAAACCTTTCACATGAGACCTGCAGCTTCATGTAATTTGTCTGGGACTGAACAGCATATTCTAACATAGGTGCAGAGACTTATTTGAAGCCTCCATCAAGTAGGCCCTGATATGTTCGAAGCTCCGTTGCCACACAGGCCATGGAACCCACTGCTATGTGGAGTAGCTGCCACCATGACAAGTCTGCCTCCTACACTTTCTGGCCACCGGTTGGCTAAACACCATGCAAACATCAGTGGATTGGTAATCTTTCTGTCCCAGTGGACAGGAGCCCTGGTCCCAGAAGAGGACTGGCCAGTCTCTATGAGTCTAAGGGATGAATTTATCCATGGTCTTTATGATCAGCCTTCTAGCTGACTTCTCATTTTAGGACTTCTACCCTTGGGTGAACTCTCTCCCTCTTGCTGTCCAGGAAGCGTTTTTTTTTTTTTTTTTCCCTTGGGCCCTGGGCACACAGCTCAGGCATCAGGCCTGCAGCTCTCATCCATGAGCTTCTGTGTGATGACTTGGTAACCTAGACTGGCTGCTTGTTTCAATATTTCATTGATCTACTACCATTGGGGCCATAGTAAGATTAATCTATCATTATTAATTTGTTCCTAGGATGCTGGTAAGAATACTTTAATCTCTTTTACCCAATGAGTATCTCATCTTTGATCATGCCTCCAGACTCCCCACTGGGATGCCTCCTGGAAAATCTCAAACCTCTAAAACTAGTGCCTGTTTTAAAGGCATCCAAACTTGTTCACCTTTGCAGTCAGGTCTGGCCTCACAGTACCCATTAGATAACAACTCCATGCATCCATGTAATGGCGCTTTTAATCCTATCATTCTAAAGGATCTTCATACATGCTGCCAGTGGTCTGGTAAATGGAAAGAGGTCCTCTTTGTCCAAGCTTCCATCTGCCTTCACTTCAAACCCTCTCTTTGCTCTTCCCATCCCCCAACTTGTTGCGGACCTTACTCTGCCTCAACGCTTTGGGGCTAAGTGCCCTCTCTGGTCAAGAGAGAGAGTGGGGCTGCAGGGGCAGGAGACTCGAAGAATGGAGACAAGACAGGGTGTGATCAAGTCTCAAGTCTCATACCAAGTCTCTTTTATTGAAGGGAATTCTGAGGTATTTATACGCTTTTGCCACGTGCCTTGTAGGCGCGTGGATACCACGTGCCTTTCAGGTGTTGATATGACGTAAGCCTTACAAGCGTCTATAGCGTGGATAGCATGTGCACTGTGTGCCTTGCAGGCTTGGATACCACGTGCGCCTTACAGGCATATATGGCCTGGATAGCACGTGGACAGCACGTGAATTGCATGCCTTGCAGGCGTGGCTACCACGTGCGCCTTGCAGCTGGGGGCAGTAAACAGCAAAACAAAATCTGTGGGATAAACAATATACTTATCAGAGTGTGCTTCAGCTGTTATAGGCTTTTGAAAACCAAGTCTTTCGTCAGGGTATATGGTTCCAGATGGCTGCAAAGTTGATCTAGCCGCTTTCTGCTAAAAGTCAGCTCCCAACACCAACTCAACTCCTTCTACCTATGAAACCTCAACCAGATAAAACTTCTACTACTCTTGATCCAGCTAATGAACCTCCCCCTTACTGCCGATGATCTGCCTCTACAATCTCTCCTACTTCCCCGGTCTCCTCAACTTCCTCTTCTCACTAGACTTCCCCAGAGCCTCCTCATTCAACTTCTCCAGACTCCTCCCCTCCTGTGCCAGCTATAGGCTGCTCCAGTTGCCCTATGCTGGCACCTACTTTCAGCCCTCCCACCACTTGCTCTAAATCTGCAGTCAACCTCCCTACCTCTTCTTGTACTCAGCCTAACCCAGTGTCTGTCCTTCCTTTAAGGGAAGTTGCTAGGGTAGATGGTCTAATTAGATAGAGTACATGTCCCCTTCTCACTAAATGAACTTTCTCAAATAGAAAAAAGACTGGGATCTTAAACTTCCAACCCTTTTGCTTTTATTAAAGAATTTTAGTATATCACTCAATCTTATATAGCTTGACTTTCCATGATATACATATGATTCTCAGTAATAATAATTTACTCTCTGACGAGCACAAGTTAGTTTGGGAATAGGCTAGGATACATGCAGATGAGATTCATCAAACAAACTCAGCATATCTGATTGGGTCTGAGACAGTACCCGACCAGGGTCCTTAATGAAATTATAATTTCCCCATGTGATAGTCTAGCCAGAGACAGATTTGCAACATGCCTCCTGGCTGGTCTCTCTAAGGCTGCCCTAAAACCAGTAAATTTTGAAAAACTCCAAGAGGTCATCCACGATAAACAAGAAAACCTATCTCAATTTTAGAATGCCATACAAAGGCCCTATTACAATATACTAATTTAGACCCTGAAAATCCAGAAGTTAAGAAACTCCTAATAACCTACTTTTTTCCCAGAGCTACCCTGACATTTAGGCCAAACTTAGATGCTTAGAGAGGGGGCCCCTAACTCCATAGACAGAAGTCTTTGTGCTGGCCTTTAAAGTGTACTATCAGAGAGATGAAAAGGCCTACAGACAAAAATACCGTATGTTGGCAAAGGTTATGTGACCAGCTCCAGCCTCTGCTTGGGCGTCCTGGTCTTCTAAGGCTTGGGAACCAACAGGTCCCTGCTACAAATGGTCAACAAGTCACTGGGTGAAGGCTTGCTCTGATGCCCAGCAAACCATCAAGGCCATACCCAAAGTGCCATCAGGAGGGACATTGGGCTGTTGATTGCACTTGTGCTGCTCAGGACAGAGGGATATCACTCCAGCTGATCTCCCAGGCTTGGCCATGGATGACCGAAAGGGCCCAAGCTCCCCTGACCATATCACTTCTATTACCATCAGGGAGCCCCAGGTAGTCATGATGATATCTGGGTGGCCCATCTCTTTCCTCCTAGACATTGGGACCACTTACTCGGTCCTGACGGAGTTTTAGGGACCTACCTTTCCTTCTTGTTTTCCTATCGTTGGGGTAGGAGGACAGCCTTACCAAGCTTACCAGACCCCACCACTTAGTTGCATTTTTAGGGGTGTTTCTCTCACCCATTCCTTTTTTTGGTAGTGCCAATGTGTCCTGTCCTCTTATTGAGAAGGGATCTTCTAGCTAAGTTGGAGCCTCTATTTCTTGCTTTAAAAAAATTTTTTTTTATTTTGTCCCAATCTGCTTTTATACTATTTTAATTACATGTAAGTATTAAGGTCAGTTCTAGATTAAGGAACTAGCAATACAATAGATGCAATAGTCAAGGAACAAGGAAGACAATAAACACAAATAGTCAAAGAACAAGCAAGGCAATAAACAAAGTCCCATGATCAGTCCTGTGATTGCTGTTTCTAAGGGCTTATCCAGATGACCAAAATGTCTGAGCCTACTTCCATGTCCTAGCCCAAAGTCATTTTCATGCCCGAAGCCTACTTCTTTGTTCTAGCCTAAGATTTAGATTCTTGCCTGAAATTATGTTTTTGTTCTAGTCTAATGTCAGATTCTTGCCTGAAGCCTATTTCCTTGTCCTTAGTCAATGTCAGATTCCTGCCAAGCAGCCCCAAAGCTCTCCATATCTTCCCGTTTTTTATTTCATAAACAAGACTGAGCCTGTCTTAGAGTGTTCTGATAAGAATGCCTTCCTTACCTGTCATGGAATATGCAGTATCAAAAGCAATGCACTTCTGTCTTAGGTTGGTAAGGCTCTGTGCAGAATCTTACCTGTCCTTGGCTTGCCAGCCTGTTAAACTAATAACTCTGTCTTGGAGTCCATTTTCAGTTTCAAGCCATGTACTTTAGCTGCCAACCTGTTGATGTTGTTAAAGACAAGCCTCTATTCCTTTTGCTCCTTGCATTTGCCTAAACCCAAACTTGCCAGCAGCCCCTCTCCTCCTCTTCCTCCTAGCCACCCTATTAACTCTAATATGTTGTTTCCTTTGCCAGCCTCTCAGCTAGACCCCTGAGTCTGGGACATCCAGAACCTCTCTCTTGCTAAACATTATTCTCCTCTTGTCATACAATTACAGGGCCCTACCAAGTATATCACCCAAGCTCAATACCCTCTTTCTCTCCAGAGCCTCAGGGGACTTAAGCCTATCATCTCTGACCTCCTAAGAAAACAACTCCTTCAACCCTCCTCTTCTCCCTTTAACACCCCTATACTAGCAGTTAAGAAACCTAATAGAACTTATTGCCTGGTTCAAGATCTCAGGCACATTAATTCTGCAGTGCTTCCTTTCTATCCTGTTGTGGCTAATCCTTATACACTTCTTTCTACTATCCCCTTTGGGATTTCTCATTTCTCTGTCCTAGATCTCAAAGATGCATTCTTCTCTATTCCTCTAAATGCCCAGTCACAGAACATCTTTGCTTTTACCTGGGCTGACCCTTTTTTTCTACCCAACTTACCTGGACTGTTCTACCTCAGGGATTCCCAGACAGCCCACATCTATTTGGCCAGGTCCTGACTTCTGTCTTACTTTCTCCATCTCTCCTTAAATCTAAGATTGTCCATTACATAGATGATATTCTTCTCTGCAGTCCCTCTTTAGAAATTAGCCAAGCTGGTCAGGAGTTGCCATTGGTGTTCTTTTTCCCTGAAATAATAGTAATCCATGGAAAAGAAGCTCTACTGATTCCAGTTGTAGATACAATACCTGCCCAATATAACAAGAGGGCAGTTCAAATCATGCCACTCCTGGTTGCTTCAGGAATAGCTATAGGTGTTGGTACCAGAAAGGCATAGCTGACTACCTCCCTAACCTTATACAATCAGTTCTCTTCTAAGCTTGACAATGATCTTCAAGAGGTGACCCAAACCATGCTTTCCCTCCAAAGACAGATCAATTCCCTGGCAGCCATGGTGCTTCAGAACCAATGGGGACTAGATGTTCTTTCAGTGAAGAAGGTAGTCTTTGCTTTTTCCTTCAAGGAGAATGCTGCTTCTACACCAATGAGTCTGGAATATTGAGATACAATATCCAGCGGCAATAGCAGACATCCAAAAAAAACACAGGGAATAGCATGAGGTCTTTAATTTGTGAGTTTTTGAAAACCCTATATGGAAATGGATACTGCCTTTCCTAACTTTGCTTCTCATTTTCCTGGCTTTACTATTTGCTCCCTGCCTCATTAACCTCATGTCCACATTCCTCCGTGACAAATTCAAAAAACTTTCTAACAAAACAATCAGTTTTTTTTTTCAGGATGACCAATACTGTTCACAGAGGAACCTGATGTGAACAACTATCAAAGGAGCTCCGATGGTGAGGGTCAGCTACACCTCAAAACTGATGATGCACCTAGACAGCAGGAAGCAGTTTAAGAGATCAGATGCCCCTATTCCTGCCTCACCATAGGTGTGATGATAAGAAAAAGTGAGGAATGTTAGCTTCAGGTACATTCCTGGACAGCTAGAAGCCTTTTTACAGGCACCTCTAGGACACAGGGATAAAACACAATGGTCTGATACCATTGGCACCCGCTACATGTCTCTTTGCAAAGTCATGCCCTAATAAAAGTTTCATCTCCCTCTCCTCCTCTTCCTCCTCTCCCTCCTCCTCCTCTTCCTCCTCCTCCTCTCGCCCTTCCCAACCCCCCTCACAGAGGCTTCCTCTGCCAATAAAACCTCTCACTTGAGACCTGCAGCTTGGTGTGATTTGTCTGTGACTGCACTGAATATTCTAACACTCTCATTTCTCAAAACCTTAATCCACTGCAGTCTTCTGCACTGGTATCCTGAAGTGACTCTCACTGATGTTCTGTCTTCCTCATGGAACCCTCGATGTACCAGTGTTCTCTACTTATTCCTTCTTGGCACTTTGAGCTTGGCCATGAGGACTCCCTTCCTTGGTTTCTACTTCTGAGTCAGTGCTTTATTTTCTTAGCTTTTGTTGAAAAAGTACCTCTGTCTACAAAGTACATGGCTCTGATTTCTACCTCTTATAGTACTGGGGATCAAATGCAGGGCCTTGTAATACTTCTGTATGTAAGCACTGTACCAAGAGCTACATCTCCTGTCCTTTGTTGTTCATTCTCTGAACCCCTATGTGTACCAATTCTTTTAATTGTTTCCTTCTTTTCTCTTGAAACAGTGCATTACATAGAAATCTTCTACATTTTGGAAGAGTTATCTATTTTATTAGGATATCCTGGTCTAATCAAATTTTTTTCTTTTGTGAAGTCACTCAAATTAAGCCCTAGAGGTATGTGTGTGCTCCAGAGTTTCCCTCACAGATCTACATAGAATGCTTAACAACATCTACAAAAACAAGACTTAGATTTCCTGTGGGTCAGACACTAGGGTGTTCTATGTTATACTGATAGGAGAAACAGAGCTACCCATTTATCCCTGTAGGTAGGCTCTCTGGTCATATCCAGACCATTGAACCACTGATACTCAGTATCTTTTGGAAATGCTCATTTATTTTAAATCCATGTTTGTCTCAAGTTTCAATTTTTAAATATGAAGTGATGTGTGTGTGTGTGTGTGTGTGTGTGTGTGTGACAGAGAGAGAAAGAGGGAGAGATAGCAAGGGAGGGAGACACACACACACACACACACACACACACACACAGAGAGAGAGAGAGAGAGAGAGAGAGAGAGAGAGAGAGAGAGAGAGAGAGATCTTAGAAGTTAGTCCTGAATAGCTGTCACTAACATTTTAGCTTTTTAAATGACTTGCATAACACTTGATTCTACTCGTAAGAATCCATTCTATAGAAATTCTCCAGGTGCACAGAGATGTATGCATACAAAAATTTAATTGCAGGAACTCAAATGCCATCAAGAGTGGACTAGTAAAACAGGTTATAGTAATAGTCTACGCCTGCATTACTCTAAACAATCTACTGTGAATTATTGGTCTACTAGGAGATAAAATGTATGGTTTAAGTTGGAACTGTCTCCTACAGGCTCCTGTTTTGAGTACTTAGCCCCTGGCTTATAGTGCTGTTCTGAAAGCTGTGGAGCCTTTAGGAGGCAGGGAAAGGCTGGTAAGAATAGGTAACAAGAAGTGGGCCATTGAAGCTAATGTGCACTTCTGGTTTCAGCTTGTATCCTGTGCGTTCTGGTTTGTGCTAAGTGAAGATCTGCCACCTGTTGTCATTATCGCATAGCCACTCTGCCATGCCTTCCCCACCATGGTGGACTGAAATCCCTCTGGAACCACAAGCCCGAGCAGATGTTTCTAGCTTGTGGTTGTCATTGTCAGGTGTTTTGTCACAGAAGTAAATAATATATAACTCAAGGACTCTTTGAAGACAGCCTTACTGACAAAAACAAGCAACTGACTTATGCAACTATCTGCTGATGCCAACAGGATGGTTAGAGACAAAGTTGGTTTTCATTCTCATACAGATTTGTTTCTTATATTCTCAGAGGAATGAATGGTCCCTGGAACAATGCGTGCTCAAGGGCTATTTGAGCAACACTGCTAAAGCTTAAGGGATTTCTACATGTGTAGGTAAACAAAGATGCTTGAAACATTCAGTTCATTTTAAGACTATAACAGAATACCAGAGAATGGGCAATTAATAAAGATTGGAAGATTAACTGGCTCACCATTCTGGAAGTTGAGAAATTCTAGAACAGGATGCTGGCATCTGCTTAGAATCTGGGGAGGGTCTTCTTACTGTGTCATAGTATGCATGGTAGAGGCTAACACAGGGGAGACAGTGAGCAATGTATCTCAGGCCTGTCTGTTCTCTCTCTCTCTCTCTCTCTCTCTCTCTCTCTCTCTCTCTCTCTCTCTCTCTCTCTCTGTGTGTGTTAAATGCATGTGTGCATATGTGAGCTCATGTGACTCTGAGGACATTGGGTATCCTTTCCTATTGTGCTCTGCCTTATTTCCTTGAGTCGGGGTCTCCAATGGTTTTGTCATTGTTTTGTTTTTTTTGTTTGTTTGTTTTGATTTGTTTTGTTTTTTTGGCTAGGCTGGTTGGCCAGAAAGCTCCAGCAGTATTTTCATCTCTGCTATCCTTGACCAGGTACTGGGATTTCAGTCATATACAGCCATGCTCAGTGTTTTACATGGATGCTCAGTACCTGAACTCTGGTCCTTACTTGTTCAGCAAGTGCCCTTACCCACTGAACCATTTCTCTTGCCCCGAACTCTTCTTATAAATCCTCTAAGGATGTTCTGAAGGACCTACCTTCATGATTTTATCCAATCCTAGTTACCTCCCCAAAGACTTTACTTCCAAATCCCGCTAACATATGAATTTAGGGATTAGATTTCCAACACCTGAGCTTTTAGACCAACACATCCAAACCATAGCAGGCACACTGTTAAAGGGGTGAGGGATTCAGAATAGGATGATGTTTTAAAAAATAAGACTCTAGCCCTGAAGGGGACATATAAGCATACAGATACACTGGTTGGTGCCCAAAACAATTTTGGAAGGAGTCTTAAGAAATTGCTAGCTGATACTTCTGGGAGATCCATCTGGGAGTCTGGTAAGAGACCTCTTTGTTGTATATGCTGGCTGCTGCTTGCTAATGCTGGGGGACCTTTCTGGTGCAGTGGAGTGGTTGGGGTCTCTTTGCATTTGTCTGTGTCCTTCTTGCAGCAGTTGTTAAGTAGTGTGAATGTCAGTCCTTCTACAGTATTATACCCTTTTTACCATTTAATGTTTATTACTCAAAGAACCCCTCTCTCAAGGAACCAACTATCTACACATGTCACTTCCACATTTAAAAACAAAATCATTACAAAATGAATATTGCTGCTTTTAGGACCTCTGTTTGCATAACATCTCTATCTCTCTCCTCCCCCTCCACCTTCTTTATTTTCTCCTGAACATTCTTTACTCTGTTCTCCCAGCTGAGTCTGCACATGAAGCAGCTCTCTGTCAATGCTTTGGCTCTCTTCTTTGGCAGATACATTTACAGGGAGTCATTTTGGTTCACAGCCTAGTGATGAAGAAGGCTCAGGGGCCAGCATGATGATTATGGTTCTAATTTGCAATTACACAGTGATTTTTTTTCACACTGATCATGAAATCCTGACTTCCCTCCTGTTTGGGCTGGAGAGTTAGAAGCCTCTGATTTGATTGGAGTAGTATAGGGTGTGATTACAGTGAGAATTTGCCTTATTAAATTGATTTGGGGAAGAACTACATATTGGGCAACAAATGTAAATTACTTTCCTCTATTTCCCAATCTCCTACACAATTGCATATTTACTGTTTGTAGCTGACCCTGGGCAGAAAAAGTGCAATTTCTGAATGTCTTTGAAATAGGAATTGTTAAGACACTGCATTCAATTTTTTAAGTTCTTGATACATATAGACTGATACTGCTGGAGGTGGCTTGAAGTTGAGACACTATCCCTAAAGTAGGGGTTGTTTTGGTTCAGATGTTCTAGGCCTACCTCCTGTAACTCCTGGTTTTGTTTTTCAGTACTGGAGTGAACTCAGAGGTGTGAATTTGTCAGGCAAGTACTGAGCTACTGAGCTGTATAGGCCCCTTCCCCCCATGTTTTTTGATAAAGATTTAAACAATATTTATTTAAAGAAATATTTAATAATCTTATGTCTGTGCATAGAGAAGTTGTAGGGCTGTGAAAGGGATCTTGGTTTTGGTCAAAGTGCCGGCTGGAAAGCCTGAAGATCCAACAGGTGTCCATTGCCTGTAAGGGACAGACATCTATTCTGCCACCCGCACTGTTCAGTCATGTTCAGGGCAATGCAGCCCTGCCCAAAGAGCACAGGTAGAGGGTGTGACTACAGGCCTCAGGCCCTAGAGAGATTTACATACTAATGAGATGCCTGAAGGCCAGAGGGTGGAGCCAATTAAGCATTCTTCCCCAGCCCTATTTAACTCAAGTCTGCCCTAAGTTTCACGGGGGTGCACACTCAGATTCAACCATCCTCTGGCATGCCGATAAAGCCTTTTAGAAACCCAAGGACTTTCTCTTGTCATTGGGGCTGCACCGTGAGGAACTGTGGAGAAGGCCTTTAATGAGCCCCTGTAGCCCCAGCCACCATGCCTAACTTCCCACCCATAGGAACTTTCAGCATTTCCAGCCACCTACCACAAGAAGTGGAGGGGCTGAGGAGATGGCTCTTTCGGTAAACTGCTTGCTCTGTAATAAAGAGGATCTGGGTTTGCTTCTCTAGCCTCATGTAAAAAGCCAGGCATAGTGGCACACACTTGTAAACCATGTATGTATTAGGGAGGAAACAAGTGTATCCTCAGGGCTTGCTGGTTTAGCCTAATTGGTAAGCTCCAGGATCAGTGATCTGTCTCAAAACTAAGATAGAGAGCAATTAAGGAAAACACCCAGTATTGCCCTTTGACCTACACTCACACACACACACACACACACACACACACACACAGACAGATACACACTTTGAGAACACATTTAAGGTCTAGAACCATCACTTCTCATGTGCCCTGACATTTAACAGCTTAAAAAACAAAATCTCAAAGATGTTTCAAAGATTCCTTCTGCATACCACGTTCAATGCTGAGCTTCCAAGTCTCCATCCCAGCTCCCACTCAGTCTGGTTTTCCTCCAGGGTTCTTATCTCCACAAATAGCAACACCATCCATTGAGTTCTATGATCCAGAAACCTGGGTAGTATTCTTAAATTTTGCTTCTCTTTCTCCTCCTACTAGCCAGTCTGGTACTTGATCCTGCTTTTTTAACCATTTGATGTTGTTGATAGCAACAACATCCATTCATTTTTCTCCTTCTCTTCCTTTAGCCTAAGCCACTACTGTACCATAGCCACCTAACCCAGATCCCCTTGCCTGGATGCTGTTAGAGAACCCAGACTCCTCCTTCTCCACCCTAGTAACCATGCCCTAAGCATAGAGGGCTATAAACAAGATAAGATCCCAGTCTTCCTGTTGATAGCCTGACTATTAACATGTAATCTGATTCATACATAAACCAAGTCCACTGCTCTACTCAGAGAAACAATGACTTCCTATCTCATAGCCTAAGTAATTTATGCCTTGCTTCCCTATCTTAACCATGTAGTACATGGTACACGTTAACTAAGCCTGCTTCCTTGAAGACTTCCCTCCAGATCTTTAAAGTAGATACCTTGCTTAGAATTTCAGGGCTGAAACTCTCAGGCGTGCCTCCCTCCCCTTACTGCTGCTGTAGGTTGTATTGATAAGGCTGTTGTCTGAAGGACCATTTGGCTCTCTTCCCTTCTCTCTCTCTCTCTCTGTCTCTCTCTCTGTGTGTCTCTCTCTCTCCATCTCTCTTTTTTCTCTCTCCTACTCTCTCTCACCTAACAGCACAACACAGGATCCCTTCTTCAAGGTATCCTATACATGAACAGCTGACCTAACCATCACCAATATTCAGAATAGTTCAATGGAGTCTTATGTTCTTTCAGAATGTTCAGTCTTCACCAAGCTCCTGGCTCTATCTACAGTAACTCCATATACTGATATCCTCCCTACTACCTTCACTGCTGGCTTCCTACCCCCCCCCCTTCAGTATCTTAAATGCCAAACAGCATCTCTTACCTCCTGAGATGTATGTGTGGAGGTAAGCATGTGCACCCACATGTTCTCTCGGTGTGTGATCTTCCTTCACAGCTGTGCATATTAGTTCTGTCCCCTGGGAACCCTGCCTCTTGTACATCCTCAGAGCACCATATTATTTTGCTCTTGGCATTTATTACACTTTATATGTCTGCCATTGTTGAAGGTTTTATTAAAGATATGCAAGCTCTGAAGGACAAGGACATTTTGTTCATTCTTTGGCTAGTGCTCACACAGAGGACAGGTAGCACTGAAATCAGCCTTCAGGAAATATTTGGGGCCATATAGATGGTCTTCAGGAGGCTTAGTAAGAATTCCAAAGGGTATACAAGCACACACAGCTGTTAAAGAAATCATTAAAAAATAAAAATTAAAAAAAAAAAAATTCTCTCCTCTCTTAGAGACTTGGTAAGTTTGATAAAGAAAAAAATGATCTATTTTATCTACTCAGTCTGACTTCAAAAGTCCACAAGAAAAATTTTATTTCAAAGCACTTCCTCTATTTAAACATTATAAAAAGGAAGAGAGGCCAACATTTTTTCTATTTCCCTATAACGTCTGTAGCCATCTAAGCTCTGAGGGTGGCCATGGCAGCAAATGAAGTGAGAGGCCATTGATATGCAAATGAGGTCATTAAGATTGGAGGCCACTCCCCAGAACCCAGTCTCAGTTCTTTCCAAGTCAAAGCCAATTTGCATTAAAAAAATTGAATCTCCCAACTTGAAATTATTCTCCAAAGCTACAATGCATAGAAATTAAACTATTAAAAAGTTGAGTTTTCAATAGATATACTGCTGTTTGGAGGAGGACAGAGCTGGCTCTCCTCCAACAATTAGGCTCTTCTTGGTTTGTGAAAGGGTTCTGGGGTTAAAGATGAACACTTTTGATCTTGGGCTCACCTTTGTAGTTTTCCTGGACTATGGAAACATCCTGCAGTCAAAGTAAGTACTCTCAGAGAATTTGCTACTATGTTCAAGTTATAATTATGGGAAACAAGATCCAGGACAAAACCTTTGTATGGGTCTCCCCTCTCTCTTGGATAGTCAGTCAATAGTGTACCCAAGGGCAGCGAGAGCAGAGACAAATAGTGGGTCTCCACCAGGGTTCCTATCTCCACAAATAGCAACACCATCCATTGAGTTCTATGATCCAGAAACGTGGGTAGTATTATTAAAATTTGCTTCTCTTGCTCCTCCTACTAGTCAGTCTAACACTTGGTCCTGCTCTTTTGACCATCTAAATAGCAACAGAATCAATTCATTTTCTCCTTCTCTTCCTTTAGCTTAAGCCACTACTGGACCACAGCCACCATAGCAGGTGGTTCGGAAGCCCTGTGAATACGTATGGTGAAATGACCACACAGGGACCAGCTATCAGGAGGAAGATCAACTTTACCTAGTGGGATTCAAGACTTATAAAGTTTTTGGGGACTGAGGGTAGGAACACTCAGGATGGGCAAAGATCATTGGCTGAGAGCTTAGGCACCTCAATGCCTCATTAGCATGAGGAAGCATTTTAGGAATGTCAGGTGCTAGCTGAACGGCTTCTTATCTGGAGAAAGGAAATTGATCCTGTAATCTAATTGAGGCTACGGGACTTTCCTCAAGTAGAAGCTGTATGTGTGGGGTGGGGGGGCCGGGGGGTGGGAAAAGGTTTAGAATTCCCCAGATAAGGTCAGAGAAGGAGAAGCCTTGCTAATGGAGAAAGTCTCCCATATTGCTCGGAGCCCAGATGCTATCTGGTCATGGTGGACTTGGACCTTAATTAGCAGAGTTTTCCCACATCCTTGGGTACATTTAAGATTTGGACTGCTTTTATGTTCCAGTGGTTGAACTGTTGTTTCAACATGGTGTTTCCTCCCTGCCTGTGGGGAGCCAACAGAAGGCGGCTATCATCCTTGCAGCCATCTTGAGCCATATACCCTGACAAGAGATTTGATTACATTAGCCTACAACAGCTGAGCACACTCTGATAACATCTTGCTTTAGATACCCAGGATCTTCCCTTGGGTCTGTGAGACTTAAAGCTGTGATTTAGAGCTGAGACTTAAAGGCGTGACTTAGAGGCGTGGCTTAGAAGTAAGACATATAAAAGGCGAGAGGCAGACAGAAGAGTTCAGTACAACTTGGAACTAGGAATTAGGTTAGACAGTACAACTTGGAGTACAACTTGGAACTAGGAATTAGGTTAGAGAGTACAACTTGGAGTACAACTTGGAGTAGGAATTAGGCATTGAGGAAGAAGACACTTGAACTAGAGAACTTGGAAGAATTATTATTAGGTATTAGCCACTTAGCACTTGGAAGAAGTAACTTGGAACTTGAAGGCACTAAGGACTAGGAACTAGGGACTAGGAACGCAAGACTTGAGACTTGGACTGGGAAGAGAGCCTGAAGAGTAAACGGGATTGAATCTCACTCTGTCTGGTTTCCATTCTTCGCACCCATCCTCACTCTCTCTCTTGCTGAACCCTGACCCTTGGACTGGAGCAGCTTGGGGCAGTGCCAGCTAACAAGTTAGTCTCCAAGGCTTTTGGCAGTGCGGGTTCCAACATTGACAGAATGGTCTGAGACATTTTGGCCCCCAAACGTGGGGTAGTGCAGTTCTCAACATTTCTGGCCCCCAAGTGTGGGGCAGCTCAGACTGCAACACCTGCCCACTTTGTGTGTGTGTGTGTGTGTGTGTGTGAAGGTACATTTGTACTCATTCATGTGCAGGCCAGAGATTGATGCTGGGAATCATCCTTGATTGTTCTTCTGCCTTATTCACTGAGGATTAACCAAGCAAACCCAGAGCTTGTCAATAAGACTAGCCTTGCTAGAGAGCTTGTTCTGAGGATCCCTGTCTCTGACTTTCCAGGCTGGAATTATAGGTATGTTGCTATACTCACCTAGCATTCTAAGATCTGAATTCTGGTCTTACCTCTTACAGGGCAAGTACTTTAACCACTGAGCCATCTCTGCAGCCCAGCATTGCTCAGCAGTTAAGAGCACTTGTTGCTTTGGGAGAGGACTGTGTTTGATTTCCAGCACCCATATGGTAGCTCACAACTATCTGTAACTCCAGTTCCAAGGGATCTGATCTTCTCTTCTGATCTCTGAAGGTATCAGTGATGCACATGGTCCACATGTAAAATTGTAGTCAAAACACTCATACACATAAAATAAGATCAATTAATTTTCAAAATTAAATTATTTTCTTGGAAAACCCCCCTTCAAATCTTGCTATTCTTATTTGAATATGGGGTATTACATTTCTCCTTCCCAAAGGCTTGACTATTGTAAGATTTATGTGCTGCCTAGTTTTATGTCAACTTGACACAAGCTAGAGTCATTTGGGAAGAGAGGACCTCAATTGAGAAACTGCCCCCACCGGATTGGCCTGTAGGCTACCTGTGGGGTATTTTCTTGATTGATGACTGATGTATGTGGGAGGGCCCAGCTCACTGTAGTAGGTGCTACTCCACCTTGGTGGTCTTAGGTGATGTAAGGAATCAGGTTGAGCAAGCCAGGAGAAGCAAGTCAGTAAACAGCTTCATGGCCTCTGTATTAACTCCTGTCTTGAGTTCCTGCTCTGTCTTTCTTGGATGATGGATTAGAAGCTGTAAGATGAAATCAACCCTTTCTTTCCTTGGTTGCTTTTGGTCATGGTGTTTTATTTCAATAGAAGTCAAAGACTCCAGCTGGTGGCACCATTTGGGAGATGCTGGAAACTTTATGAAGTGGGACCTAGATGAAAGAGGTGAGTTACTGAGGTAGAGTGGCCCTTGGGAAATATCCTATCCCTGGCTCTTTCCTGTAGTGATCTCTGCTTCCATTCCTCACCACTTCCTCAGCCTGCCATGAAGTCCTGCTCAAGAACACGGGGCAAAGACTCTGTATGTTGAACTCTCTGAAACAGTGACCTCAAATAAAGATTTTCTCTTTACATTTTTTATGTTAGCCATCCTGTTATGGCAACACTAAAACTGACCAGTGCAGCCGTGATTGCTTTTATTACAGAGACCTGACAAACCAGTACTTCCACATGTACTTCCTGACTTTGGTTTCTAAATTCCACAGAAGCTTTGAAATACATTTCTAATCTCACAGAAGAGAGGCAAAGCAAACACCTTCCAGGAAAGTGGGGGTGTTTTTCATCTATCTTGCTGCCTAAATTTAGTTTCACCTAAAAATCTCCAAAATGCTGTCAAATCCCTCAGATGGCTGGATGCCAGGGTCAGAATTGATGACTTGTGAGGAAAGAGAGCAGAGAGTCTGTGATGATCTTGGGGAAATGAGCTGTGGTTGCTGATGCCCAGAACTTGGCTGTGTGTAACCTTAGCCCTGGTTGCCAGCCCCACCTCCTATTGCTGACAGATAATAACCCTGTGGCTCCTGCACCTGCTGATATACCTGACACCTGCTTTGGACCTACAGCCATGAAGCCTTTGGATTAAACTGTCCTCTGATTCAGTTGATTCTTTTCTTTGTTGCAGGCTATTATGGTTAATCTTCATTGTCACTTTGACTGAATTTTGGAATCGCCTAGGAGATATACCTCTCGGAGTGACTGTAAGGATATTTGACAGAGGTTTAACGAGGGAGGGAAAACCTAGCTTAAGTGTGAGCTGTGTAGCCACACTAAGTCAAATGGGGAACAGGGGCAAGAAAGCCAGGTGAATAGCCACATTCATCTCTCTCTACTTCTTGATGTGGACAAAATGAGACCAGCCACCACAGGCTCCCACCAGCATGATGAATTATGTCTTTTCAAACTGTGAGCCAGAAGAACTTCTTCCATCCTAAAGTTGCCCTGGTTAGGAATTTTGTTAGAGCAACAAGAAAAGTAATGTCCCAGCCACTGTAGGAGGTGTATAGTAATTAAGATCACAAGTACCATTGCTCACTGACTGCCTTTGATGAATGACCTTTGGTGACCTCATTTGTAGTAATAGAAGCCAAAGTGGGGAGGGGGAATCACTGTGTACTGGTTACCAGTTTGAGTTCAGGAAGACAGAATACCTATAAATACAAATTATAAAAAGGTGGGGTGGGGGGGGGGGCTGGAGAGATGGCTCAGTGGTTAAGAGCACTGACTGCTCTTCCAGAGGTCCTGAGTTCAATTCCCAGCAACCACATGGTGGCTCACAACCATCTATAGTGAGATCCCATGCCCTCTTCTGGTGTGTCTGAAGACAGCAACAGTGTAATCATATACATAAAATAAATAAGTCTTTAAAAAAAAAAAAAGGTGGGTTGGTTATCTAAATGTAGAGAGAGCATCATTGCCAGGAGGCCACCTCGGCTTCAGGAAAGCTGCTCAAGCAAGGTAGATAGAACATCTACAGCATATACTTCACTTAATTTGAAACCGAGGGAACCCCCAAATTAGCTCATTCTGGGTTTTATACTCCAGGGCAACAATATTTTGCTAGGCATTAAAATAAATCGAGTTTGTTGGGAGGAATTGAACACAACTCCAGTTGTCTGGGCCAGTTCTCCTGCCATCTCAGTGTGCTTCATTCTAGCATTTTCCACAGTCAATTTCATTTTTTTTTTCTTTTGATGCTGAATTGAACCCTGGGCCTCATACATACTAGATTAGTATGCTACCATTGAGAAACATTTCCAGACTCACAATTCTTGAGAATTACAAGTGAGAGAGGGGATAGAAATCGTAAGTTCAAGACTATGTTGAGTCCTGTGTTACAAATTGTTCTTCATCGAATTCTTGTGGTAACAAATATGATACCATAATGCAAATACTCAACATAAACAGCTACTGTTAATTTTTAAGTATATTAGAAAAAAACTGTGTATGATCACTACATGAAGATCAGATACTACATGAAGGTGATTAAGGATTTATGACAAAGTGTATAATGGGAAAAGGTAGCTTAAGAAGGTGGGCAGACTCATGTCTGAATAATGCCAGAAAGGCTTTGTTGAACTGCTTTCTGTTTTTTTTTTTTTTTTTTAATGGACATCCTGGTCAAGCTATCTATCTAATCCAGGTCTGGCTGTCTTTAGAACTGGTGAGTAACCATTATTTTGTTCAAAGATATATTCAGAAAAACCATACCATAGACCAGGAGGTCATTTAGTCACACTGGGAAATGGTCCTCAGCTCTGGAATACCACTTCTGATGGAGTGGAGACAAGGCAAATGGAGAAGGTAGACGAAGTTTAAGCTTGAGGTCTGACCAGGAGCTCAGTCCTTTTATTTGGAGGCCCATTCTTGATCTTGAGTAGGTCATTTGCAGGCAACATAAATTTAATGCTTGTGCTGTTGGAGGCCAGGAAATACAAGGTCAAGAGGCCAGAAAGTTGAATGTCTGGTGAGGGCCTGCTCTACTTCAAAGATGGCATCTTCTACATATGTTCTCACATCTGGGAAGGGTGAACAGCTCCCTTGGGTTTTTGTAAAAGAACCTAATCCCATTTATAAGGGTGGAGCTCTCAGATCTAACCACCCTCCAAGGTCCTACTCTATCCCCTACTACCAGCTTGGAGGTTAGAGTGTCAAATATAGAGTGGATAAGTCTTCAGATTATAATGGCTCCTATTTCCTCAAGAGGCTATAGAGGGGAATATGTCAGCTCATCTTTTTTACCACCTGGAGTACCAACTTGTATTATTCAGGGTTCTCTAGAGTCACAGAACTTATGGAAGTCTCTCTATATTAAGAGAAATTATTGGAATGACTTATAGTCTGTAGTCTAACTAACCCAACAATGGGCAGCTGTGATTGGGAAGGCCAAGAATCGAGTAGTTGCTCAGTCCCATGAGGCTAGTTGTTTCAGCTGGTCTTCTGTATATGCTAGAATCCTGAAGAAGTGGGTTCTAACAGATGTGCTGACAAGTAAGTGCAAGCAGACAGAGAAGAAGAAAGCCTTCTTTCTTCCATTGTCCTTATTTAGGCTTCCAGTAGAAGGTATGGCCCAGATGAAAGATGTGTACCACTACATCTGGACCTAAGCTGTTCTTAGAACACCTGTCCCAGGCTGTCCTTGAACTCAGAGATCTGCTTGCCTCTGTCTCCTGGGATTAAAGGCATGTACCACCTTGCCTGGGCCTAAGCTTTCAATGACCAATATGCCTCAAGGTCTAGACCAAAAGCCTGTGACTTCCAGTCTCAAGCTCTGGATCACAGGTGTGCCCTCCATTTCTGGATTGTAGTTCATTCCAGATAGAGTCAAGTTGACAACTGGGAATAGCCATTATGTAACCTTTGGCTGTTTTATCTTCAGAATCACTAGGATAGCATCTTCAGCCCTGTCACTGCATCTTTTGGTACATGCCTCCTCTTCTGACTCCTCCTGAGTCCCTCCTCTCAGCTTTGTAGTGATCACAGTGAGCCCACAGAGATCTAAAGCAATCTGATTTTGTGATCCTTCCCTTAATCTCCAAAGTTCCTCTTGCCCTGTGAGATATTATCTGTGTGTTCAAGAGGTTAGAATGTGGACATATTTGGGAAAGTCTATTGCATCTGACACATTCCCTGCTTGCTCATGCCAGTCTGCAGGTGGCCATGTTGGGGAGGAAGTGCTCCATATCAGCCCCAGGAGGCTGAACACACAGCCATGGTAGTGGCAGTTACATTCCACTACAAACTCAGGAGTCAAGGCTGCTGTTCAGGGATAAATGTGTGGGAGCTTTCTCCCATGGCCAGAATTAGGATTCCATCTCCTAGAATAATGCCACATTCCTAGCACCTCCAGCTGAGCTAGGCAGAGTTGGCTCATGAATGTGTCCAGATGATACTGTTGCTTCCAGAGAAGACCAAAATGAGGAACTTGGCCTCTATAATTTTCCATTTTTTATTCTCCTTGGAGCTAAGGGTATGGAGGACAGGCCTTCCAAGAAAGTCAGAGTCAGGAGCCTTGGGAATGGCATGTCAGCCCAAAGAAATAATTAATATTAATCCATTACAGTAACAGAATCCATGGCAATAATATTCAATAATTGTTAATTAAAATTTAATCCGACACATATGAAATTAAGTGTCATAAATATTTTAATGTAATATTTATTACAATTTAATAATTTACTGTACTTAATACTATGTGCTTTTATTATTTTATCAACTAATGCATGTAACTTTAAAATAGTATGAGAAGATATGGTATAAAATATAAGCTTCCCTTTTACTTCAGTCCCTTAGTTTATCTTTCTCAGAAATGCTGCTTTTTTTTTTTAATATGTATTTTGCTGGAATTGTTCTTCAGTCTTATTATTTATTTAATTACTTACCTGTTTATTTATTAGCACCAGGGATGGATTCCCACTACCGAGCTGCATCCAGCCCTTGCTCTTTTGAGACAGAGTCTCTTTATGTAGCTCAGGCTGGTGCTGACCATCTAATCCTCTGGTTTTATTCTGGTTCTTTTTGAGATTTGGTATTGCTATGTTGCCCAGGCTGGTCTTGAACTCATGGATGTAAATGATTGTCTACTCCAGCCTCTTGAGAGCTGGAATTACAGACATGTACTACCTCACTCAGCTTCTGTCCTATATTCTTAATTCTATCAGACTTTCAGGACCAGTCCATGATAGTAGCTAGCAGCTGTATGGCTTCCTTATTTTGAAGGCAGCCATTCACTCTTCAGAGAAGCATTCAGATAACACTGTGGCTACAAATTAGCACATTATTTTAGGCCATTTCTGGGCCATCATTTCATCCTCCCTTCAGCTATTTACTGCATGCAAATTTTCCACACGATGCAAATTCCAATCACTTTATGCAAATCATCTCCTGTAAGTTCCTAAGCCTCAGCACCTGCACCAGGCAGAATCAGATGATTCAGGCCTTAGAGGATTAAAGTGCAAACACTTAACTCAAGAAATCTCTTGGGGAAGAGTTGAGCATTGGCTAAGGGACAGGAGCTTCTGCAAATAGCCTGCTTCTCTTACTGGGTGTGCTGAACCCTGCTGCTTCCCCACCGGTCTCCCCTTGATCCCTGCAAGCCCCTTCCAGGTGGTAATGACTATTTGGAGTAAATATTTTGATGTGAATGGAATGATTAAGTCTCAGCTGGCTCTGCACAGAACTAGGAGGCAATTAGGTTTCCCAGTCAGTGCAGGTGAGCATGTCATTGTGCTTGCCTAGGCGAGGCTAGGTGCTTTGAAAAGCCTATTTTTCTAAGGTAAACTTCCTGGAAGAGAAAGTGAAGGAGCGGATAAACACTGGAATCGTCTTGGGAGCCGGTTCAGACTGGTCTTACCTTCTCAGGTACTGTAGTTTGACCAATGGTAGTGTATGGCAAGAACCTTGACTGTTGATTTAAAGGTATAGAACAAGGTTGAGTTGAGTATAGGCAAAAGGCAGGAGGCTCTGCCAAAGACTGCATGGAGTTGTGCATACCTGTCTTTAGATAGCAGTTATTCGTGTCAGGTCCTTCCTGCTGGGACACACATGGGGGTGAGACTAAGTGATAACCTAATAGTTGGCTTTCTTTTCATCTTTTTTTTCCTTCATTTTTTCATTAAATTTATTTACTCAGTTGTGTGTGTGTATGTTTGTATGTGTGTATGTGTGTGAGCATGTGTGTGTGAGCATATAGGAGTCAGAGGATAACTTGAGAGAGTCTATTCTTCCATCATGAGAGTCTGAGAGATTAAACTTAGGTTCTCAGGTTTGACAGCAAACACTATTCTATCTTCATATTTTCTTTCTTTCACAAAGGATTTCATGTAGCCCAGGTTGGCATAAATTTGATATATAGCTGATATTCAATATTGGGCTTCTTATCTTCCTGCCACCACCTCCCAAATGCCAGGATTGTAGGTGTGTGGCACTATCTTGACTTTTCCAGTGCTAGGGATCAAACCCTGGGCTTTCTGCATGCTAGACCCTGACAACTGAGCTGTACACCCAGCCCCAATAGTGAGTTTTATGAACAGCCTAACTGTCATATAATAAACTTCATATATTGCTTTGCACAGTGTAATGATTTGGACATATATGCATGCACCTTTGAAACCATCATATGAAGGATTCTCAGGGTTGTTCTAACAATATAAACTGGTTTAAGCAGTAGGAATATCTTTTCCCACACTTCTAGAGGCCAGAAGTCTAGCATCAGCTTGTAGTGAGTACTGGATTCTTTTAAGGCTTGCAGACAACTGTCCTCCCCCAGATTTTTGTCATCACACCATGTTCCCTGTATGCGTGTCTGAGTTCTCATCATCTCTCTTAAAGACACGGCCATACTGGATTCAACCTCACCCCAGTGACCCCACTGGGCATCAGAAATCTGCCTGCCTCTGCCTTCCAAGTAAGACTCCAATAACCAGACAACTCGGTCAGTCTTCACAGATTCAGGTTTAACAGATTCAGACAACTTGACCAGCCTATGCTGGACCAAGTCTAACAGATTTCTAACATGCCAGCAATGAACAACCCAAAAATAGACACACTGCCATGAGAGCACAACAAGTGAGAGCACAACAACCATGGTGGCCATTTCTGACCTTTTCTCTCTAGTCTCATTGTTAACACACAAAAAGACTAACAAAAACCCGTCTCAATCGCCAATGCCAGCAGAGAGATTCCACATCCTCTCCAGCACCTAGATGAACACTGTGCCAGCCGAGAGGGATTCCACATCCTCTCCGGCACCTAGATGAACCCCCAAACGTCTCTGGGGGTGCGGCAGCTAGTGACTCTCCAGCATGTCTGCTAATCACTCATTTATCTCCTCTCGAGACAAAAATGGTTTACTGCCCCTCACGAGACAGAAACAGCTGCCAGTCCAAACCGAAAGTGCACTTTTCAGAAACCAAATAATTCAGACAGATGGGCACAAACAACTTAGAAACCAAACAACTTAAACAAACCTAGACAAAACGGCACATGAGAAATCAGATAATTTAGACAACCCAGCACATGAAAAACCAGAAACCAGGCAATTTAGACAAAAGGTCAAACAACAACCAGACAGAAAACCGTGGTGTCCCTTCACCTCCCAGTGTGGCTCTTGGATTAGGGTGGTCGCAAATCCAGGACGAGCCCCCAAATGAAGACCCCCATACTCGGGAGACCCTTCCTCAAATCTCAGGAAATCACGACCACCCAAAGATCACAAAAAACCATACCTGGATGCAATCAGCAGAGGCTTTATTAGGGAAGTTGGCTGGTGGTCAAACCACAAGCTCTCTCTCAAGAGCAAAGTTTGGCCCCCAGTGATGGGTTAAGGGGTCTTTTAAAGAGGAAAATCACAAACCAGGGGAGTGGGGAGAGGGTGAGGGGTTGCCAAGGACACATAACATAAGAATAGTGAAACATTCCAAAGAAACCCACCCTGAATGGTTTACCATGTCACTGTGTCCCACCCTGTCATTTACCAACTATTTCAGATTAACTATCTTCACTTCTTCCGATGATAGCCCCACCTAGGTGGCAGCATCTTTATCTGTGGTCAGGAATGTGTCTTCCTGCCTTGGGCCTCTCCCACCCATAGGTGGGCCTACTGCCTGAGGCTTGAGGAATGTAATTCATCCAGCAAGTGTCCTGGGGGGCCTGAAATCTTATTTTCAGTTCCACATTCTGGGACCTGCATTTTTCTGCCCAGGTCTAAGGGCAAAGAAATCTACACATATTTCATAAAATGGCCTTTATAATTTTTCACTCTACAATGGAACATTATATCAGGGTAGCTGTGGACACATGGCAGGAAAGAATTCATGAATACTTCAGTAAAACTTCTCATCTGTTTACCTTCACTCATGTGGGAAGCAACACTGGTCTCATTTAATAGATTGAGATTCCGGCTGGAAATAAAGCATCCTGTCTAAGGTCTATCAGATAGAGCATACCAAAGACTCTGGGAGGTTTCCTGCCTCTAAGCCATACAGTTGGACAGTCAAGTCCTAGGATACCACTTAAATTTTGTCTCAGCTTCATCATTCCTAGTCCCAAGTCTGGGACCCTGCATACCAAAAATCCTGCTTCCCAGGCCATTCTGCTTCCCCTCTGCAGGCAGAAAAGCTGGGGTTCCTCCTGCTATCCTCTGGGCTTTATCCTCCTTAGGGTCCCTGCCAGGTAGACAAGAACTTTCTGCAGTCATGCTTTAACACAGGAGAGCTGCCTGCTAGGGGAAGGGTCCTTAGCACTGAGTGGTTGGGGGAGGGGGTACGGGGGGAGCTGGAGGATCGGGTGATCACACACACACACACACACACACACACACACACACACACACGATTGGGGGAATGGCTGGGAATCTGAGTGGGAGACATTCACAAGAACAATCAGAAAATGACGGGTTTGGAGCCCCAAATACCAGAGAGTTCTAATGTAGGACTCTGCTTTGTTTCAATTGTGCTGGGTGTTAAGCCCAGAGCCTTATACGTGACAGGCAAGAGATCAGCCACTAAGCTTTTTCTCAGCTTCTCCAGGTTCTACTTTTGTGTGACCCGGCAGAAGTCTTTTTACCTCTTGGAGCTTAATGCTCCTTATTTATAAGAGGAATGTTACAGCTACAGCTTCTATTTAGAGTTGGGAAGGTGAGCTCAAATAACAGATAAAAATCCTCTGGAACATGGCTTGCACATAGTAGGGACTTTACCTAATTTTATTTTTTTTTTCCTTTTTTCCCTTTCCTTGTTATTTTTGGAGGGAGTGTGGGCACAGATGACATAGGCTGTAATTTTTAGAACAGTTGTTATTAAATAGTAAACAGGACACAAAGGACATAATCACAGAGAACCTGAAATGGGGACATTTTTGATTTAATTCTTAAATGTTGGGAAAATTAAGCTTCTGATGGAGCTTTTCAATCAAGCATATTGTGTGGCTCCAAAACCCGCAGCAGGGGGAGGATGTCGCCTGCTGCTCAGTCTCACAGCACACATCTGCCTCAGCTGGATTGTTCCTGGGACATTGTGGAGTTCTCAGCTGGGGCTCACCAGGTCTTCAGTTCCCCCACAATTACTTTCTTCTTGATGCCTTTGGGATGTGGCTTCTGAAATTTTTGTAACAGACCCAGTACTCATTGTTCAACTAAAGGTCTTTACAGGGAGAGGAAAAACAAAAACAAACCAAACCAAAATCAAAACCAAAAAACATGGGCTCAAAGAAAGAAGAAAGGAAAGTTTTGGGAATGGTGGAGGGAAGGGGTGGCTTTCTACATCACCCAGAATGAACATGGTCTCATGTCTTCTGGAGAGTGCACAATGGCTCAGGGTTTGCCAAGAGCTGGAATGCTCTGTTGGAGTAGGAAGGGCCGCTCTGTGAGACTAGCTGATGCTACAGGCAGCGTGGGTGTCAGGCTGGGGTCTCTCTTGGGTGCAGTTCTTTGTTTCATCTTCTTTTTGATCCCTCTGTCCTCTACACTCTCATTTTGCCTTCCCATCCTCTTCCATCCAAAGCTTCTAGGTTGTCATTCTCAGCCCATGCAACCTTTCTCCAACTCAAGGCTCTTCTTTGAGCTGGATACACAAGCTCCCATCTCTTCCCCAAGTCACAGGATGGTGGGGTCAGGTCTTCTCCAGCTTAGGGGAGCCAGATGCTCATGACATCCTGATTCTAGCAGTTACAATGTACACATGCACTCCTCATGCTTCTTTGTCCTCTTGGGTTTGGAAGATAAAGATCACTATGGTCATCAACTATTGGAGTGAGAGCCAGAATACCAGACTCCAAAGCTAACACATTTTCTGTATAGTTTTGTAAGTGAGAACATTACTATTTTGGTATCTATATGTAGTAGTGTGTGAGTATATATGAAAGGTATAGAAAACATGAAAAAAAACTAAGGCCCCCTCCCCCCCCCAAGGGAGGACCTCCCTCAAGCCTCAGTAATTCGAGGCCACCCAATAACTCACAAGACACCGTTCTTGATGCAACAGCAAGAGGTATATTTCGGGATCAGTTGACTGATGGTCAATTCATAACCCACGCAGGAGCAGAGGAATTGACCCCGTAGGCTGGGAGTAGAGGGTTTATATAGGGAAGAACCACAAACCAAGGGGGGATGTAAGGGGGTAACCAAGGAAACACAACATAAAAACAGTTGAAAGTCCCAAAAAGCCCAACCCATAATTCAGCCAGAGTCATGCGGAAACATCTTGTATACTCATCTTTCACAAGACTATAACCTTGCTCAACCATCTATCTTGCAGTCAGCCAGTTTCTAGGACCACCCAAAAAGACTTGTATCTTTTTTTTTTTTTTTTTTGTCAAGAATGTGTCTTCTTGCTTTGGGCCTTCCCCACCGCAGGTAGGTTCTCTTCCTTGAGGTCTGAGGAATGTTAATCAGCCCCTCCCTTCCTCTCCTGAATGTTAATCCAGCAAGTATCCTCTGACTCAGGGATAATGTACCCCTCCCAGAATGTAGAATGTTTCCTGGGGCAGTGAAGGCCTAAAATCTTACATTCAGTTCTGCTTTCTTGGAACTAGTGAACTTGCATTCTTTTGCTCAGGTCTAGGGGTCGTAAAAACTTTCTATATTTTTCATAAGTTTTCTATACCTTTCATATACATACTCATGTACATTCATGTGTGAGACAGGGCCTCTCATTGATCTGGATCTTGGGAACTAGATTAGTTTAGTGAGCTCCCCAAATCTGCCTGTCTCCACCTCCCTAGAGTTGAGATTATAAGTATGAACTACAATAGCTAGCATTTTTGTGGGTTTTGGGGATTCAACTCAGGTCCTCATGCTTATATAGCGAGCACTTTTACTCACTGAGCCATCTCCCCATATCAAACTATTTCTGTGTGTAATACTTTCCCCCCTTCCATGAGTTTTAGGCCAACTTTAATTGGTTTTTCTGATCCATGTAGGTGAAAGTGTAGAGTGAAAAATTATAAAGGCCATCTAATCAAATATGTGTAAATTTTTCGCCTTAGACCTTGGGCAGAAAAGCACCTGCCAGCAGGTTTGGGTCCATCTAATTAGTTACAGAGGAGGGGGGAGTTACAGTACAAAGGCCTGTTAAGAACATCCCAGAAACTGACTGGCCAAGGGAAGAACTACACCCTGCCCCATGGTACGGCCTACTAGTGTTCAAAAAAGGTAAAACAACCAATCCTGTGCACCCGCGCGAAAGTTTGATTTTTCCCTACCCCGCCCATATATAAGCGCTATGCCCCTGAGCCACGAGGTCAGTCCCTCTATCCCCTATGTGAGATATGGGGATATGGGCTGGCCCAGAGCTCTGATATAATAAACCACCTCATGTATTTTACAGCAAGACGGTCTCTCGTGTGTCCTTTGGGTGCGTGTTATCCTGTGACTTAAGTGGACCCCTTTTTTGGGGAGTCCCGGACCTTTCAAAAGTATTCTAGGTGATTTAAGTAAAGGGGAGTGATCCTGTTTATATTGTTTGGATATTCTCTGAAGGGCACATTATGATGAAAGGCTTGGTTCACAGGGCAGCTATTGGGAGGGAGTAGTCCCCCTGCCCTCAGGATTCACAGGACTGGATGCTAGGGGACCATAGGATGATGCTTGAAAAACCGAGGTTCTTGGTCTCCCTTACCCTGACTGCCACTAGGCTCAGTCTTTTCATAAGTCTTTTCATGTTAGCAGAGAAAGATGAAGAATTTATTTTCATGTATATGCCCACATTGCCTGGATGTGGTTGTCTGTCCTGTCCTATGTCACCTGTCCTGTCACCTGTCTGATGTCATTTGTCCTGTCACCTGTCCTATGTCATCTGTCTTGTCACCTGTCCTATGTCACCTGTCCTGTCACCTGACATGTCATATGTCACCTGTTCTGTCACCGATGCATCATATCTTTCCTTGGCTGTCTATACTAGCCACCCCTGACTACTCAGAGAGGGGCTTAGCGGCTCTCTGAAGACCAAGGGCCAGAGGATAGTTTGCTTTTGTAATCTCGTCACATAAAAGAGCAGGGAACATATTACAACAGAGTTCCCTCCCTGCTTCATTCCCAGAATAATGTGTCTGTAAATGAATTAGAAGCAGATTTGACATGTTTTTTAAATGGAAAGGTCAAAGGCATAACAACTCAGAACATTCTCTCTGTTTAGTCAGGCCTGCCAACCTCCAACCCCAGGAGAGAGGGAAAGTTACTGATGCTTGTGGACCATGCAGGTGAAAGGCCTCCTCTACTTCCTTCTGTGAACAGGACATTTTAATTCTCATCCTTAACTTAGAGATGAAGAAAATGAGCCTTAGAAAATACACTGGGTATCTAGTGCTGTAACCACTAAGCCTAAGACTTAGTGGATTAAAACAAAAGTGTTTAGTGTTTCTGTTGTTTCCAGCTGCCAGGGATCTGTGGTGGTATAGCTGGGTGGTTCTGGGTAGCTCTATAATCTCTCTTGAGGCTACACTCAAAATGTTGGCTTGGGTTGTAGTCATCTAGATGTAGGCTTACCTATGGCTGGGTCATTGATTTCAAGATGGTGCCTACTCATAGCTATTGGCTTGAAGGTTTAGTTCTTTTTGATGCAGAACTCATAGCAGGGCTATGCCATTAATGAGCTTAGTGTCCATCAATGCTAATGACCCACTGGAGACCATGGAGAAACCCTGTGCCTTCTTATGAACCATCATTTCTGGTGTACCTTATTGGTCAGCTTTGCTCACCGTAAGTGTAATTATGATTACATTTAAAATTTTATTTCCTATTTTAGTTTAACCCCACTGGTTTTCTTAAGATTCTACTCTACAGAAACACACATGCATGCATACATACACATACACACACCACATACATACATACATACATACATACATACATGTACAACATACGTAATTTTAGAAAAAAAGAAATTTTTTTTTAAAATATGGAAAATTGGAGATAAATCTTGATTGACTAAATACATTGTATGTCAGTCATAATAACAGAATGCTACATAGCCCCCAAATAATAATGAGAGTATATAAGAAAAACTTTCCAAGACACATTGTTGAATGTGTATGACAGTAGTTGTTGAATAAGAGCTGCATATAGTTCTATATATCTAAAAATATGTAGTTACATATAGCTATAAATATGCCTATTTAATATTTAATGCTGCCACCTTTCCCACTAACGTATTTCTCTTCTGACCAGGGGTACCTATCTTCCTAATCTTGTGTAGTCTTGACTTTCTCATTTCTGCTGCCATTCATGACCTTTGTGTTTTTGAAGATTATAGACCAATCATTTTGTAGAAAGACCTGCAATCTGGGCCTGCCAGGTGTTTCCTTGTGATTAGATGGAGATTATTCATTTCTGTCACTACCACAGGGTATAGTCATGCCCTTCTTCAGACAGCTTATTACAGGTCTGTCTTACTGTGTGGGGTGTGAGTGGGTAAATATGAGGTTGACCAGTCTTCTCTGACCAAGTTACTATTTCTCGTCTCATATTTAGGAAATATCTTGCTTGCAACAATTATATATGGTGCCGTTTGCCTAATGGGTATTTTCTTTTTTTCATTATTTCTTGCATATTTACTAGATGGCTTTTTTTCCCTGTAAAAATGAGCTGTCCCTTTCTGTCAATTTATTCAATGATTATTTCTGTATGCAAAGTAAACATGCTAAAAAGTTTATACTTTATAACAACAAAGTAAGTAAAAATCCTAATTTTTTTTTTGAGTCATCGTTTTTTTTCAAAAAGAATGAGTTGATCGTATCTGGTGAAAGCTCTGGATATGCCGGAAGAGGGAGCGAGATTCTCAGGTAGGAGTCTATTCTTGGGGGACAGAACAGACCCAAAGGCGCCTTGCAACATGGAGATTCTTAATTTCATGTCACATGTGGTGAAATGGCTCAGAGAAGTGAATTTGGTGATTCACGCTGAGGCTGGGGTTAGGCTCTAGATCCAGCTGGTTCCAAGATCACGTGACTTCCGTCAGCCTTCTTTAAACATCAGGAGGAGGTGAGCTCGAAGGCTCCTTTAAACAAGTCTGAATTTCTGCACCTATGAAGTCTCTCAGCTGGGCTGAGCTCTGACTCTATCCTCCCTTCTGTGGGTAGACTCAGGCTGGAAACTCACTGCCCAGGGCAGCCTCCGTTGCTTCAGTACCGATCCAGTTCGTCTGAACGTCAGAGATAAGGTTTTCTTTAAAGAGCCTTTCCGTTCTTCCCGCCCTGAGCAGGGCTCCATCCGGTTGCAGTTCTTGCCGGCACATAATTTAATTCCTCTTCAGCACAAAGACATGAGAAATCAATTGTGCGTGTGTACGTGTAAATGTAAATGTGAGTGTAGTGCGTGTTCCCAGTGTTGCATGGGGGCTAGGGGTGGGGGTGGGGAGGCGAAAAGGAGCCAGATAAAGGCTCAGTATGGAGAGAGAAGGCCAAGGCAAACTCCATGTTCCCAGCAGTCCGCGTGTATCAGGCTTGTCAGTGTCTTGAGTACCCATGTTCTTTGGGTTTCCTGGGAGAGAATTCAGGCATAGTTTCTTAATAGCCTTGTTGACCCGTTGTAATGCACCATATCCTTGACCCATCTTATCTATGTCCCTATTGGCACTCTCTCTTTGGCATTAGCATTTCAATAATCTCTTGGTTTATAACATCTTTTCGGCTGGACTATAAATGCCATAGCAGATAGTGGTCATGTTTGTTTTTCTTTTTCTGTATATCCAGCTCGTACAGGGCCTAGGATATAATGGGCACTCCATTAATATTTATTAAGTGAATGAACGCATCATTTAGTTAAAAAAAAAAAAAGAAGAAGAAGATCTTGGAGACTGGGGAAAAAGTTCGGTTGGTTAAATGCTCGCTTGTACAAGCATGGCGACCTGAGCAGAACCCCAGAACCCACGTAAAGATCCAAGCGTGGATTCATGCGTGGTGAAGCATGCATGTAGAGGGGATGACACAAGAGGTCTCCAGGGGCTTGCTAGGTGGCCTGTCTTGTTGACCAATCAACTTCCAGGCTCGGTGGGAGATCCTGTCTCAGAAATAAGGTGGTAATCAGTAGAGACAAACAAGCAACCTATCTCCATGAGCAGATAGTGATGACTTGTAAACTTTGACCTTTCTCTAGTCTGGACCTGTGCCACACATAAGCTAGGTAAAGCAGTGTGTATTTTCTCAGGGAAGTGGAATTTTTGTTTTCTGTTTAATAGAATTATGTTTGAGACAGAATCTTGTTAGTTAGTTAGTCCTGGATGGCGTCAAAGTAATAGCAATCCTCCTGCCTCAGTTTTTCAAGTGCTGAAATTATAGATGTGTGTTACCATGCCTGTCTGAATCCAAGTTTTCTTGAAAATATCAAGGTTACACAGTGTTGAAACCACTCTGAATTGGGGCATTGATTTTTACATTTTTTTTTTATTTTTATAAAGGTTGAGAAGCGAGTGGACCAGATTGTTAATCAGCCCAACAGATATCCTTATTAAGATAAAATTGTGAATTTTCAGAAAGCATGGTACATGTTGGACAAGCTGAAGGGACGGACACAGACCCGTGGTGTTCTCAAAAGTGCCACAAGATGGCGCTGCTGCTGCTTCCCAGTCCTGACTACAGAGGAACTGCCCGCAGCTGCTGGAACAGGTAGTCAAAAGTTCTCTACAAGTTTGAAGTGATTACCCAGTGAACATCTTTCTTAAGTAATCTTCAATTTTGGCTGCTGGAGAGCTCCTTACAATGAGGCCTTTTGAAATGGGCTCTGTAGAAGCCCTGCCCTCTTGGTCATGTTTGTCAGAGTCTGGGTCATCAGGCTTAAGGGAAGGAAAATGGCTGGCTGGTCAAACTGCCACAAGGACAAACTGCTGCAAACACCAGCACCAAGTGACCTTTTCCATCAGACTCTTGGTTTTTCTCTCTGGCACCAGCCAGGCTTAAGAGGTTTTCTCATCCTTCCTGGGTCTTCTTCCAGGTATCTAGCTGGTCCCTCGGCAGTTGTAACATTGGAAGCTAGTATTTAGACACGATGGCCCAGGCATGCATGACTGCATGCATGCATGAGTCCATCTGTTCATTCCAATGTTCCAGGCAGTATGCTAGGAGCTGGAAAATATGGCAAATCTGATAGCCAGATACCTGGATTTGTGCGTCTCTCTGGCTCCTGCCCTTTTCCCATGGCAGGGACTCCTTTCCTTTCAACTCCACCTTTGATGTCTCTATGCTTGAATGGTGTCTCACAGTTTGACTATTTGACCTGTAGCTTTCACGCTGCATCTGGGAAAATCCCCAGGAACCCTGTCTGCCTCTGATTATATCCTCTGGTGGACGAACAAGCTGACCTGAGTCAGGGTGAATTAACCAACCGTGCTTGACTGGCCCTGAGAGTGGAGATAACCCTGGGAGGCAGAGAATCACTTTTAAAACAAGGACTGATGGCTTCCCAAGATGGAAGATTTTCATCACTACAATCTGACAAACCTGGGTGAATAGGGATGAGCTGGTCACCATGGGCCAGCTCTCTCTTACATCCCTGAGAGACCTGGCCTCTTTGTCTTCTCCTTCTCAGTGTTTCTGAGGCCTGTGCTGCCAGAGGTGCTCCTGGCAGTCCTTGTTTGTCCTGTGCTGGCTGACTTTGAGGCTGACAGGCTCAGTGTGGGAAGGAAGGCATGGCTTAGCACAGTGTTCACCTTGGACAGGCGCGGCTGTACCTCTCAGCCTCAGCTCCTTTTATTGTAAAATAGGTATAATTATCCCGCCTCACGTTTGTTGAGAGGATCAGGAGAGATCATGCATACAAAGTGTCAGGTATGAACCTGAACAGGCAAGCACAGCCAGATGTCAATGATGCATTAAACAACCACAAACATGCACACAGAATAAAGTGGCAGGAGCGGGGTTTGGGGCTGCAGAATCTGGGGCTAGTGCCGGCATGGAGAGGCCAAACAGTATGGGTGTGGCTGGGCAAAATGGTGTGGGTGTGAGCAGGACTCCGTGGTTTCTCAGCTCCCTAAGATGCAATAGATTTTACTCTGATGGTGGCAGGGAATCATTGAGGGATTTAATGGCTCCATCAGTTTGGGTCCTCATCCCTAGCTGCTTTGTGGATGTAATTCTGGTCACACAGTGCCTATAATTCCGGTTCAGTAGGAAGGGCACAGGGCAGTGCATATGATCAAGATACATTGTATACCTGTATAGACTTGTCAAATAATAAAAATATTTATTAAACTAGATACTCTCTTTCTTTGCATTTTCCCGTACGACCTCCTCAATTCATTCACCTCCCCTTTTTCAATAAACCTTTATTATAAGTTAAGTCAGGGTTGAAGACCTTGACAGGAGGTGAAGGTTTTCAGGGCCTACATCTCCAATGGATATATTTCTGGGCCAGTCAGTATGATCCTAGCTGGGCTGTGGTATACTGCAGGCTGCTAGCCACTTGGACCAGTGACAGAGCCAGGAGAAGCTGAGTGATCTGGTCCCAGGATCAGTCTCCTGATCTCCTAAGCTGCTCTTTCTGTATGTCGGGTGAACTCTGAGTATCTGCTTTCTCTGTATTTCCATGTCCCTGATGTCGGTGAGCTCTAGGGATTTATACTTGTCCCTGGCACTGAGAACCACTGATTTTGACTTCTTTTAGTTCTATCTTATGTAGGACTTGCTGTCCTAGCAAATCCCATTCCCCTCTTCACTCAAGACTGTCAGTCTCTTGGAAAGAGTGTGTGTGTATGTGTGGTTTTGGTTGGGAGAAGATTGGGGGTAATGTGGGAGGGTACTACAATACTTGGTAGAGCAAACTCAAGGTTGGACCAGGTCTATAGAAGGGGTCTTAGTACAGTCCTGCTATACTAAGTCCAACCTCTGAGAGTCAGCCTTCTATGTATGAATTAGGAGTACTACCCAGATTTCCCTACAGAACAACTTCTGAAGTACCTAGAAATCCCATGTTTGGGGTTGAGACAAAGAGTGGCTGGCTGTCAAAGTGTGGCGACTAGTTCAGGAGACAGTGGGGGGAGGGGTTGTGTATTGTTTTATTGGTTCCCAGCTGCTTTCCCTTGAAGGTGTTGCTGGAGTGATAACATATGGTGCCAAAGTCCTTTCACTTAATTCATTTCCAAGAGCCCCTAGATTCAATACCTTTGTTTTCTGAACCCAAGAAAAGGGTTGCAGGCTCAGCAGAGAGAGAGAGAGAGAGAGAGAGAGAGAGAGAGAGAGAGAGAGAGAGAGCGCTTCTGCCACAACAGTGAGAATGAAAGGCGATGTAGAAGCCAAGTGTGGCCCCTGGGAGGGATAGCAGGGACCAGTGTCACTGTGAAAACAGGGATGAGCCTCACGGGATCAAGAGAGTGCTATTAAGGGTTTTCCCAGGGGAAGGAAGGGACCTGGGGCGGCCTATACTAAAGGAAAGAGAATGGACCATGCAGTGAATACAGGCTAGTTTTTCCAGAGTCTCTATCAGTACTGACTCCCATCCGCCAGCCCTGGACCCCTTTGTGGGCTGCTGTGCACACATCTCTTAATCCATAGCTTTGCCCCTTGGCACACCTGGTATTACACATCACTGGAGAAGTAGAAGTCAGTATGGATCCCTCTGATTCCATGATAAGGATAACTAACCCCTGAAAGGTTCTAATTTTCTCATTCTTAAAGTCCTTTAAAAATTTTAAATAACAATATTCCTGTATATTTACTCCAAGGATTAAACTAGACAAATACCACGATGTGTCTGGCTCAATGTCTGGCTTATAGTGAGTCCTCAGATTCTAGATCCTCTAAGCTCACCACTTCCAGATTGGCCTCTGGGTCACCCTTGGAATTACTTGCTGCACAGAGCCCCCAGTTGTCCCTTTGCTCTGTCCTGAAGAGCACTGCAAACTGTCTCCAAACTCACAGTGCTGTGAATGTTACACTGTCAGCAGTAATGGGAATAGCCACCATCTGTGGGAAATTCATGTTGGAAACTGAATCCTGACGCTACACAGTCAAGTTGAAGATGCTTGGGCCATTCTGTTCCATCCTCATGCATGGGTTAACGATGCTACCCGAGGGTCTTGTGGGAGTGGGTTGCTTCACTTCTTTTTTGCAGCATGAGGGAGAATACAGCGTTGTTACTTGTGTCATATGGGGATGCAGAAAGTAGACCCTCAGCAGACAAAAGGTATTGGTTAGTACCCTGATCTCAGACCCAACCTTCAACACTGTGAGAGATTACTTTCTCGCTCTCTTTCTTTTTTTAAATAAATTACCTGGCCTCATGAATTATGTAATAATATTACTAGCACCAAACAGACTAAGGCAACATCTATTACTCTGAGTTAATGAGCTTGCGGTCACTCCCTGCTGCAGCAAAGATTCAGTGTACGGTAAATTAGAGAGCATGTACCACTATTCTGCTTAAAAAGGCGTAACACAGTTCCAGCTGCCCTCAGGTAGTGTTGACAATCTCTAGTGTGACACCCATGGTCTGGCTGCTGTCTGATCTCTCCCTGTCACTCTTCCTCAGCACACTTTTCCTTATCCCCCACAATTATTTTGGGGTAGACCGTGTCCAGCCTGAGATTCTGATCTATTTATTTTCAAGAGCCGTTTTCAAATGTGAACTCTCAGAGCTTTTGAAAAACAACTGGTTCGGTTCTCTGCTGGAATCAAGTAACTTTTGCTATCCTTAGAACTGTTGCCTTGTGTCAACTGCCCATTCTCTTCCCTGCTTCAGGCGGGCTCAGCCTTGCTAGTGCTTGTGGGTGGACACCAGAGCTCTCCTTGCTTGCTCTGATGCTAAGGCCTGTCTCCCTGGTGTAAGGCTGCTTCTTTTCAGCCACACTGACTGGCAGCACAGTTGAAGTGTCATATACATGCATTTTTGCCTACACCAATGAACGAGAATGAGTAGAAATCAGTCTTTACTGTCCTCAGGGTTTGAAAACTACAGATTTGACTATACGTGTATCAAACCTGAAAGCCTTTTTACTTTCATATTAGAGACATTTTCCTCACATGTCAGCCTGCCACCCACCCTGCAATGGAACCATATTAAATAGGTGTTGTGTGTGTGTGTGTGTGTGTGTGTGTGTGTGTGAGAGAGAGAGAGAGAGAGAGAGAGAGAGACAGAGAGAGAGAGAGAGAAAGACAGAGAGACAGACACAGAGAGAGACAGAGACAGAGAGAGAGAGACAGAGAGACAGAGAGACAGACACACACACACACACACACACAGAGAGAGAGAGAGAGAGAGAGAGAGAGAGAGAGAGAGAGAGGTTCTCATGCTAAGGTGTGCATGTGTGTGGGTCACAGACCTTACATACCTATTTTTCCCTTCCACCTTTGTTTGAGAAAGAATCTATCTTATTGTTTGCTGGTGTACACGCCATACTAGCCGGCCCCTGAGCTTCGAGGGACTCTCTAGCCTTGGTTCCCGTCTCTCTGCAGGATCACAAGGATTACGGATGTGCACTGTTACACCCGACTTTATATGGATTCTGGGGATCCAAAGTCAGATTCTCATTCTTGCTTATAAGCTAAACTCCTGGAGCTGTTTACCCAGCCCACAGCTGGGTATTTATATCTGTCTCAACCAATCTCATGCTATTTTAAAATGGCATTTGAGTTCCTGGACAAATTTTTTTTGTTATCTGGGAAATAGTGGCGATGAGACCCACAAGTCTCTTAGCAGTGCTTGCACACCACCAGAAATGCTCACTGCAGCGAAGTGTGCAGTACTCTGAAGTAACGAGAAAAGGCCAACCAGGTCTTTGAGTTTGGGGACTATTACAGTTTACTGCAGGTTTTGTTTTGATTTGTTGTAAGAGAGATAATTCGATTGAGGGGTTTACTTTCATCTTTGTATGTGTTTGGGTTTTGTCAGATTTTGCCAAATTGTGTTTGGAGAATGCGTTGTGTGTTATCTTTATTTCTTAAAAAGCTCTAAACCACACTTACTAATTAATTAGCTCACTCACTCACTTATCTAACTAACTCACTAACTAATTAATTAATTTGTGTGTGTGCATATGTGTGTATGGGCACATGCATATCACCCATGGGTGTGGAGATCAGGGGATAGCTTGCAGGAGTGGGTCCTAGGATTTGAACTCAGATCACTAGACTTGGTAGCAATTGCCTATGCTCACTGAGCCATCTCTTCCGTTCAGTTTTACTTTGGAAAATTTTGATTTTAGAGTTAACATTTGCAAACAATTCATGAGTCTATAAAAAGAATACAGCTTTAACAAAGGGTGTCGTTTGAATCTTATTGGGCTGACCTTCCAAATATTGTTAATAAGGTCTTACACATTCTTGCTTGTTAGTTCCAATATTCTTGCCTGGGATAAGAACTATGGGCAGACCAACCATGCAGCATACACAGGCTGGTCTGAGACCCCTGGCACATATATAGCAGAGAACTCCCGGGTCAGTGGGAGAAGGTGTGACTAATCCTCAAGAGACTTGAGGCCCCAGGGAAGGGAGATGTTCCGTGATGGGGGAAAGGGGGAACACCCTCTTGGAGGCAAGGCAGAGGGGGAATGAGATGAGGAACTGTTGAGGGGGGAACAACCAAGAAGGGGGCAATGGCTGAAATGTAAATAAATAAAATAATTAAAAATAAACATGGGCAGTTTTGATAAGGCTTCTTGTATTTACAAGAGTTTTTGTACTATATAGTTTGATGACACATACTATAGAATGCTGAAAGATTCAGTGCCTTTGTTTGCATTGTAAACTTGCAGTATAATCTGCCCCACCTTCCCAGTAGAGGGCTTTTTTGCTTTAATTAAAGTTTGGTATTACTACAGCAATCATCAACTTCTTTTTAAAACTTTAAAAAAAAAACCATTTGTTTGTTGTGTTGTCTGTGGGGTGTATGTGTCATGGTGTACATGTGGAGGACAGTCTACGGGAGTCACTTCTCTCCTTCCTCTGTGTGGGCCCCAGGGTCGAACCCAGGCCCCCAGCTTCATTGCCAAGTGCCCTTCCCCCTGACTCTTCTCACAGGCCCTTCAGTTTCTTTTTACTCTGAGATATAATTCACGGTATTGTGGGCTCAGAGTTGCGAAGGCATCACCACACTTTAGAGCATCTGCAGTATCCCCCAAAGAAGTCCCACCCTATTTATCCCAGAGCCCCAAGCCTTAGGCAATCACTAATTGATATCTTGTCTTCACAGACTTGCCTTTTCTGGACCCTGGGTATAAATGGAATCATTCACCATGTAATATGCCACGATTGGCTTTTTCTACTTATCTTCAATTACTTGCCAGACATTTGGTTGGTTTCTACTTTTTGGTTATCATAAGTAACTGCTATGGGCATTCATGGACAAGTTATTGTGTAGATGTGTTTCCATTTCTCTGGAATGTGCTCCCCAGCAGGAGAATTACTAGGTTTTAGGATAACTCTAAGCTTAAGCTTTTGAGTAATTACCAGCATGTATGAGGACTCGAATTTTCACACACCCTCACTGGTTTTGCACACCCTCACTGGTTTTTACACACGTTTTTGGTTCTGGATCCCAGGCAATGTGAAGTTCTGTCTCATTGTGATGTTGACTTGCTTGATGGCTAATGGTGTTGTCATTTATAGTGTATCCATTTTCCACTTTCTGTTATTTCTTATTCTTATAGCCAGGCATGGTAGGGCACACTTTTGATCCTAGTATTCAAGAGGCAGAAGCAGCTGGATCTCTGTGAGTTCCAGGGCAGCCAGGGATGCACGGTGAGAACCTGTTTCAAAACAGTTATTTCTGTTGCTATATAATTACAGGCTGGATATTGTGATGGTGCATGCTTTTAATCCCAGCACTTAGAGGGCAGTGGATCTCTGTAAGTTTGAGGCCAGCCTGGCCTACATAGTGAGTTTGAGGCCAACCAACATAGCAAGACTCTGTCTCAACAAACAACCAAACAAACAAAGTGTAATTGTTTATTGCAGTATACTTTGTGGGTTGCTCTTACTATATAAAAATACAATTAAATTTTGTATATTGATTTTGCATATTCAAATCTTGCTAAACTTACTTGTTTTTTTTAAGTGTCTTCTTTACGATTTACTGTATACAACTATATCATCTGCAAATTGAGTTTTTCCCCTGTTTTTTCAATCTGATATATTTTATTACTTCTTCTCTCACTCCCAACTCTCTGTGTTAGAACCTTCCTATGATGGTAGACAGAGGTGGTAGGCAGTCTTGTCTTATTCCTCATGCTAGGAGCAGGTTCCTTCTGTCATTAGATATGACACCAGCTGAGGGTTTTTTTTAGGTGTCTTCTAGTGGATTACGTCTTTTGGACACTTGTTTGTGGAGTATTTTTTAATCAAAGAAATATCTGCTGAGATAAGCATTTGACTCTGTCTCTTGTTGAAGGGGTTTATTATAGCAGTTGGTTTTAGATGCTAAGCCAGAATCTAGAAGTTTAAATCTAAAGTTCTAGATTTAATCACCATGTATGGCATATATATGTATGTGTGTGTGTGTGTGTGAGATGCACATATGTGCATGTGTGTTTGGAGGTCAGCAATCACTCATGGATATTGTTCCTCAGGGGCTGTCCATCTTGTTCTTTTGTTTGTTTGCTTTTTTTTTTTTTTTAAATGGGCTCTATCACTGGTACCCTGAACCTGTGGATTAGGTAACTCTGGCTGTTCAGAGAGCCCCAGGGATCAGGTCTCCACCTCTCCAGTGTTGAGATTGGAAGTATATGCTATCATATCTGGCTTTTAAAATCTCTTTCAGCCAATGACCTATCAATGATGTTGATTTTTAAAAAGAAACATCAGTTCTACTTTGGTCGACTTTGTTGTCTCTATTCTCAGTCTGCTAACGTCTGCTCTCATCGGCCTCAGTCCCTGGGGCAATCTCAGCTTCCTGTTCTTGCCTGTATTACTTTTACTAAACATTTTCCCTCAGAGAGAAACCTTGGGTACCCCCAAGATTCTATTTGCCTTGGAATTTCATCTTCTCTATAGTGGGCTGACTCTCTCGCCAGCTGCATGTCTAGCCTCATCTTTCTCTCTTTGCTTTCCCAAATGGTGTTCTATGGGATAGACTTCCAAGGACTAACCCTTAGGACAGAATGATTCTCTTGGGCTTTCCTTGGCCTATGAAAGCCAGGCTTTCTGTAAGCAGCAAAACCCAACAATACAGTTGATTTCTCTATTGTCTAGTAAGTGCTTAGTAACTTTCCTCATTATGTCAAGGGGATCAGCTGTCAGCCATTTTTGCATCATTTCTGAGCTGTGTTCTGTTATTTATAATTTTTTTCCTTTTCAGTTTTTATTGAATTTTTGCTGAGTTTTCTGTCTCCATGTGGAATGGTAACCTCCTCTCTGTAGCATATCTTGAAGATTTTTTTTCCCAAGCTTATTCATAGATCAATAGAAGGTTTACATTTTTATGTAGTATCTGTTGGACTCTCCTGTTTTGATGAACTATTTTTTTTAAATGACTTCATCATCCTGCAATTATAAAATGCCTTACTAAAATTTCCTTATAGACTTCTATAGTATTCCTTATTTATGTTTATATCTTTAGCTTATTTATCTTTTATTTTATTTTATTTTTTTGAGACAGGGTCTTTCTACATAGCCCTGGCTATCTGAGAACTTGTTATTTAGACCAGGCTGCCCTCAAATTCACAGGGATCCTTTTGCTTCTGCATCCTGAGTGCTTGAATTAAAGGTGTGTGTTGCAATGCCCGGTTACTAGATACTTTTAAAAATATGTTTACTCATTTTTATGTGTATGAATGTTTTATCTGCCTGTATGACTATGTACAATGTGTGTGCAATACACACACAGGGTAGTGTTGGATTCTCTAGGACTGAAGTTACAGATGGTTGTGAGCTACCATGTGGATTCTGGGAATTGAACTCAGGTCCTTTGGAAGAGCAGTCAGTGCTCTTAACCACTGAGCCTTCTCTGCAGCCCATCATTTGGATTTTATTTTAGTTAGGAGAGATAGGTGTCCATCACATTTTCTATGAAGGCCCAGGATGTTGGGTCAAGTTGAGCAGAACATTTTTCTGTATCCTGCTTGAATAATGGCAGCCATGTCAACTTTAGTAAGTCACTTCTTTTTCTTGACCCTGAAGACACAACAGCATCATCCCACAGTGTGGCTACAATCATGTTAGGACACTTACAATATAACCTGTACCCTGTGTACTTGTCGGACTTTTTATTATAGTTCTAAATTTATTGCTCACAACAATGTGAGCCTCACTCATTCCCCTTCAAACTTATGTGAGTTTTGATGATTGGAAGACACCATAGAGATATTTGTTCTGTAATTCAAACTGGACACTTATTTATACAACCTCAAATTCTTCCATAGCCAATCATAAGATCAAGAATAGCAATGATGGGGGCTTGATGAGATGGCTCAGTGATTAAGAGCACTTGCTGCTGTTGTGCAGGACTTGGGTTCAATTCCTAGGCTCAAAAAGGATCTGTAACTCTATCTTCAGGGGCTCCAATGCCCTTTTATGGCCTCCATGGCAACCAGGATGCAAACATACAAGCAGGCAGAACACACAAGCATATAAAGTAATAAAAATAAGAATTCATTTAAACATTTAAAAAAGAGTAACAGTAATAGTAATAGACACTGGATGTTTCATGTGCTCATCTAGAAGTATCGAGAGTGAGTGAGATACGCTCTTTCCTTGAGCAGGACTTGCAAAGTCCAAGAGAGCTCACACAAAGATCCAACTGACAGCTCTCCTCACTTAATTCCAAATGTAAATGGCAAGAGGAATTGGGTTAGAAAATGCCAAGTGCATCCTTAGATGATTGCCAAAATTTACCTCGAGTCTCCACATCAGCACAAAAGCTGATGTATCCTGCTGCTTCTCCATGTCTTCACGAGCTGAAGATGTCTATTTCCTATTTGTAAACAGTCACTCTTACTGATTAGCTAGCAGCCAACTCTCCAACACATTCCTCACTGGCCTCTTTCACATTGAGTCTCCTTAAGTTGGTACACACATATAATTTCTAACAAGGACCCAACTCTGTCATCATGTTACATTGTCATCACACTGATGCCAAGACAGGGTATGTATGCTTCTTACAGTGATGATGTAGGTCAACTCAACCAAGGCAATAACTGGTTCACTTCCAGTAGACAAGAGATGGATAGTGTGGACTAGAGGATGCCTGTGTTTGGACTGAAGGTATCTATTATTAACAGGTTAAGATCAATGCTTTCTGGCCAATACACACTGAGATTGTATAAAGTGTTATCTGTGCTATGATTCTCTAAATGAAGATGTTGTGAAGAAAGATGATGTGAGCTGGCGTCTGGAAGGAAACAGGAGGCATGGTTTGTACACACCCAAAGATGGGAGGAAAGGAGATGACCCAAGAATGAATGGGATCAATGCCAGGTAAGGCGTCATGGCTCTAGGAGACATTGAGACAGAGTCTGGAATGATGAAGTTTACAAGTTCCCCTGGTCAAGGAAGCTAAGAAATGTCTTCCTCACGTCTCCAAGACCAGGAGGTGAGCAGAACAGGGTTCTTAACTTGTGATTCACTGAAGGGTCTTCAAGAGGACTTCAGGAGTCTATGATCTCAGGAAATATTGCATTTTTATTTTTCCTAAAGTTAAATAGAAATGAGCAATATCCTTCAGGTTTTGAATGGAGAAAACAAAATATAGGAGCATTAACAGTGTATGTGAAGGATTAAGAAAATCAGATTTTTAAAAATGCCACAATAAACTTATTGTCAGACTCCTCAAACATTCATGCTCATGACAACTTGGAAGTGATGGAAGTTACTAGACACTACGCTTTATCTTGCTTAGAGCATTGGCAAAGAAGCATCATATTAAAGGTGGTTTGTGCTTAAATATTGTTTCCTTTGTTATCAATTGTGCTTTATATTATGCACAACTTCTTGGGTATTCTGAGAAGCAGTTCATAAGTGTCAGTAGTGTACTTGGACAAAAAGGTTAAGATACTCATGTTTAGATGGTGCAGAAGGGCAGATGACTGGAGATGCTCTTCCCTTTTGTGCTATAGGAAGGGATTATTCAAAGGGAACCTAAGAAGATGCTATGAACACCCAGACTTTGATTATTTAGCTTGTCCCTGGGTGGTTTACAGATTTTCCCTGGAGCCCCTGGTAGAAGATGATGCTGAAGAAAACTGGGCCCTTAGAGCCTATTCAAGTTTAATGGATCTAACACTGGGAGGGTGAGCAGAGGCAGGAATGCTGGCTGTCAAGGATGCTGCCTCCCTCCTTTGACCATCTGATAGCTGAGTTTATAGATCTGAGATTGAGAACCAGGCTTTACACTGTACTGACTGAGTTAGTTTAGACTACTGTGTTACTTCCAGGTCTCAGTTTCCTTGTGTATGAATTTTCATTTACTTAGGTAATGTTGGTCACTGAGGATGCCACCTATACAGTCATTGAGTGGATGACATGAGTGCTGTATCTGAAAGTTCTTTGAAAACAGATCCTCTGATTGAGTGGATTTTTAATGCGTGTGGATATGTGCATGTGTGTATGTGTTCGTGTGTGTACAGGTTATAGATGCATGCGGAAGCCAGAGGATGTTTTTGCTCCTCAGGCATCATCCTCCTTGTATATTTTGAGACAGTCACTCACTGGCCTGGGAATCACCACTTAGTTCTGGCTGACCAGGGCTGACCAGTTCTGCCTGTCTCTGTCTTTGGACATGTGCACAACACCACACTTGGCTTTTTTTCTACCTGTCCTCTAGTATTTGAACTTAGGTCCTAGTTCTCACAGGACAAACACTTTACCAACTGAGCATCTCTTCTGAGCCTCATTGAAGACTAAAGATAAATCACCTAGGACCAGAGTGATAGCACAATAGGTAAAGGCATATGCTGACAAACCTGCCAAACTGAATCCAGTCACCAGAGCCCACATCGTAGGAGAAAACTGACTCCTCTGAGAGTGTTCATAACATAAGCCACCCTCCCAAAAAAAAAAATGTAAAAAATTAAAATAATCTTCATTTTCTGCTTCTTAGTTTTTGTTTATTTATTTATTTGTTTGTTTATTGGGACAACATCTTATTACATAGCCTTGGCTGGTCTAGAACTCACTATGGAAACTAAGCTGACCTTGAATCCATAAAAATCTACCTGCCTCTCTGTCTCCTAAGTTCTGGGATTGAAGGTGTGTGCCACAATTTCGGTTGTCTTCTCCTTAGTCTTTTAAGAGAAGAGATTTTTGAAGAGAAGAGATTTTAAGAGAAGAGTATTCCAAATAAATAAATAAATAAATAAATAAATAAATAAATAATCTAGCTTGGAGTTCAAAGCTCTTTTATGATGATTCTCAGTAACGTTGACAATACAGTGTCAAGTGTGGGACTTTTCCAGGCATTTCTATTAGATGAGATCAATCCACTGGATTCCATTAGAGCTGTCAGCCTGTCTAACAGGGTGTACATAATTAGTTATACACTGGAGTACTCTGATAATTAAATCCATTCAAAGTCACAATGATTGGTTACTTAAGAGACCTGGATCGCTGTAAGTGGGCACTGTAATTTCAAAGTACGCCACACCATTTGGTTTGGAAGTAGCATGGTTAGCTATGACAGGGCAAACACTGATTCAAACTAAGAATATCAAGGCCACTTGGACAAACCCTTCTGATCTTCAATGCTCCTTGGGCTTAAAGTTATTCCATGGTCTCACAACAGGACTCAAGGCACACTGACTTCTAAACATCAACAGAACTTTACTTTCTCAATCATAGGTTTTCTAGAAAGAAGACTCTAAGCCAGCCTGGAGAGGACTGCATTGCTCCCCACGTCTCTTATGATGTCTACTTTGCAGCTCTGGCTGGCAGCCCTACTTACAAGGTTTTGACTTCTAGGCCTCCACTTATGTGTAGCCCTCACTTATGTGGTACCACATGTAGAAGATCCCCTTCGAGAGAGCTGAAGGTGAAGCTGAGAAATTTGAGCTCTTAACTCTTTACCTTCTACCTGTCTTATTGGCTGCTAGTGGTCTTTGGGAGATTTCTTTTAGTGTTTCCGAGCTTCTGTTTCTTTATCTGCAAAAATGGGACAACAGGAGGCCAGGGAGATGGCTTTGTCAGTTAACTGCATTCCTTGTAAGCGTGAGGACCTGCGATTAATTCCCAGGAACCATGTAAAATAAGCCATGCTTGTAATCCCCATGCAGAGATAGGTAGATTCCCTCAGGGCTTACTGCCAGGGCAAGACTGCTTATTAAGTTCTAGGGAGTGACAGACTCCATCTCGGAAAAAATAACGTGGATAATTCCTAGAAATAACAGCTGAGGTTGCCCTTAGGCATACACATACATGAGCACACGCACAGATACATGTGTACATACACAGGTAAAAGTGCATGTACAGACACACAGACACACAAAGACACATACATGCACACACAGATACACACAAACACACAGACAGGCACAGACATGCACACATAGACACATGCACACACATTGTCACACACAGGCACACACACAGGCACACACACAGACACACACAGGCATATACACAGGCACAGACAGACAGACAGACAGACAGACAGACACACACACACACACACACACACACACACTCACACTCACAGCTAGTAGTCTCGTACTTTCTAAAGACTGGATGAGAAAATGATTTTCAAGTCCTTGGCTCAGTGTCTAGCCCACAGCAGGTGCTAAGCCAGTGTTATTTGCTGCTGCTGTCATTATTGCAGGGACGCTGTGTTGGAAGCAAACTTGTTAGATTCCCTTTAGAGGCTGCTCCCCACTTCTCTTCTGATATCCTGTTTCCTGTTCCCAGTTGGCTTCTTATCTCTATTCCTGGGAACATTCTGGCACATTTTCTCTGTGTTCTCCTAGGAACAGAATAAATGAACCCTTGGCTTACAGGGCTACACGATTCTGTCATGAAAAGTCATCACAATCTTGGGTCAGAAAATGTCACCTTCTAGTCTTACTGCCCAGAAAATTAGCTTAAGTGAGGGCAAAGGAGGGGAAGTACTTGGCCACATTTTACAGTAACAGGGCACTTACACATTTGAGAGTGGCATGCTCTTGGGAGAATTTTAGCCTTTCTGAGCTCAGGGCTATGGAGCAGGGACACATTACAAACTTGCCCACTTGACCATAGTGTGAAGTCATCACTGAGATGTGCCTGTTGAGACAGAAGTTCCATATCCCAACTGCACTTCCATCTCAGTGGGATCATGAGACTAGTTCTCAGTGAACAAGTGGCAAGGATGTCCCCTTCCTGAGTTTCTGATGTACGTTTGGCCTTGCCTGACTGGACATAAAGGACCCTGAGGATTCTTAGCCAATGGTAGAGCCACAAGACAGAAGGATTGTTGATCCTTCTTCCATCAACATATAGAGGAAAGCCAGCCATAAATATTTACAGTGGACTTTTAAGTGTGTGAGAAATACATTTCTATTGTGTCAAGATACTGAAATGTTGGTTTTCTTTGTTACACCAGTGTTAGTCTGATAAAGTTAGGCAATGAATATGAAATGAATGTATTGGCTTGAACTTCTCCATCAAGGCAAGTTATAAATCTTCCATTTATTGAGTTATTCATTTGTTTTTATCTATTTGTTTTAAGTAGTACTTTGTACTTCTTCCTTAAAAACTTCACAAACAGCCGGGCGGTGGTGGTGCACGCCTTTAATCCCAGCACTTGGGAGGCAGAGGCAGAGGCAGGCGGATTTCTGAGTTTGAGGCCAGCCTGGTCTACAGAGTGAGTTCCAGGACAGCCAGGACTACACAGAGAAACCCTGTCTTGAAAAACCAAACCAAACCAAACCAAAACAAACCAAAACAAAAAAAAAAAACCAAAAAAACCCAAAAAACCCCCCAAAACTTCACATACTTATACAGTGTAATACGATCATATTCACCGATCACTACCTCCCTCCAACTCCCCCTAGTACCCGTACCCTATCTTCCTCCCAACTTCATGTCCTCCGATTTTTTTTTCAAAATCAATAATCTTCTGCCCTTCTCATCCGAATAATAATTAAAGAAGAAGAAGGCATGAGTTTGGGTGACAGTGGTTGGGGGAGGGGAGGTGGAATAAGAGGGGAAGACAAAGGGGTGGAAATGGTGCAAGTATAGCATGCACATATGGAATTCTTAACAAATTTTCAATAAGACATAATCCTTAAGTTCAGTTAGTGCTATTCATATGTGCAGGGGCGTGGCCATCCACTGGGTGTGGGCAACCTATATATTTAATGGGAAACTTTCTAGGAGCCCTACTTGAAGCCCCAGAGATGAAGAACAAAGCAGATGGAGCCCCTGCTGGACTAAAGAGTTCATGTTTTAGTTGTGGAAAAATATCAACAGATACAACAACAATGAGATGAGTTGAAAAAAAAAATAACCCAAGGGATGATGTCATTTTGTAGGATTCCTAGGGAGAGTTTCTTTAAGCAGGTGCTGGCATTGGAGTTGGGACCGGATGACAAAATCTCATTATTGGCTCCTCCCATGTTGGCTGTGATTCCACCACATCAAATGTTGCCCTTCCAGACGACACACATATCTGATTCATGGCTATTGGAGACAGTTTCTCTTTCTGTAACCTCTTCTCTGAAGACCCAGCTCTCCCAGCTGCAGGGAGAGACTTCTCATGCAAAACTGCCTCTTTTCTACCCATGCTCCTCTCCTGATGGCAGCACAGCCACGCCATGTTGTAGTCTATTTATTTATTATCCGTTGATTTCCGATGTAGCCTGCCACCTCTTACCCATTCATCTCTGTAGTGTAGATTACTGCACAGTGCTGGGCACACAGCAGGTGCTTGATAAATATTTGTGGAGTCGATTTGAATACAAAATTCACAGTGGAAACTATTATTTGGTTTTGTTAGTAGCCTGCATAATGCATTGTGTTTATAAAGCAGCTTTGGTGTAGCATCTGTGCCTAGAACGCCAGCCCCCTTAACTGTGCATATGGTGATGGAGTCAATTTTAATTACTATGTGCACAGACACTCATATTTCTTAGACACAAGGCGGGCTCCCTTTGCTTTCTTGTTTCTTCCTTTTTATTTCCCCTTGGTTATGAAACATCTTCTCTAGCTCCTTGGTGAGCCTGATAACACTTCTTTGCCTGACAAAACAGTATCTCTGAGACCCTCCATCAGTATGACCCTGAAGGCTTGGGACAGGGGAGACTTTTCTGTCTTCATATTCCTGTCAGACTGGCAACCAGTGATGTAAGGGACACATGCATAGGACCATGGTTTGGGAACCTCTTCTGCTTGCAACAAAGGTCACTGTGTCATCCATTTCCTGAGGAATCTTGGTGCAGAATGGTAGAGTGGAAGAGAGCTGAGCTCACATAAAGCGAGGCAAAATCTTCAAAGCGCTACGTAAATTCTTACTGTGCAGCCCCACGCAAGCCATGTAAGCCTCCTTAGCTTTGATTTGCCTATTTATGAAGTGGAGATGAGAGCAACCACAGCAGCGTTGTGTTTTGAGGATTAAAATAAAAACACCAAGGACAGTGATTTTGTTAGAAGTCATCTAGTGCTTCTGAAGTGCCATGACCTTTATGTATCTTATAACTTTTAATATTTACAAATGTCAAATGCAGGGGTCACATCATTTAGGGATCGGGATGTAGCTAACTGGGCAAAGTGCTTGGCTAGTGGGTATGAATTCCAAGTTCAGTTCACAAATCTCTATGTTTGATCCTTAACACTGTACAAACCAGGTACCAGACAACATAGGCTCATAGCAGTAATCACCTGTAATCCCAGTGCTTGGATGGCGACGGCGGGAAAGTCACCTTTGGTTACATCCTTAGTTACATAGACAATTCAAGACAAGCTTAGAACGTAGGTATACCTGTAATACCATCATCATCACCATCATCACCATCATCACCATCACCATCATTAGCAGCAGCAGCAGCAGCCGCCAAACAGCAACAACACATTGAATGCATGAGGCTCAATCCCATTTCACCATAGGAACAGGACAGGCAAGGAGGTAGAGTTATGACTGCCAGTGCTGGGTAGAAGGAGGGGGTCTCTTCATCTGAGGAAATTTGTGTTTAGAAGACTGGTTCTCACTAAAGGGAGCACATTACTTCCATTCCCCATCCTTGGTGGAAGTCTCATCATTCAACTGTGTTCTACTCCATCCTTGTCAGCTTGCCCCGGCATTGCCTGGGAGACATGCTGGCCTTCAGCTCCCTCTGCATTACCTGGCACGTTTGATGGTCACAAACCCATTGGTTTGTTATTGTTCATGTGCATCATGATGTAAAACACAGATCATCTGCCTTAGAAAAGTGGGCATTTGGGAGTCATAATTATGGGAGTTGTAGTTTGGGTCCATTTGATTGAGGCCGAGCTGCACACCAGGCAGAGGGTGTGCACGAACACTTTCCCAGGAAAACATGGGGCTGACATTCTGTCTGCCAGGGGCAGTCAAATGGCCTTTCTTTGTCATTTGCCCTCTGATCTTTGTGAACAGTTGGAGACAGAAGTAGCAACATTCCTGAAAGGAGATCTGGGAAGTTTGCAGGTACCATGAGTTAAAAAGAATGGCACTAGGAAAAGAGAAATGATTTGAAAAGGATAAGTATTTTAGTTTGAGTTTCCCTGGAAGGAGACTGAGACACAACTTGGAAAGCAATGCCCCATCTGGGGCTGGATTCCAGGAAATACTGAAGGGAACCACAGGGAAATGAGATGGGGGGCCAGGGGCAGGGCTAAAGATGGGGACGAGGCTGGTGGGGAGGCTACAGGCTGCTTTTCTTCTTCTTTTTGTTTTCTTTCTTTTTTTTTTTTTCATCAGATTATTAAAGATGGGGACGAGGTGGTGGGAAGGCTACAGGCTGCTTTTCTTTATTTTTCATCAAATTATACTGGGGGGAGGGAAGGGAAATAGCATAGAGCATACACTTCAGAGTTACCCTTGAGGTATGGAGGAGCTGGGGGAGCTCTATAGCCACCCTCATCCATCAGTGGTTGGTCTGGCATTCTAGGGTACTGGAGGCCACATGGGAGTACATTGTTCAGCGTGCTTTGAAATGGTGAAGTTTGGAGAGATGTGGAGGCCATCATCAGAATTTGCTACAAGCTCCCACTCTGAAATCAGACTGTCTGCATTTGAACCTCACGGCCCTTCTCTGATTTATTGTGTGGTCACATCTGGGTCATTTTGTGAGGTGTGGAATTTATTTTGTTTTGTGTAGCGGTGGTTTTTCTATCGTGTGTCTGTGGTATGGGGTTTACAACAGTTCAGACCTTACTGGGTATCTGGGAAGAGTACGAGAGATAAGATGTGAAACACAGGGAGGCCCAAGGCAAACCCTGAAAACCTTATAGCTACAGTGATTACTTGGTTTATTGAGTATGAGAGGGGAACATAGAGACGAGATGATGTTGTTGGGGAGGGCGGGAGCAACGGTCTACATTTTTGTCTAAGAATGATGACATAGAATGAAGTAAAGAATAAGTAAAGGGCCAGAGAGCAGTCCTTGCAGAAAGTAGGGAGTTTTAAAAATGGCAGATAAGAAGTAACTATGGAAGAAAGGGCACTGGGATCAGGTTAACATTTGTCTTCAATATCTTTCCTCTACCTGTAATATGATGCTCTACGGACCACTGTCTTGACAAGGAATGTAGTCTCATGATGGACCTCCACCTCCAGAACCTCTCTGTTGCATGGACCCACCAGAGTCACTGCAATAGTCTTGAGAACCTTGGAGGGGAGACATTGAATTTTCAAAGACAACAGTGTATAAGCAGTCAATAGCAATGCCTATACGTGTTATAGATTTAGACTGCTTGAACACGAGGATGACTCTTGAACCATCTTTCAGAGTCTCACTGATTGATATGATAATCCTCAGTACTGTGATGATGCCCAGTAAGCAGATTCAAAAGCATCTGAGGCCTTGGGCAGAGCTGGGTGTTGTCCCAAACTGTTCAGCAGATTACAACACGATGTCCAAGATGATGGAGACTGGCCGAGATCCAGGATATCATCATGACAACAGGTAACATTTATTGAAGAACGTCTATGTTCCAAATCATGTGCAAAACATTTAGAAAAGATTATACCACTTTCCCATCAAAGGAATGTCCCTGCCATGACTGTGTACTCTCCTAGAATACATGAGAAAAAAAGCCCCATTTTTATAACTATTTGTTTCCCAGCAGCCTTTTTATTTATTTATTTTGAATCTGGTCTTTGATAAGGAGCCCCTGGGTGCATTCAGTTGCTGGGCTGTGGATACAGTAGGCTTCCTCTCCATTGGGCACTGGGTCTTGCTTTCATCCCCTACGGGCGAACCTGCTACATACCGTGCAGGAAAATCACGAGCTTATTGTCACCAGCAAAGTGGAGGCAGGGGGAGGACCATTTCTTCTCTGGGTTCAGCAACCTCCTAGTGGTTAGCAGACAGCCACATAATGGCCAGCCAGTGTGAAACTGTGCAAATTGCCTCATAAATAACTCGTAATGCACGGGCGACACAGAGAGGCCGTAGCTCATGGATAAATGACTCCCTGCCATTTTCAGGGTATTAAACCAGGGCTAAGCTGGACCTGTCCGTGGGGATTCATTAACTGCTATGGGTTTCCTGCATACACACATGCTAGTACATGGGCGCCTTGCTTGGCACTTCTTATGGCCTTGTGGCCAAGGCAAAACACTTCTGAGCAGGGCCATTAAGAGAGGAAATCAAAGACCTTTAACAAATAAGGTGGGAATGAACCCTGTCAGAGCTGCATCGTTTTCTTTAGAGAACTCACTTTTGAAAGAAATTTCTTTGTAGGCAGAGAAAACCATAATTGAATTATAATTACGACTGCTAACATCCCTTGGGCATTTACTCTGTGCTAGGCACTGGATTAGGACTTCTTGTATAATTCTCACTACAGTAGATGTTACTGTTACCCCTGTTTATCAAAGAAGAAACTAAGCCTCAAAGATTTAGTTACTTGCTTTAGGCAACATAGCTAATCTGTGCTGAGTGTATTGGTCAGCGTCTGCTGTGTTGCAGTAACAAAACGAGTCAACAAATCTCTGGTTTAAAGTAACTGAGTTTTCACCACCCCTGCCTTATGCTACTCCTGGACAAATTTCTGTACTCTACTTGGAGGAGGAATAAGAGGGGAGGAAGGAGGATCCATACTGAAAGGGCAGGCTTTGTCTGGGAGATGCTATTCTCACTACAGAACAACAACAGAATCAGAGAAACTGGTGGCACCACCATTCATTGTCATTAAGACTCAGAACTGACAGTACATATTACTTCTCAAGTTTCACTAGTCACAGGCCGTCATATGGCCCAACCTTTTCTCAGTGGTGTGAGGAAATTGATTCTTTCTACTGCAATTTAGTTCAGTGGGAGAAAGATGCTTAATTCCTTTACAGGGAAGACAGAGAACAGCATAATGCAGCCTATAACCTTAAGTTAATACAGATTTTTTTGACTAATGTTTATGTTGACTTGTGTTTGTAGTTTCTGCTTTTGCTGAGCTTAGTGCTCAGTGACTTGGGCTTTTGCCTTGCACATAGAAGCTCTATGACTAAGGGAAAGCGGCATTTGTGTCTGGGTCCCAGTGTCTCAGCTTTTGTTAGATTTCCCGAGAGGCTGACTTGGACTCAAAGCTGTAAATGTAAGTACTTTTTCTGAGAGGTGGTAAGAGGCAAGATGAAAGGTGAAGGAACTCAATAAAGCCTGTTTTTAAGCAGGATGCCCTCTGAGCATCCCAGGCAAAATTCTGTTGAGAAACTTTGGTTGGGGATCAGGTTGAAGGTAGAAGAATGGGCATTGGTATTTCCTCTGCCCTCCTAAGAAGTACCAAGTCCATTACAAGCCTTGACACCGTATGTATACTGTCTTAGGGTTTTATTCCTGTGAGGAAACACCAAGACCACAGCAACTCTTATAAAAGAAAACATTTAATTGGGGTTGGCTTATAGTTTCAGAGGTGCCGGAGAAGGAGCTGAGGGGTTCTACTACCTATGGGGCAAGCATCCAAACACATGTGTATATGAGGACCATTTTTATTCAAACCACCACATTCTATTCCCTGGCTCCCGTAGGCTTATAGCCATACCATAATGCATAAATGCTTTCACTCCAACTTCGAAAGTACTGATATTCTAGAACAGTCTCAACCCTGCTTAAAAGGGCAAAGTTCAAAGTTTATTCTGAGATTCATACAAGATCTTAACTGCAATCCCCTATAAAATTAAAATAAAAAAGCAGATCATACACTTCTAACATATAATCGCACAGAGGATACATTACCATTCAAAAACTGTAGGGAAAGGGGCATGGTGAAGAAATACTGGACCAAAGCAAGACTGCAAACCAGCTGGGCAAACTCCAAGCTCTGCATCTCAATGTTTGATATCACAATGCTCTTTAGATCTCCAACTCCTTTCAGCTTTGTTGATTGCAACACACTTCTTCCTCTCGGGTTGGTTCCCTGTTAGCAGCTTTCCCTGGCAGGTCCTATGGCTTTGGCATCTCTACCATCTTGGGATCTTCAAGACAATACGGACTTCACCTTCACAGTTTCACACAATGGCCTTTCTAGGCCTCCATGCAGGAATACATACGTCTGACCTCAGTGGCTTTCCTTAGTTGCAGAGGAAGATTCCATAACCCCTTTCTTCTATCCTTGATTCTAAAGCCATGGCCACATGACCAAAGCTGCCAAGTTCTGCTGCTTGCTGGGGCTTGTTCAATTACATCTTTACCAGCTTTCTGTTTTTGATGGTTTCCTTTATTACTTAAGCTTGGCTGTCCTGGAACTTGCTCAGTAGACCAGGCTGACCTTGAACTCAGAGATCTGTATACCTCTGTATCCTGAGTGCTGAGATTCAAGGCATGTACCACCATGCTTGGACATAAATTGTTCTTTAATTCCTTTCCAGAAGATGGAAGCTTAGTTTGGTGGGATCTTGCCCTGAGGTCACCACTCCCTTTATTACATTTAATATCCTTAATTGATTTATCTCCTTGAATACAGGATTTGGCTTTATTCGCCTTCTTGGTACCCCTTTTCTCCTTGAACCATATATTTTGTATTTTTTCTTGTTCAGTTTTTCTTTTTCATCAAAAATGCTGTTCATAAGAGTGAACACTAGTAACCATATGACAGAGTCTATACTAGGCTGTTTTGAGATTCGTTTTTCCACTGCAAAAATTAATCTAAAACTTTTTAGCCTCAGGCAAACAAGGTCATAAAGCAGCCACATTCCTTGCCAAAATATAACAAGAATAGGCTCTAGGCCACATACTAAAATTCTTCTCCTATGAAAGCTCTTAAGCCAGGCACCCACAGTTCTAATCACCCTAAGCACCGCTGTTTTCCATGCTTTCACTAGTACAGCTCATTCAGCAGCTCCTAAAGCATCCCACTATTTTTAAAAGACAAAGTTCCAAAGTTCAAAAACCTCCAAACAAAAGCACAGTCAGACCTAGCACAGCAATACCCCACTCCTGGTACCAGCTTCTGTCTTAGGGGTTCTAATTCTATGAAGATATACCATGACCAAGGCAACTCTTATATAGGAAAACATTTAACTGGGGCTGGCTTACAGTTTCAGAAGTTTAGTTCAATATCATCATGGCAGGGAAACACAGTGGCATGTAGGCAGATGTGGTACTGGAGAAGTAGCTGAGAGTTCTAGATCTTGTTCTGTAGGCAGTAGAAGGAGACTGTGTTGAGCTTTAGAGATCTAAAATCCCATGCTCAGTTACACACTTCCTCCAGCAAGGGCACACCTCCTAAAAATGACACTCTTTATGGGCCAAGCATTCAAACATGTGGGTGTATGGGGGCCATTCCAATTTAAAGTACCATATATACCCACTGTCATGCTGCAAGGTTCTTTCATCTTTCATGTGTTTTTCACAAACATGGCTCTTCCCAGGTACCATGGTTTTCCTATATTCCAGTGGAAGTTTCTCTTATTTCATCTACCTACTTTCCTTGGTCCTAAGGAGGCAGTGCCAATGACACCCTTGTATTCCCACTTGCAAACTAGGCCTCTCTCATAGCCTCAGCTCAGGCACTGACTCAGATAGCCAGAGACACTGGCCCCGCTACTCAGGAGACACCAGTGTGGGAGATGGCTCTGCCAATCTTCCACTCTGTCTCCACAAGGTTGGACTGAGCCCAAACCATCCTGCTATTCATGCGGTACCCAGTAGAAATGAGACTCTAATTCTTAGGTTATCCAAAGGCTTTATATGTTTGATAATGCTCAATAACAAGGTACCCACACAATTAGAGGTGTAACCCAATACCCAACCTAGATATTTTAACTACCTTTGACTGCTAGAGACACGTGCACATCCTCTGCCATGTTACCCTCTCTCTCTCTCTTCCCCTCTCTTTCCCTTGATCCTCCTCTTCCTCCTCCTCTTCCTTTTCCTTTCTTTCCTCTTCCTCTCCTTACTCCTCCTACCTTTACTTCTCCCACCTTAGCTCCTCCCAACTTTCGGGGAAAATATGCCACCTTTCTCTTTCTCTTTCTCTTTCTCTTTCTCTTTCTCTTTCTCTTTCTCTTTCTCTTTCTCTTTCTCTCTCTCCTTCCCTCCCTCCCTTCCTCTATCCGCTCTCAACCACCTGCCACTGTCTAGCTAAGTTTCACTCCCCTGAGTTTGGTTCTGAGTCTGTTTTTCTATCTGAGTTACCATCCAAGATCTCCCTCTCCCCCCCCCCCCCCCGCACCTTGTCTCTGAGGTCTGTGCATTCCTCATCTTCAGGTTTTACATGGATGTCCCTGCCTAGTTCAGCTTTATCTCCCTCCAGGATATCCTAAAAAGTAAAACAAATAAACACACAAATTAAAAAAAAAAACAAACAAACAAAAAAAAAAAACCCAACAAAAACCAAAACCCTCCTCACCAGGCTTTTCCTGCATTTCCAGGATCCCTCTCTTCATTTCTGAATCCATTGAATCCACACTTTGACCAAAGCAACCTCCCTAAAAAAGGAATGGGGAAGAAATAGCAAAGTGTGGTAGTCTAGACTTTAATCCTGTTTATCAGCTGTGGGCACCTGTGAAAGCATTTATTCTCTGTGCCTCAGTTCCTCATCTTCCAGGTTGACTAGAAAATGTTGCCATAGCTCTCTGGAACATAGTAACCAAATCATTATTTGCTAAATAAGTTGATTTAAATAATGATGCCTCTCCCATCTTCAAAACCAGGTCACCTACAGAGCTGAGAGAGGGTTGGCTAGACTGTCCCTGGGGCCCCCATAACTGGCCTCTGCATCCCTATCTAACATCTATCCCTCACTTCCTATGAGGTCTACATTTCAGGCCTCATTTATCTCATGCCTCAGTCTTACCTGATGTGCTAAGTTGGCCACACCCATTTCACACTGACCTTTCACTGACCAGCCCAGGCTTTACTTCTACTGGAAAGTTCCGGAGTCGGTTCAGATAGAGCTAATTGCCTATCTCCTTGTAGGGAATGAGCGCTGTTTCTGGACTTGGGCTAGAGGGCATAAATGAGACCTTTGCTTCAGGGATGTGAAATTCTAAATCAGAATATTGGAAATAACCAAAGTTAATGCTACAAATCTATATGGTGCACAGCATCAGCATTTTTATTTAAGTTTTTTATTTTTTTAAGAATTCCATATATAAGTACTGTATACCATTTCACCTCCTTCCCCCTCTAAATTTTCTTGTGTCCCTTAACTCCCTCTCAAATTTATGACTTCTTCTTTAGTTACACACACACACACACACACGCACACACACACACCCCTACTCAATCCATTTAATATTGCTTACATGTGCAGAAGTTCAGAGTTGACTACTTGAGTTTTGATAACCTATTAGAGGCTCATCCTCAAGCAAAACTGACTCTTCTATTTTAGCAGCCATTGATTACTTATAGAGTATATGTTTGTGTGTGTGTGTGTATGGTGTGTTTGAGGTGTGTGTGTGTGTGTACAATGTCCTTTATCCATGTTGGCATGTCTACTGGTATTACCATAATGCAGGTCTTATTTAGATAACTATATTATAATTTCATGGGTGTAGTTTCCCTGTCTTGTTTAGAAAAGACTATCTCATAACAGGTCTCTTGGTCTTCTGGCTTTTACAATTTTTCTTCTTTCTCTTCCAAGATGTTTTCTGAGTCTTAGGTGTAGAGCTTGCTTTGTAGATATAGCAGTTGGTGCCAGGCACCTTTGATCATGTAGTCTCTGCACTTTTATCAGTTTAGATCTTTGTATTAGTCTCCATCTGATTCAAAAGAAGCATTATTGGTGAAGGATGAAAGCTACACTTATCTTTCTGGGCTGGTACTTAGGCTGCAAGGCCTATGTCTATCAACACGTTAAATAAAGACAGGAACCTGTCCTTAGAAGACTCATTTCACTCTAACCCTGGTTCTGTTTGACCCTGGACTAGTCTGATGGCTGCTGGTGAGGAGTGTCCAATTGATGCCACTCTTGCTGCTTATATAAGGTCAAGGATGATGTACTTAGGCTTCTATCATATCTTGATACATTGTAAGTACTTGAAAATGTATTGAGTGAATATATGAATGAATAGACTTAAAAAAAAACCTACCCCTGAATCATAGTATTGCTCAACCCTACCATACCTCTGCTATACACCTAGAGATAACAGGCACAGGCAAAATGGGCCCTTGGGGTATTCTTCATTCTATACATCCTAAGGAACTTTTTTTCTTATGACTAGATCAGCATAAACTAATGGGGAGGGCTCTCCTGGAGTTGAGCAGTCCACAGGCTTATGGGAATGTTCACAGCATTCCTGCACTGAGAGGAGAGGAAGTGAGTCTAGATAAGCCAGGGCTAGGTTAAGCAGAGGACTAGATGTGCGTGACTTCAAGGGGGAAGCTGCTGTGGATGGGTCAGAAGAGGCGGCTGAGATGGTATCACTCTGATTTTTATGGTCTCACTTCTTCCAGGTCTCCCTAGCTGTTGATTTCCAGTAATTGTCATTAGGCCATTTGAATTCCAATTCCAAACCCCTCATTGTAGCCCTAGTGACCTTGTGAGCTTTTTCTAGAGCTCAGATTCCTGGCCTGCATATACTTTGATTCTCAACCGATTCTTGCTTTTCAGTCTGTGAAGGTAATACAGGCTATAATTAGACTTTCAGGCCATGCTTCCTGGGTTCAAATACCAGCAGGTCTTTTTGTTGTTTTATTTAAGATACAAAATATCACTCTGTACTTAGGCTAACCCATAACAATGACAGTCTTCCTACCTCAGCCTCCAGAACTCTGAAGGCTGGTTGCATAGCTTTGGACAAGAGTCCCAAACTTTCTGTGCTTCAACCTCCTACTTATAATGAAGTGGGATCATAGAGTACATGATGCCACAGGGTCAAACTGAGCTAGGCTGTGCTGAGCGCCACAGCATCGATGGCCCTTTACATATATCTCTGTGTTTTTCTTCTCCATCACTTTGGCTGGCCTGAGGCTGGCACCCTTAGTACATCTACCCAGGACCGCCTATGGTTCTGTCTGAGTCTTAGGTGAGCTGTTATCTTGGTACTTTGAAGGCTGACTCCATGGGAGCAATGTCCTTGGTAAGAGTGGGCCTGCCAGGACACACACACACACACACACACACACACACACACACACACCACACTTCAAGGCTCTCTCTGAGCCCTTTGCACCTTATTCAGGCTCATCAGCACCATATTATAAAATCCTTTCCCAGCTCTCCGTCCAAAGGTCATCATAATTATAATCACTGCTGTAATTATGTCCAACTTTTCAGCCCCCCACTGTGAGCCTGGGAACATCATCACTGGTCTGAGAGGCAGTCTTGCCCTCCCCTATCCCCCCCCCCCCCCACTCCATACTGGAACAGTTTGCCCACCCCCTGTAGGGATAGCTAAAGAGATAGATGCCTCTCATACCAAAGTCACTTGGGTCTTCCCTGTTTTGCTCCTGGCATTTGAGTCCTTCCTCTGGTTTTTCACTCCTGCCTGGGGTAGGGGCTTTACTGAGGGACTCTGGCTGATGCTACACACTGGGTAGGAGATGACATAGTTCCTACCATCCTTCTGTGGTACTCTTCTGGCATTTCTCACACTGTTTATTTTGAGAGTACAGGCTGCCTAAGTGAGGGATGAGACAGGGATTCTGACAGAAGGAGCCTCCCTGGGTGGCAGGATGGAGGTGATATTCCTGTGGCAGGATGAATATGGGGTACCTATGTGACAGATCCAGGCATGCCACAGCTCACAGGTTCAGCAGTTCAGCAGAGAGGTACGGTCGCTGTGATTTCCCACCTTCAAGTGCTTTGTTGTACCCTCTACATAAAATGTATACATTGAAATATTAACTCCCACAACCTACATCTGACTATATGCTTTGAAGGACGGATATTGAAACAGTTATTAAGGTCAGATGGAGTATTCAAGGTGGATCTCAATCCAAGAGGACTAGTGTCCCTAGACAAAGATATGCACAGAAGGAAGATGGGTGAGGACGTGAGGAGAAGTGGGCTGTATCAGTTATTCTTCAGAGGAACAGGATCAACAGGAGATGTTGATATAGGTGCAGAAAGAGATTCATCGTGTGAACTGGCTCACATGAGTGCTGAGATATCTCATCATCTGTCCCCTGGGTTGGAGGCCAAGGAAACTCAGTGGTATTATCTGGTCTAAGCTTGGGTGACTTGAGAACTTAGAACCCCAGCACCCAAGGGCAGAAGATGGATGCTCTGTCTTAAGGGGCTGTGGAGGATGAAGAATATTAATTTTTCCCTTCTACAGTTTCTATTCAGACTCTCAGTAGGCTGGTTGATGTCCATCTGCATCATGAGTGTAAGCCTTCTTTACTTAATCTACCCATTCAAGCGATGGTCTTTTCCAGAAATACCCTCACAGACTTACTCAGAAATCATGTTTTACTAGTAATGCAAGCATCTTTTAGTCTAATAAAGCTGACAAATAAAATTTGCCATGATAATGCCTGTCTACCTGTGAGCCAAGAGAGATGCCCCAGAAGAAATCAACTCTACTGGGACCCTGATCCTTGACTTTAAACATCCATAACCAATAAGGAAAAATTTCTGTTGCTTAAAGTATCTTTTCTGGGGTTGGGGTATAGCTCAGTTGGTAGAGAGTTTTCCTACCATAAGTGAAGCCTTGGAGCTAGTCCCTAACCTAATACAAAAGTGGGCATGCTGAAGACCCCCAAACTCGGGAGACCCTTACTCAAGTCTCGGGAAGTCACGGCCACCCAAAAATGGAAAGACACCATACCTGGATGCAATCAGCAGAGGTTTATTAGGGAGAATTGGCTGGCCAAGGTCAATTCATTTGCTCACGCAGGAGCTGAATTGACAAAAGACCAGCAAGCTGAGGGGCTTTTTAAAAGGGAAAACCACAAACCAGGGAAATGGGGAGGGGGGTGAGGGGTTGTCAAGGGTACATAACATAAAAGTAGCAGAGAATTCCAGAGGAACGCAACCTAAGTGAATCAGGGTCATGTGGAAAACACTCTGTATACCCATTCCTCTCAAAAATGTGGTCTTGTCATATCACTTGTTCAACTATTTCTCATTTGTTGCCCTGTCACTTGCTCAACTATTTCTCAGTTGTTGCCCTGTCACTTGCCCAACTATTTCTCAGTCTCACCTAGATGACTTGCATTTTTCTTTGTGGTCAGGAATGTGTCTTCCTGCTTTGGGCCTTCCCCACCCACAGGTGGGTTCTCTTCCCTGAGGCTTGAGGAATGTTTATCCAGCAAGTGTCCTCTGACTCAGGGATAATGTCCTCCTCCTGGAATGTATCCCGGGGCAGTGAAGGCCTGAAATCTTACATTCAGTTCTGCTTTCTGGAACTAGTGAACCTGCATTCTTTTGCTCAGGTCTAGGGGTAAAGAAAAAGCCTGTATATATTTTATAAAATGATCTTTATAATTTTTCACTCTACAATGCTAGTGTATAACATCCTTGCCAATAGATCAAGTTTGAGGCCAGCCTGGGATATATGAAACTGTCTAAAAAACAAAAACAAAACCTGTCTTTCTATAGTAATTTTTTTAATGGTAGTTATAACTCTTATGTTTTATTGATTTTTCTCCGGGCAGGTGGGGGACCCACAGATCCAGTTTTTCAGATACTCATTTAGGGAGTTAGAGATTGGTTAAGGAGAGGTACTTTTAGTGTTCAGAGTAGTGTACCCTTCATCCAAGATGCTATTTTAGAGTGGGAAGTTTCTGGGAGGGAGACTAGTACTTTCTTGACTAAGTGTCCACTAGGTCCATTATAAATCAAGTACTTATGTATTTAACGCACTGGGCCCATTTCTTTGTGAGTGTTGTCTCTCTTTAACAGCAATCCAGTGACACAGGCTCAGTTTTGAGCCTCATTTTATAAAGAAGGAAACTCTGTGTAGGGAAGCCAAGGGAGTACCAAGGAACACACAGCAAGGGGTGTGGTAGTGGGTAAGAGAGGACTGGGGAGAGAGCAGCAGTGATCTGTCAGGTCTGGGGTCCAGTCCTCTTTCTCCTTTGTAGTATTCAATGTCTGGGCTTTGTTCATATAAAACCCAAGATTTGCGGGGCTATACACCCACAGGAAGGCAGCAGAATGCAGCTGAAGTAGAAATGGAGAAGAAAACAAAGCATAGACAGGCTGCCCTGGGTAGGAGGAAGGAGGTTTACATGAACCATGAGAGATGCTGGAAGCACAAATGTTTGTCTGTCTGGGCCTGTGTTTTACTCTGTGTCTCCAGTGAGGAGATCATAGGAGTCTTTTCCATGTGTGGGGTAGGATTTTGCTGTGCCTTGCTCCCACAGATCACCTTCTAAGCTCTGTGGCTCTGACATAAGGTGACTTCTAGGTCAAGAGGAAAAATCTGTGTCAAGGATAACATTATACCCTTTGGTGGGGCTTTGCTAACCTTGGATGTCACTATAATAGATCCCACCTGCAGCTAAAGACAAGATATCTTTAAGATCATCTTAAAGATGTTAAGATGTCTGACTGCAATTTCCAAGGACACCCCAGCATAGGGGAGACTGGGCTAATCCATCAACAATATATATAGTTGGAGCAGGAAAATACCCCAAAGTGATGAGATTGATGATTTTGAAAGTACCGCACTAAGCCTTTGCCACATATTTCATATACCCCAGGCACTGTATTAATGCTCTTCAGGCATCAAAGATGGCTATGCAATCCTCACATCTCTACACAGGAGCATTATTACATGACACCCTTTTTTAGAGGTTTAGTGGGTGGGGGTAAGGGAAGGTTAGGTGACTTATAGAATGGCACTGACATGGGAAGTAAAATAATGGTTTCAGTTTAATCAAAATTTGGGTTAGAAAATTTATGTGTCCAAGTTCTTTGCTGCCACCAGCCATTAACATGATGCTTATGAGCTGGGATTCCTTCCATGTGTGGCTGGCTGAGCTGGTGGTCTCCCCATGTGTGGCTGAGCTGGTAGTCTCCCGGTGGTAACGCGGCACTGTCCATTACAACAGCTCCTGCCATTTATTTACTATGTAACACGGTTTGGAGGTAGAAGAACAATAGCGTCTTTGCAGATGGAGAAACTGAGGTTAAGTCAGCTGCTTTGGGGCATCTGTTAGTGAACGGTGCTGCTGGGATCCAGGCTTGGGCTGTTAGATGAGCCTCCCCCATCCTCCCTGTTGCAGGGACATCTTTGTGGAAACAGCAGAGCCTCTCTGGGGAGATTTGACATGAGTCTTGTTTTGGGCTCTCTCTGAAAGAACCCGGAGCTGTGCTGCAGTCTCCAAGGCAGGGTTTGGACATCTTGTCTGTGCTCTGTACAGAGGGCTTCCCATGATGTACCTTGGCGTGCACATCTGGCCCCCAAATGGGAAGGCTGTGCAGGTTCTCTCTTCGATTTTTTACTGTAGAGTGAGTTGAAGGTTATTGCAATGAATAATAAATGAGCTATCATAGAGGAGCTGATTATTCCGAAGTGTTACCGATGTTTGTGTTGATAAAAATGAATAAACGGCTAAGCTTTTGCAGGGAATGGCTGAGAGAGGGCATCCAGAGGAAATTCATTTGTGCCTTGGGTAGTTAGACACAATGAGTCTTGAGACAGAGGCAATCAAGGAATGGGGTAAAGCAGCTCTGAGATTTGTTATGTAAGGGAGTAAGGACAGAATCTTTCATCTCTGGCCATGTTGGCTGCAAAGTGGTAATAGACATTAGCTTTGGACAGAGGAGATAAGAGACTTAGGGGCAAATAGAAGTTCCAAAGAATGAGTAAGAGGTAAATCCTTGTTTAGGTTTTCTTATAGAGACAGAGACACGCAGCGAAGGATGCTTTTGTTACCATTCAGGTTTCTCTGTGGCAAGAAGTAGAAGCTTTACTGGCCCTCAGTGAAAGGAGGAGTCAAAGAAGACCATAAGAAGTCAAGTGTAATAGCCAGGGTAGGCTGTCCATTTTTGTATAGCCTCTCTACAGATATTCACAAGCCTTCTTCCCAGGGACAACTTGAGGCAATCTGGCCAAATGTCTCCTCTCCCCTTGCCTCATTTAAACAGAGGGCATACTAGAATTCATATGCAACGGTGTTAGGGTGATGCTGTCTATGTTCGGTAGTTCCTGAACTATGTGCCAAAGTGTAGTGGAGCACCACAGCAAGTTCACACTGCTGCTATGGGGTGCGTGTGCACACGTGAGAGTGTAAATGTGTGTGTGTATGTGTGAGCATGTGTGTGTATGTGCATGCATGTGTGTGTATGTGTGTGTGTTTGTGTGTATGCCTGTGTGCATGTGTATGTGAGTGTGTGTGTATACGTATATGTGTGTGCATGTCATATGTACCTATTTGTGCAGGCATGTGGACATGTATATATGGGTATTTGTGTACATGTGTGCACAAGTGTGAGGAGGCCTGACAGCAGTCACTGTCAGATGTCTTCTTGTCTTTGTGGGGAGATGTCTCACTGAATTTAGACAATGAACTCCAAGGATCATTGTTTCCCCCCTCAGTACCTCAGTGCTGGGGTTCCAGATATACACAGTTACGCTGGGCTCCTAAGTCAGCTTCTCATTTTTGTAGGGCATAAACTTTTTTTTTTTTTTTTTTAACTTACTAAATATCTCTACTGCAGGCTATTTATTTAAGTGTTTTGAGGGAAACACGACATTCTCTGGATATCAAGTTAACTGCTACCTCAGGGCAGTTCACAGTTTCAACAATAGATCAAGCTACAGCCCTTTTGATAAAAGATCTTTGGAAAGCTGTGTTTTGAAGACCTCACCATGATTAAAATGTATGGAGTGTAAAGCAGTGTGGAACAGGCATAAGCATGCCCCTGCCCAGTCTGATTGCAAAATTTGAGAAGTCTGCAGTTCCCAAAAGGCTGAGAAGTGGTTAGCTATTTGAGAATAACTTAAAGATATTTTTCTTTCAATTATGTGCATTCTTTGTTAGAGCCACTATTAATTCAGTTATGTTTGGATGTAAAGTCGGAACTCATTAGATTGTTTGGATTTAATTACTTAATAAACATACGTATTAGGAGTTTGAATTTATTGTTATTGCGCCCATGAAAAAGTTGCAGAGGCATTAAGGGGATTGGGGGTTTAAGAATCACACATCAGTCAGGTCCTGTTGAGAACCAATGACATTCTGAGGCTGAGTGATTCCCGTGTGTGGGAAGATGCTAGGATGTGGATTTGCTTATTTCTTAAAGGTTCCTGTGCAGAAGACTCAGTGTTCCAGTTTGGAGGCTTTTAAGGGAGGTGAAAGGTATATATGAGGTCTATATCTTTTTTATTTTTTATTTTTTTTTTTGCTACAGTGGATTGGTTTTCTTTCTTTTTGTAATTTTAATTTTTATTGAAAATACATTTTTCATATAATATGTTCTGATCACAATTTCCCCTCCTCCAAGTCTGAACCTTCCCATCCACCCAAATCCATACCTTTTCTTTCTTTTTTTCATCAGAAAACAGGCAACTATAAAAACAAAACAAAACAAAACAAAATCCCCCCAAAACCTAAACAAACCAGAATACTACAACAAACAGAAAAAAAAGGGCCAAAGAAAAAGCATAAGAAACATACACAAATGAAGAGATACTCTCATACATATAGAAGTCTCAAGAAAACACAAAATCAGAAACCATACTATATAGGCAAAATAACTATAAGGTTAAAAAAAAAAGTTCAGACAAAGCATTCTGAGACAAAAACCCTCTCAAAATATCATTGAATTGGTTATGTGTTGGTTATCCACTGCTAGGCATATACAGCCTACCCTTAAGAGTGGTTTGTATACCTAGTGAGACTCCATTGGAAAAAACTACATATTTTTTTTCAAATGGTTATCAATTGGAAATAGCTTTTGAGTTTGGGATGGGGTGGTAGTGGTGCTTACGTCCTTTCCCTCTCAGCTCTGCAACCCCATTTGGCTTAGATCCATGCAGACCCTGTTGCATGTTGCCACAGTCTCTGTGAGTTCACATGTGCACCAACCCCCTTAGGTTTAGAAAGCCTGTTTCCTTTGTATTCCCCATCCCCACTGGCTCTTACAATCTTTCTGCCTCTTCTTCTATAGTTTCTGAGGCCCGAGTATTTCAAGGTCTCTCAATCTCTGCATATTGTCCAGTTGTGGGTATCTATACTGGTTCCCATCTACTGCCGGAGGAAGTTTCTCTGATGATGGCTGAACAAGACACTGATCTATGAGCGGTAGTATTTGGCTTTCTTCTAGGTCCACGGTGTATAGTCTCAGGTTCTTGGTCACCCAAGCAGTGTCAGGCGTGGGTTCCCTCTCATAGAGTGGGCCTTAAATCCTGGATTTAAGTTTTTGAAAGAGCAAGTTGTCACAAATTGATCTGGCCTCCTTGACAGGTTCTCTTGCCTCCTTTCTGGCCATGTGATCTCTGTGACATATTCTGCCTCCATGTGATGTCACCTTTTATGTTGTGACACAGCTAAAGACTCAGTTTGATAGAGCCATCTAGCTTGGACTTTAGCCTTAAAGACTGTGAGGCAAACAAACCTCTTTCCAAATTATTTACTATACTTCTAGTCCCAGGTATTCTGTTATAGCAACACAAAACAGACAAAGACAGCAAGATACAGGAAAATTATAAAGTACAAGAAGTATCCTTCAAGCTTGTCTTGACAAATCCATGAGTTCTGGGTTCAGCAAGAGACTCTGTGCCAAAAAATAAGATGGTGAGTTATAGATGCTAGTGACCCTGACCTCTGGCCTCTACACACGTAAGCACTCATGAACACACATAGGCATCTGGCATCTCTCTCTTTTTTTCTCTCTCTTACACACACACATACACAGATACACACATGCATACACATGCATACACTGGCATGTGGTCTACCCTTTTGCAGTGTGGTAGAGCATAACCCCCATGTTCCAGCAACTCTACCCAAGTGCCTGTATCACAGAGTTCATCTGGACACTGGTTTGACAGCTATGTGGCACCTCTGCCGGTCAAACTGTGCCCTTAGAGAACAGTGAAAACACACCATCATGGCCTTTTCTTGCTCATCAATAATATCAAGACTCCAAGATGCAACTTTTTCTATCCTAACATTTTCCTCCCATAAATCTTCTTTAAACTCAGCCCCAGATGAGAGAACAATAAATATTAATGGGAAATTTAAAAATGTGAATTTTTAAAGAAGTATTTTATGTATTGTTATTTTTTGAGATGCAGAAACCTGCATGCACATAATATAGTCATATTTCCTGCTAGTAAAATTGTTCCTGACTCGTGTGACAGAATTAAGCACACTTGTTTCTTTTTTTTTTTTCACGTGGTTATGCAGAAAGCATCTTCCCAGGGTCTGAGTGAATTTGAAATAGAAAAACTTTCGTGTGATGTAAAATTTAACTTTTAGGGACATTTTATCACCACTCCCTCCATGTCCTTACTTATATAAGGGAATCACAATGCATTCTTGTAGGTAATTTATTCTGCCACCACACTCAGTGAAGGCAAATTTTCAGGCCTTCCCTGTTGCCTGTGCCCTGGACTACTCACCATCTGACCCTATCTGCCCTTGAGGGTTGGAGGTGAGGTAGCACAGAGTCAATGACACAGACTCCGGGAGCAGGAAAGAATGACCACAGCAAGCTCATCTGAACACTGCTACAAGCTCCTTTAATACCCTCCACCCGTGCCCCATTGGTCCCAAGAAAGCATCTCTTCTAAACAGCAGTTCCCGATTGGCTGGCATTGTCTGCACCAGCAATCCTTGGTCTCTCAGGTAGTCCTCAGTTAGGTCCTCATGCAGAAGATGCTTTTGTGGCTGCACGAGGTGGCCCTGCTGTTTCTTCTACACTTTCCTAGGACAACTGACCCAGAATCTCTGTGACAGAGCCAAGATGCCTTTACTTTGACTTGTCTCAGGGTAAGGATCCTTTATCCTAATGAAATCCTCTGCGATGGTTTGTATTGTTTATCTGACAGAACCTAGAATGACCTAGGACAGGAGTTTCTTGGCTTACATGTAAGAGATTTTCACTGTGCAGCCCTGGCTGTCTCACAACTCACTATGTAGACCAGGCTGGCCTGGAACTCACTACCTACATCTGCCTCCCAAGTGCTGGGATTAAAGGCATGTGCTACCTTGACATGATAGATTATACCTTTGAGCCAAAATAAACCCTTTCTCCTTTAAATTGCTTCTGTTAGGAAAAGTAGCTGAGACACTCCTACACACACAATGAAATAAATGCTGTCACTTGCATCCCATTGGTGAGATTGGGAAACCATTCTTAAATAGTCAGGATACACCATGGACTGACCTCTTCCTACTGAGAAGGAAACCTCATCCCAGACATTGCTCTTTTCCATACATACAACTAAAATCCAAGAAACTGCACATCCTGTTTTCGGTAAAAGGCAGAAAACAGTTGTCAGAATTAATTTTAAAAGACAGAACACTTAGCAATTAAGAGCTAAATGGCATCATCACCAATGTCACCAGACCTCAGCTATGAAAGCGTAAGTGGACGGTGCCCTCTGGTATCCAAAGTGTCCTTTGGTTATTGAGATCTTGACCAAGTGTCTTGAGAAATACATGGTCCTTGGTAGGTGTGGGGGGTCAAGAGGGATTTGCTTGGTTGAATGAAGTGGAGGTTAATTGTTGATTAGCAGAGAGGCAAGAAAGGGAATGGTTTTCAATGGCAGAGTCAGGTTCAAGCCGTGCAGCAACAACTTTGGGGCAAAAGCAGCACAGTGGCCTGTTCACCTGCTGATTAGTTAGAAGGAGGTTCTTCCATAGTGAGGACCCTTTTTACACCCACTCCCACTTACTGACATCTCAGGGGTTGGAACCTGTCTTTAAGGGGCCAGACAATAACCATTTCAGTCCCTGCCATCCCTGTGGCCTTCCTTGTAAGGGCTCAACTCTCTCATTGATGTAAGAGCAGCCGAGGTGTAGGGGATTGCCTTTAAATGAATGAGCATGGCTGTGTTCCAATAAACCTTTATCTGTGGACCCTAAAATGTGAATTTCACACAACCTTAGTACATCAAAACGTTTCTTTTAATTTTTTTCTCAATCATTTAAAAGTGAGAAACGTGGCTATTAGCTTGTGGATTTCCAAAAACAATACAAACGCAAACCCAACAAGGATGGTGACAGGCCAGGGTTTGCCTTCTTGTCTGTGGCTTGACCTTTGTGCTGGATCACAAGCCTCACAAAGATGGGAGAAGCCCCTTTCACTCAGTGCCTGATACACAATGGCCACTTAAAAAAAAACAAAAAAAAAAACTTTGAGTGAATGAAGAGGGTCCTTTCTCCTCATTTGTTTCCTCTGAATTTATCCAAAGAAAATATCAGGGAAGGGAGCCAACGAGGAGCAATCAGAAGGTATTCAGTACATCCTCTTGTCTACATTTTAAACAGGAGTGTACAAAGCTCCTGATTTTAGTAAAAGGGAAGATTAAATAGAAGTATCTCTCAGAGCTTTGAAGTCTAGGCTACTATTGTTTCAAAGGCTTTTGAGGTTTGTCACTCCCGTGTTCTCCTGGAAAGGTATTAATTTCCAAATGAGATGAGTTAAGTGGCCTTAGATGCTTGCCTGTTAGAGTTGATTTTGATTCTTGTTAAGCTGAATGGCTTAGATATGTCCTGTGTTCACAAGTACTTCACCTGGGCCTCACATACCCAGAAGGGACAGAACATCTGGGCCTCTGCTGGCTGCTGCAAACTCTGGCTAGGCGGCTTGGCAATACCTCTACTCTCACATCTTTTCCGGCTAAGTGAACTGTTAGCTTATGCTAAAAACACATGTGGGTTTGATCATTTGTATATAAGGTACAGAGTCAAAGTATAAACTATTCCATGGATGGGGCTGGGGGGAGAATGAGGATGCTTTGAATACCTTTGTTTCTTTGGGAACATGTACAAAGAATTGTATCTGAATTGCATTAGTTTTTGCAACATTCCCCACACATCTGTTTTGATAGGATTTGTTGATATGCAAGTGTTTTTAAGGGCTAACTCTGACCCAGGCTCAGTCCTGGGAAGATGTCATTTTGGCCTCAGTTCCTCAGGCGATAAGGAATTTAGTCTAAATGGACATCAAGAGAAACATAGGAAAAGGTATTCTTCAGAGCAGCTGAAGAGCTAAGTTTGGGACTGTGTGCCAGTTATGAAGCAACTTAAGAAAGAAAGGGTCTGTTTTGGCTCACAGTTCAAGGGTACCGTCCATCATGGTGGGGAAGGCATGGAGGCAGAAGCTTGAGGCAGCTGGTCGGTCACATTGCATCCACTGTCAGGAGGCAGTGGGAGATCAAAGCTGGTGCCCAAGTCCTTGCTGCTTCCTATTTGTTCTGGAAGTCAGGTTGGGTCTTTCCACCTCAATTAACCTGATCTAGATAATCCCCCAGACACTTGTCTTCTAGGTGACCCTGGATTCTGTCAAATTAACTGTCAACATTAACCCTCACAGGTGGTTATAAACCAGGTAAGCCCTTTAAATGGGAAAATAAAGGATGCTCTCATGTTGGAGTGTTGAAGAAAGTGGAGCTTTGAGCTTCCCAAGCAAGGGGGAGGTGTCCCTGTAGAAAGACCAGCCATGTTCAGATCTTCAGTCTGTGTTAGATAGTCAGAAAGCTGTGTTGTTGAGTGAGGAAGGAAGCCAGGCTTGGTGGGAGTGCAGGCAATGAAAGGACTTGGAGGTCAGACTGGGACATTCTTCCACACCAGGCAATGGCTCTTAAATATGAGCCTGCCTGGGGATCACTGAATATAAAGGTTGTGAAGACTGGTGTCTGGTTCTACCCACAGGGATTCTGGTGCAGGAAGTGTGGATGGGGCCTGGAAATGTGTATTTCTAACAGTGCCCTGGTGATGCTGATGGTCCAGGGGCTACTGTTTGAGAATTCTTTTCTATGGAGTTTGGGTCTTTGAGCATGGGGGTGCTTTCTGAATATTTTTGAAAGAGTGTGCCAAGTTCAGACTTGCATTTCAGAAGGAACATGGGTAGAAATTGTAGCAACCGTATTGAGTAGGTAGTCAGGCATCAAGGGGATCAGATGGATAGTGTTTGAAGTAGTGGAATTAGCAGAGGTTGGAGGAGGTCTGAATGAGGTGGCTCACCAGGCTGCTGTGCAGTTTGGGCATTCTTGCCATTCTACAGGATGATTATGAATCATCATCCAGGCTAACCTATCGGGAGTCAGGTACAGTTTTTTTTTTTTTTTTTTTTTTTTTTTTTTTTGTCAAATTCTACAGGGGGATCGATTGCAGTTTTTCATTTTTTTTCCAGCATATTTTATTCAATTCTATGAGGTCATTTAGCAAATAATTTTAATTTTCTGCTTAGATCAGGATTTCAGAAGCGTAATGTACTGTTGTACTGTTAATAAGTCCCCTAATAAGCTCTGGGAGAAAGCCATTTGCAAGTCATTCCTGATCCTGTCACTCAGCCTGTTTGCTAATTACCATACCCCTCAGAGGTTCTTCCTGAGAGGGTCCAATGCTTTCTGGAAGATTTCTGTACCTGGCTGAGCCCCCCTGGGAAGCCTCTGCAGGAGCTGGAAGCAAAGAAGGGTATCTGAGCTTATTTCAGTGGCAAGTTCTAGCACCTGCTGTAGTCTGACTTCTCTTCACAGCAGCTGGTTCATAATCTGAAAATGGAATGGCACCCTGGGTCGCATGGAACGGTAATTGTCACAACCTGGCAGGTTAACCACGTGGGTAAGCTGGGATTTCAGCTGCAAGATGGTGGTGAATTGGGAGGTAGGGGGTAGGAAGAAAACACCATGAAACAGATCTATACCAGGTACCACATTAGACCATTGCTTATTAATAGTATTTTTTCACAGAGAGAACACTCTTTAAGTGAAGTATTTCTATCAGAAAACAGGTGACTCTTTGTTCTAACAGAAGTTGGAAAACTATGGGCCACAAACCAAATCTATCCTGGAGTTTGTAGTTTTGGGTGGGTTTGTGAATGCCATAGCATGGTCAAGGACCACCCGGAGTGTTGGCCATTACCTTCTACCTTATTTGAGACAGGGTCTCTTTGTTCTCAGCTGCTGTGTGTGCCAGGCTAGCTGGCTCATCCTTTCATCATGGATACCCATGTCTCTGCAGGACTGGTGTTTTATATCTATCTATCTATCTATCTATCTATCTATCTATCTATCTATCATCTATCTATCTATCTATCTATCTATCTATCTATCTATCTATCTCTCCAGCCTTCACATGAGCTCCTTTGCTCAGGCCCTCACGCTGTTTTACCTATGCAGCGGGGTGGTTTCCTGCTGCTCCTACTTTGTTTGCAGTAGAGCGATTGGGGAGGAGCTAATGTGGGAGGAGACAAAGGAGGGAGAAGCAGGAGAGAGGTGGCTGGAGATGCCTGTGTGTCTGTAGCAGTCTCAGAAGGTTACTCACATCTAGGTTAATTAATTGGGTTCACAATTCTAATTGTGTGGGCATCTTGTTAATCGAGCATTGCCAAATATGTGTACCAACTGGATAGCCATTAAATATTAAAAGTCTTCATTCTACCAGGTACCAAGGGATGGCAGGTATTTTCTGGGTTCAGCCAAGCATTGTGGACAGTGTGGTGGATTGGCTGATCTAGTTACCACTATGGCATCCCGTGGGTGCCAGGGCTGATGCTTCTGGCTGCCCTGAGTTGCGGTCTGAGCCAAGCAGTGGCTCTTGGCCTCAGGACTTGACTAGTTGGGAACATGGTGGCTGCTTAAGAACAAGCCAGATCAGGTGCTGCCATTTTAAACAATACCCCTAACATACCCATTGAGCCATCTTTCTGGGCCCCCGGACATTATTTCTGTAAATAAAGTTTTATTTGAACTTAGTCACATCCTGTCAGTTGTAGGCTGTTCTGTGGCTGCTTTCATGCTATAGTGGCAGAAACGAATCATTGTGATGTGTACTTTGTGACTCTCAAGTCTGAAGTATTTACTATGTGACCCTTTACACAAGTCTGCTTGGTTTATGATATGGAATTCCTTGCCATTTTACAATCATATTTATATGTTATAAATATTCATTAACTCTATTTTCTTTGTAAGTAATTGGGACCACATCTATTTTTTTTCTCCTGTCTATATGTCTTGGAGATCAACACATGGTAGAATATAATTTAGCTGATTTATATTTTGATTATATATTTGGTATTTAGATTATATAATTTATCGTGATGGTTAATGTTAACTGTCAACAGAATCTAGAATCTGGAGGATGGGCTCTGGTATGCCTGTGGAAAACCCTCTTGACTACATTAATTGAAGTGGGAAGATCCTCCCACTCTGGGTGGGACCATTCCCTAAGCCTGACTTTTTGGATGGTATAAGTGGAGAGAGAGCATGAGCTTGCATTCATCCCTCTCTGTTTCTTGACTGTGGATGTGTTGTGACCAGCTGCTCCAGGCTCCTTGACTTCTCTGCTGGGAGGAACTGCACTTTGCACTGTGAACTAAAATAAACCCTTGGCCCGTAAGTTGTTTGATCGAAGTATTTTATCACAGCAACAGGAAGAGAAACTGAGTCTTTAACAATAACAGTAATAAATCAGTTCTTTTTTTTGTATTTCAGTTGTCATCACGGTTTTACAACAACCTCTTTATTTTGCAATAATTTTAGATTTAAAGAAAAGTTGCAAACAGAGTAGAGAGAATTCCCATTCAATTACTTTATCTGTCAAATTAAGAAACTAACATTGGAACTATTTATTCATTCTGAATCACACCACTAAACTCCCCTTCTGAAAGTAAAACAGTACAAATTAGGTTCAAGTTTATTCTGGTCTCTATTCCTCATCTCAGGCTTCTTGTCCTCACCTTTGATATTTATTCTTTTCAGTTTTTCTATGAAGTGAGAGAAAGAGGGGGCGAGGGATAGGGAGTGGAGCAGGGATTGAAAGTTTAATTCTGTTTTGTGGTTTAAAAATGTAAATAGTATCCCACCAGTGATAAATATTATCCTGTGACTTGGTTTTTCCTTTGCAAAGGGCCGTGGGGATATATTTATGGTCAAGTGCACAGATTGCCTGTGTTCTTTTCATTGCCGCATAGCGTCTCTGTCAGATGAATACAACACAGTCTGTTGAGCTGTCTTTCTGTTGATGGCCATTTAGGTTCTTTCTATTTTTTCACTATTTTGAACAATGCTGCAATCAGCATCTTGTACAGTCAGCCCTTTTTTGCACGTGTGCAATTATTATTTTTTTTGGAGGATAGATTCCTGTAATTAAAATCACTAGATCAATGAGCTTGTACATACATTTTCTAGCAGTTGCTACTGAATTCTCATAAAAAACTACTTTACTATCATATATCTCTACTACAATGTACGAGAACTCCTTTCCTAAAAATCGATACTGACAGCTATTCTGTTATTTGCTAGGTTGAGAGATGGTATATCATTGGCTCATTAATTTGCCTATCCTGATTATTAGTGAAGTTAACCATTTTAATCTCCGTATATGTCTTGGTGAGGGCTCCCTATATATTCTACCAATTAATCATTCTAACAGCTGTCTGAGGAAAGCACATTTGTTCCATTTCACAGATTAGGAAACTAAGGTTTAGAGAAGTAGAAGCACCCATTCGAAGTCTTAGAGGATGAATGACAAAGTTGGGATTGTGTACGTTTCAAAGCAGAAGAGGATGAGGCTGAAGACATGAGTTCAGGACGCATGGGCTGATGATGTCCAAACTCCCCGACGTTTTGGGGTACCATTCCGGTGAAATATTTGAGATCAGAACTCTACATGGAGTTAGAGTTTGTGTTTGGACTGTGAACCGGGACCATGGCTGCCATTTAGTTCAGGTAAAACCTGTTAGCTGTAGGTTCCAGAATGAAAAGGAAGGGTGGGAGTGAAGGCTCCCGGAAATAGGTTGAGGTTGAAGTTTATGCAGAGGATATCCTTGGCAGGGGTTCTTATCGGTAGAAAGAGTAGTTAATGGACATGAGAAGGAAGCATGTACTTTGAGCCTCAAGAAAGCCAGATCTACCCCAACCTCTGGGCTCCTAATCTTAGCCTCTCCATCACCCAGGTAGGCTCCAGCCGAGTTGCTTAGATGTTTAGTTCTCAAAGTTGAGGGACTGAGAAAGGAGAAGGGCTGATAGTCTTGTAATGTGTTCTTTCTTGTCCAGGAAACAGCTCTTAAAAACCTATGTGAGGCAGTGAGTTGGTTCAGTGGTAAGTGCTTGCTGTGAGACAGTGGACTCCTGAACCTGTAGTAGAAGAGAACCAACTCCCTGCCTTGTCCTCTGATGCCCACACGCAGGCTGTGGCATAGGCAAATGCACCCTCGCACACGTCATATGCACACACTCATGCTCCATCATAAGAAGTAATTAAGAACCCCTCCCCCCACCTAAATGGCTGTAAAGATGGTCTAGTGGTTAAGAGCACTGCCTGCTCTTCCAAAGGACCTGGGTTTGATTCCAAATACCCACATGGAAGCTTACAACTGTCTGCAACTCTAGTCTCAGGGGATTCAATTTCCTCTTCTGATCTCCAAGGGCACCAAGTACACATGTGGTAAAACATGCAGGCAAAATACTCCTACACATAAAAACCTAACTTAGGCTCCTCCTATTGAGATGAATTTATATGTATTTTCTCTATATTTCATACACACGCATATATGTATATATGTATATATCTATATCTATGTATACACACATATATGTATATATGTATGTATATATATGTATACACACATATACATATGTGTGTATGTATGTGTGTGTGGTGTGTCTGTCTGTCTATACACACACATACACACACACACACACACACACACACACACACACACACATATATATATATATATATATACACTGAAGAGTGAAGAGATGGTGGACACTGGAACATGGGGAGTGGCTCACCAGAAAGTTTCTTAGGTTCCCTTTTAGGCTTTGAAACTCCAGACATAGACCAAACAAGCTTCAGGAAACCAAACCAAACCAAACCAAAACCTTTTACTTTGCATTCCCAATACTAGAAAAGCAGAGATCTAACAAGATAGAAGGCTTTTTGATGTTAACTGCTCACACTGGGGCCAGACTAGTGATCATCAAGAAGACCAATAACCATGAATGCTGGTGAGCGTGTGAGGAAAGAGAAACCCTTATATGCTGCTGGTGGGGCACGAAAACCAGTGCAATTACTATGAAAATTGTGTGGAGGCTCCTCAAAAAAGTTCTAAAAATAGAACTTAATAGATGAGTCAGATAAACAATTCTTGGACCAAGATATCTAAGTCAACTTATCACACAAACCCTTGCACATCCATGTTCACTGCTGTTCTATTCACAGCAGTCAGGACATAGAGTCATCTTAGATGTCCATCAGCAAAAAAATGGATGGAGAAAATGTGGTGTTGATAGCCAATGGAAGCTTTTCAGCTATAAGGAAAAATGAAACAATGATGTTTCTAGAACATGTTTTATCATGACATGAAACAATAAATGGGCATCTATCATATTGAATATGAGACATAAGATTCAAGGTGCTGGGGATATGGCTCAGTGGCTAAAAGTACTTGACATGTGATCCTCACATCTTGAGTTCAGATCCCCGGAGTTCACAGAAAGCTGGATGCAGTAGGGTGTCCAGGTGTTTGTAATCCAAACACACCTATAGGAAATGGGAAGTGGAGAGAGCATCCCCAGTAGCTCATGGACTAGCTAGCCTGGAGTAAGCAGCAGTGAAGACACCATGTCTGAAGCAAGGTTGAAAGGCAAGGACCAACATGTGAGATTGTCCTCGAAGCACAGGAGCTATGACATGTGCATGCCTGCATTCACACGCATGCATGTGAACATACACATAACATATACAGGGCTCAGGAGAGTATGTAAATAGCATGTAATTACATTTATATGACATCTACTAATATGCAGTGACAATGAGTCTATGGTGGGAGTCTGTCTTGCGGTTCCCTGTGATTGCCAAGGGGGTGGGAAGCCAGAGAGAAGGTGCTTATGATGGTTAGCACCATCAACCTGACATAACTGAGAACCTGGGGAAGAGAGCCTTCATAAGGGACTGTCAACACCAGTTTGGTGTGTGGGCATGTCTATTGGGGACTGTTAATTGATATGGGATGACCCAGTCCACAGTGGGTGACACCATTCCCAAGACAGGGATCCTGAGCTGTATAAAAGTGGAGAGATTGAGCTGAGCATAGGCAGGCAGACAAACAAGCAAGGGAACAAGCAAGCAAGCAAACATGCATGCATGCATGCATGCATGCATTTACCTCCGTCTCTGCTCTTGATTTTGGATATAATGTAAATAACTGCTTGAAGTCCTTGCTCCAGTTTTCCCCCAACGGTGGGCTGTAACCTAGAACTGTACTTTTGTCAGGGTCTGGTTTCACAGCAACAGAAATGTATAGGAATACACTGTGTACTGATTTGAGTGTGTGTACTTGAATGTGCCAGAGTAAAAATCCATTGACTTTGAAGATCTGTATCTCTTATCTTAATGGAAATTAAAAAGACAGATCTGCTTCTGCCAGCCAGACTTAGCATGTCTCCCTTGAGCATGGCACAGCCTGCAAGATCCTTCTGGGTCTACCCTCCTCCCTCTATTTGTCAATACAGCCACATTTCTATATTGAAACTTTATGCATGCCACTTTCCCATCAAGAATGGATCCTTGCTGCTTAGTAATGTGTAGACCTTGCATAACCCAAAAGGCCTTCCACACAAGTCACTGAAATGTCTGGTCCGATTTGCCTTCACTTCCCCATTCCATCGCCAGCATCATCACCAGTATCATCTTTATCATTTGTAAAATGTACTGAGTGTTTCTTATACGTTGGCTCTTCGTGAATCTTTTGAGGTACTATCTCACTGACTCCAAGAATAACCCTATTTGTGGGCCTGCTGATAGAAGCAGTCACTCGGAGTCATCTTTGTCCTCGCCCGCTTTGAGTTCCCTAGCCTTCCTTGCCTGTTGGAAGGCAAGACACTTACAAAGACTTTGTGTCCGTTTTCCTGGATTGGAATTCTGACTCCTTCACTTAAAAGCTGTTACCTTGTATGGGTGAACTTCTCAGGGCTTTAGTCCCTCATCTGGAAAGTGAGAAGGACAGTAGTGGCTATCTTGTAACAACACAGGATTGTTGTAATGACTAAAAGAAAAGAAAAAAAAAAAACAACCTGCAAAGCGTTCATTGAGGTGCCTGGCATGCGCCAAAGTACCTAATGAATGCCTGGTTACAGGGAGGGTGTTCACTTTCATTCTTCCTCGTCATGTCATTTCCTCCTCTAGAGGCAGACTCTCAGAGAACTGTGGTCTCAATGTCCTGAGCTGAACTCTTACCCAGCACTTGTCTCCTGAGAGTGGTGGCAGCCATGTAGCCGGGACTTTGTTATCTCTCTGATATCTAAGAACTCTCAGGGCCTGGATCTGCTAATGCCCATCTAAGCTTCTAATGTAGACTGGGTTCATGCTGAGTTCATCTCTGTGGACAGAAGAAAAGACAGCCCTGGCTGGCCCACACATGGTGGGTAGAAGAATGCTTTCTACCTCAACTGTTTGATCCGGCAGCCTGTCCTACATCTTGACTGTGGTAGTTCTGAGGAGACCGGTTGTACCTCTGACCTCCTGGCAGGTTTAATGTGGGGTTGTGGATGTTTTTGTCTTGGATTTTTCCTACCTGCCTCTAGCAGTAGAGTCACATTTGCATACCACATCCATGATCAAGTTAAAAGAATATTGGGGATGAAAGGAGTCAAAAGCCAGGTCTCTTGGGCAATTTCCCTCATAATACAGGAACAGAATTATCCAAGGAGTGATTGACAAATTAGAAGCACTTTGCACCTAATTTTAATGCATTTGGCTCCTTGAGAGGAGGAATATGTTAAACTTAAAATTATTCACCTTGCAGTGGCTCCTGTCTTTCAAATCAAAATCAATCTTCACGTGGGGTACTAAATCTTAAGGAAACAAATTGCTTTCTATGGTACATTGCGCTCTTTAAATGGCTTTATCTGGAGGACCAGCTGAGCAAGTTAATTTCAGCATCACAGCTGGCTGGCAATTGTGGAGTGGGCATTCTCTCATGGATTTGGAGAGAGCCTTGGTCTGGTGCTCATTAACCACCCTTGGATTAAAGACACGGTGAGAGTAATTGGCACACGAACTGGACTGTGGGGTGGAAATTAACCTAGAGCTCCAAGAAACAGGTTGGTTTGTTGATGCACAAGATTGTGAACTTGGTCCTTGGAGCATGTCTTCTATCTCTTTCAGTGGCTCCCCCAAAGCTGCTTTCATCGTTTAGAGCCATATATATTCCTCTTGTCAGCCATTATGCAAGCCTATTCTTGGGAAAAGACCACATTGACTCATTCACACAGAGGTGATTGTAACTGATAACATGATACTAACTTAAAGTACAGTTTAATCTTTAGTGTTTTCTTGATGCCCAGAAGAAGACACAACCAACAGAGTTAATATCTTATTAAAGGATTTTTTGGAAAGAAGTGTGAGTTGGGACTTGCAGCCATCCCCAAGGAAGGTGTCCATTCTAGAATCATAATATTTTTTGAACTGGAAGGAAATATTTTGAAGTTTAATTTCCCACAGGCAACAGAAATTCCATTACAGGGTATTTTGATAGTTTCTCATTCTTGCTCAAACGTCTTCAGCAATGGGGACTTGCTGCGTTATAAGGCAGCCTGCCGTACTGTTCGGTAGTTTTAATTTAAAAAAAAAATATTCACCTCATTTTAAACTAAAATTAGTCTTTCTGAAACTCCTACCAATCTAGCTCTGCATTTTAACTCAGGTGTCTTTTGAATGACAGTCCTTTAGGTATTTAAAGATAACTTGCAGCCTTCTAGCCTACCTCCCACATACCATGTACTCTGTGCTAAATGGTCCCCATTTCCCTCTCCATCTCTCTTCTCCACTACACAGCTTCTTCCTGGACCTTTTTCCTAGGACATATTCTGGTTTAGTAATATTTCTCTCTCTCTCTCTCTCTCTCTCTCTCTCTCTCTCTCTCTCTCTCTCTCTCTGACTCTGTTTCTCCCTCCCTCTTCCTTCCTTCCTTCTTTTTTTTCTTCCTTCTTTTTCATTTTGTTCTAAAATTTTTAGTTTTTCTAGTTCTTGGGGGATTACACATAGCAGGTAAACATACTCTGCCACTGAACTGGCCCTCATTCACATCCTTTTAAAAGAATGCAATCAATGTAATTTCTCTTAATGTTGTCTGGCTTTGTCAAGATTACCTCTCACTCAGTGAGCTTCAAAACTAAACATCCCCTTCTGGGCGCTGTTGTAGATAGGGTTTCCTGGTTCCCGGGGCAGGGCTTTGTCTCTGGCTTTGTTCAGTTTGATTTGGCCTTTTTTTTTTTTTTTTTTTTTTTTTTTTTTTTTTTGCCATCATTAGTTGACAACTTATGTGTTTGCTATCCCTCTCAACAACCTGCCATGCTCACATTTGATGAGCTTTCTTCCCGTCAGTCTCTTTGATGAGATATGAGAGGCTGTTAGAAATAATTTACTCAGCACTAAGAAGCAGTGGTTATAGAGCAACAACTTTGGGTTTTTTTTTTTTTTGTTGTTGTTGTTTTTGTTTTTGTTTTTTAAAGGTCTAGGCTGGAGAGATGGTTTGGTGGTTAAAAGCACTGGCTGTTCTTCCAGAAGACGTGAGTTTAATTTCCAGTACCCACAAAGCAGCTCACAACTGATTGTGACTCCAGTTCCAGGGAGAATCCCATACTCTCTTTGAAAAAAAAAAGTCCATACACACAAAATAAAAAGAAAACTTTCTTAATTTAAAAGTCATGCATGTATTTATTTAAAACATAGATAGCTGCTCAGAAAAACCATACACAAGCCTCTTTGTGTGCATGTCTTTCCGTATGCACATTTATCCAGTGGACTCACATTCTATATGTGAGTCTGGTTGTTCACACATGGTAAATATTTTCCTGTGTTAGCAAACAACATTCTTTAATATCAGTTTTGAATTGAATTGTCTCCCTTATGTAGGGTTACAGTTAGTTGAGCAGAGTTGGAGATTCAGGTTGTTTTATGAATTTTTTTTTTTGTGCAAAATCTGCTGCTTGGTTTAGGTGTCAGTGCTCATGTGTGATGTGATTCTAGAAATTCTAAGGGCAAGGGGTTGGCAAAATTTCTAGAAATTGCAAGGGGTTAGGCAAAAGGTTATTTGTCAAACTGTACTTTGGGACCAGCATGCATTTCAGTGCACTGAAAGCATCATTTTTGCCTCTGAAGTTGTATAAAGCAGAATGGAAAGTGTTTCCCAGTAATATGTTCAAAGAGGAGGCACCCTGCCCTCTGGGTCCTCACACTAGGATGAGATACATCCCCAGGGAAGGGACTGTGGAAAGAACCCAGGAACAGAACCAAACACCTAAGCTTAAAGCCTTGCTTTGAATCTGTACTTTTTTTTTTGTTTTTTTTTTGTTTTGCTGGCATTATTGTAGAACACAGAATGATTATTCTCCTTATATAGAATGATTATTATTGCTGGTTGGTATTGTAATAATTTTATTTCTTTAAAGAAAAATTCCTGCTGGAGGGAGGTCCAGAGAATGACACTTGGAAATTTCCTTCTCACCTGGGTTACAGGATTTAATTTACAATTACAGAACGGTTGCACATGCACAGGCATATGCACGTGCACATGTGTGCACACACACATGCACAAAGAGGATTTATTGCACTGGCTTACACAGTACTGGCTGGGTAGTCCAACTCTGGAGATCCTGAGAATCTGAGAGCTGTTCAGTGCATAAATCTGGATGCCTCTGTGGTCCCCATCAGTACTGAAGGCTTGTAGAATTCAGATGAATGTTCTAAACTTGAACCTCAGATTGCCACTCCAGTTCCAAGGGATCTCTTTTGGCCTCTGAGGGCATCAGGCACACATGTAGTACACAGATATACATGCAGAAAAAAAATCCATACACATAAAATAAAAAATAAAAGTTTCAGATCCTGGATCTGGAGAAGGAATGGAGGAAACCAAGACACCTGGGAAATTTTACTCAAAACAGGTGCTAAGTCAGGCTCTATTTATAGGAGTCAGCCTGAAGATTTTTGATATAAAAAAGATTTATTTTTTAAAAAAGTATATATGTGTGTGTGTGTGTGTGTGTGTGTGTGTGTGTGTTTGTCTGTGTGTAAATGTACACTCCCTGCCCTTGACGGCTAGATCAGATCCCCTAGAACTGGAGTTAGAGGTGATTAAGAGCTGTTTGAGATGGGTGCTAGGAACCAAATTCAGATCCTCCAGAACAGTAAGCATGCTTAACTTCTGAGCTGTCTCTCACAGCTAAAATATTTCTGAATTCATAAACCTCAACATAGTTAAATGGATCTCCAAACTGGAATCTGATTTCTTAAACACATACCTCCCCGCCCCCAGCTCTGATTCTAGCCAAATACAGTGAGTCCAGCCTATTCAAGACTGAATCTAAGGCAATCAGGCAGCTGCTGACTGTGAAAAGAACCAAGTGCTTCACTAAAATGTGAACCGTTTCCTTATGCATACACAAAACTACAGAGCCCCACAGGGAAACGTATCTTTATGCTAGCCATGGAGTTTGGAGGATGTTTCTAATTCGTGGTCTGTCTGACCATAGAGGTGTGGGATTGCAGCTGGGATTGCAGTTGGCTTCATGTAACACAAACCTGACCACGGTGTTTAACCAAGCTGGGGACCATTTCTTCCACAAAAGCTGTAGCTCAGGACGAGTGCAGCTGCTAAAAGAACTTACTGGGAATCCAAATGCCATCAGATAGATGAACATGCTTTATGCTGTAATAACAAAATATTTGCGGCTGATTGTTTTATAAAGCAAAAGAGGTTTGTTTCAGTTCATGGTTTTGGATGCTGACAAACTCAAGTGCAGGTAGTTACAGCTGGTGGGGACCTCTACTGTTTTATAATCTGGAAGAGGAAATCCCATGTCAGGAGACCAGTAAAGGTGTTGCAGAAGAGGATGTGTTTAAGACAGGGGAGTTGTCAGTGGGAGCAAATCTTTACTCCTGCGAGAGATCCTTCAATCCATGTAGGAGGCCCAGCACCTCTCAAAAAGTGTCATACTGAGGACCAAGCCTTCAGATGAGTTTTTGGTGAGGACAATCTGTATTCAAACCATTGTGTCAACTCTTTTTGTTATGATGTTTTAATTTGGTTCCAAGATGTCAAGAAGATGCAGAAAAGCTAAAACTATGCAATCTTACTCTGTTTTTATTTTTTTAAAATTAATATACTTCTGTTTTATTGCCTATATAATGTTACATAGCCACCTCCAGCTGAGAAAGAGTCAGAAAATGTGAAGTGTGGATTTAAATTAAGGTTATTAGAAAGGGGAGAGAAAGCACTGGAAAGACATTGGCCTGAGGACTTGAGGTGTGTGGCTTACACTGAGTGGGTTCTACAAATGTGGACAGGACACCTTTTTACTTAGTCTTCAGGTCTTTAGCAGTAAAATGAGGATCTTTGGGAGAAGATGATCCTGAGGGCGACAGTATGTGGCAGTTTGTTTTACCAACTCATGAGAGCTCATTTGGTGTGTTCCTCTTTCCAGCTCTGTATGAGAGGGCATTGTATGGGTGGCCTGTAATTGGCCTTGGAGAAGATACTTCCACAAGGAGAGTGGGCAAATGCTACAAGTCCTGGCTTTCTCAGGAGTCTCTTGCCCAGTGTTTTCCATTGCCTGAGAATCTAGCACTTCAGTTCCACATTTGAGAGTTTGAAAGGGTGGGAGGCACCACTTCAGGGGGTCTCAGCTTCACCTATACCATTTTTAAAATTTTGTTTCTGTGAGGGTCTCCCCCAGCACCTCCCCCATTTCCTTCAGTCTTTCCATTTTCTACTTTACTGTCTCTTCTTTCTTTCAATGATTTTGTTATAAAGTTAAAAGCAAATAAATATACTTGCTGCAATTATATCCCAGAATTCTGTGTTTTGGATTGTCAAACAAGCATGTTTTATTTAAAGCTTTAAAAACCCTATTTATTTATAGCTTTAAATTTTCTACTCCTTTCTTTCCCCCCTCAACCCTGTAAACTCAACCCACAGTTGTTTTTCTTCTTAGCATATTTTTTATTTATCATCAAAACGTTAATAATCTGCTGCTTAACATATGATTAAATTCTTCTGTAAGGCAAACTTAAAACAAATCTGTTTTTTTTTTTTTTTTCCAGGTCTTAATTGGCTTTATCTGTGGTTATGGATCAGGCAGCATTCTGAACCAAAAAAATCACAAAAACCAAAATACCCAAAAAAGCAAAGGCAACAACAACAACAAAACCAAAAATAAGCAAGCAAACAAAAATCCCAAAATAGCAACAACAACAACAACAACAAAACCTCCTAACTTTTTCAGAAAAAAAAAAACCTCATGTGATCACTGTTTCTAAGGGCTTATAAGGATGACCAAAATATCTGAGCCTACTTCCCTGTCCTAGCCCAAAGTCATTTTTATGTCTGAAGCCTACTTCTTTGTTCTAGTCTAAGATTTAGATTCCTGCCTGAAATTACTTCTTTGTTCTAGCCTAATGTCAGATTTCTGCTTGTAGTCCATTTCCTTGTCTTTGGCCAATGTCAGATTCCTGCCAAGCAGCCACAAAAGCTCTCTACATCTCCCCCCTTTTTATTTCATAAACAAGACTGAGCCTGTTTTAGGTCATTCTGACAAGAACGCCTTCCTTACCTGTCACAGAATATGCATTGTCAAAAGCAATGCACTTTTGTCTTAGGTTGGTAAGGCTCTGGGCAGAATCTTACCCATCCTTGGCTTGCCAGCCTGTTAAATTAATAATTCTGTCTGGGGGTCCATTTTCAGTTTCAAGTCATGTACTGCCAATATGTTGATGCTGTTAAAGATAAGCTTTAATATGATAGGCAGGAATAAAAGTATTTCCAGGACAAAAATGGCTAGCATGATCAAGCTATATATGCCATTCTTGAAGCTTGACCAAAATGGAAATACTGACCTCAAGCCATGGATAATTTTATCAGTATTATCTGCAGCATCAAAGCTTAGCAGAGTTGAATTCTTTAAATTCATAATCTCACTATACAAAGTTAAAACATCCAGAGAGGTGTTAGAATTACTCGAAATACCTTGTAAGTGTCTTTAAACTTTTTCCTAATTATAATGACTATCATTGTAAATTTTAGAAGTAACACAATTCCATTGGTATTTGCCATGACACTTGATATGGCTCCTTACTCTTAAACTCTGAACCTCCTTCTAGTAATTTGAATAGGATAAAGAGCATCAATCCGATGTTCCAAATGCCTATCTAAATCCTCTTGTATACTCAACACATTAGTAACATTTTTTTTTTTTTTTGCTAAATGATTAACAAAAGTAGCTGTCTTAACCTCTTGCAGAAAATTGTCAAAACAATTGCAGAAGCAGTGGTGCTAGCAGTTAATGTAATTAAAACTGTTATACCAACAATAGTCAAGCCTGCTACCCTCTTGCTTCTGCTTAAAGCCTAATTCATTTCTTCTAATACTTGCAAGCTTTTTTCAGAAAACCAAGGTTTTTGTAATACTCAGGGCAATAAAACAAAAGCTGGTTGATAGACCCCCATAACAGACATGCCAGGTTTCAACACACTAACACAATTAGAAAGTGTACAATCAATGCAACTTACAATTAAATACTGTAGAAGAAACAAAAGTAATTTTAACTTGACAAAAGAGCCTGAACACATGCACCAATACTTGTTTGAAATCCAGATCCTGTCTCAACTTTATCTCTTGCTAACATATCATAGAGAACTGCAGCTAACTTCCAAATATGCTTCTGAAAATGTCCAGATCCAGCCTTCCAAATGAAGACTATTATTTCCAGTATTGGATTGATCCTAGACCAGTACATGATTAAGTCTGAATAACTGGTCACATTTAAGAAAAATACAAGAGTCATTATAACTTGTCTTTTTGATTCTTTGTCCCATAAGGTCTAAAAACTTAAGGCAAGGCAGCTTGTACCATCTGGAATATTGGAAAGCAAAGGTGAATCAGGAATATATGTCCAATACAGCTTCCCAGTCCCCATTATCAGGGCACTCAGCAAGCTCACAGGTCAGCATCATTCTTTGTCCCAGCATCAGCATGTTTCACCAATCATTCTGGCAGCCATCATGCTCCTTCAGCATCCTGCAGAAAATACACAAACATGGCCTCTTCCCCATATTAGATACCTGATTGGGATCATGCCATATTTCAGTAAGTGGATCCTTCCTTTTCACTAGACATAAGTATGCCTAGTTGTAGGGTTCCATAGACACTCAGCAGAAAGGTCCTTAGCATCCAAATTTTTTAAAAATTTAAAATTAAAAGAACATGATTTAAATAAATTTGTGGTATATGGGGATATACATCCCCCTTTATTTTATGAAGATGTTGTTTTAAAGTTCCATGGGCCCCTTCCACAATACCTTGTCTTTGAGGATTATAAGGAATCCAAGTTATATGTGTAATATTAAATTGTTGACAAAATGTCTCAAATGCTAGACTACAATAGCCAATTCCATTATCTGTTTTTTTTATTATTATTGTTATTGGATATTTTATTTATTTACATTTCAGATGTTATTCCCTTTTCCTATCTCCTCCCGAAGCCCCTTATTCCATCCCCCTCCTCCTACTTCTATGAGGGTGTGCCCCCACCCATCCACCCATTCCCAGCTCCCTGCCCTCAAATTCTCCCACACTGGGGCATCCAGCCTTCCTGGGACCAATGCCCTCCTCTCCCACTAATACCCAACAGGGCCATCCTTAAATACAGCTGGAGCCATGGGGCCTTCCATGTGTGTTCCCAGGCTGGTGGTTTAGACCATAGAAGCTCTGGTGGTTGGTATTGTCTCTCTCCCCATGGGGCCACAAGCCCCTTCAGCTCTCACTCCTCCATTGGGGACTCCATGATCTGTTCAATGGTTAGCTGTGAACATCTGCCTCTGTATATGTCAGACTCTGGCAGAGCCTCTTGGGAGACAGGTATATTATTAGGCTCCTGTAAGCATTCACTTCCTGGTATCCACAACAGTGTCTGCATTTGGTGACTGCTCATGGGATGGATCCCCTGCTGGGGCAGTCTCTGGATGGTTCCTCCTCCAGTCTTTGCTCCACACTTTGTCTTGAGCTTCATGTGGACTGTGAATTGTATCTTAGATATTGTGAGCTTTTGGGCTAATATCCACTTATCAGTGAGTGCATACCATGTATGTTCTTTTGTGATTGGGTTACCTCACTCAGGATGATATTTTCCAGTTCTATCCATTTGCCTAAGAATTTCATGAATTTATTGTTTTTAATAGCTGAGTAGTACTCCACTGTGTAAATGAACCACATTTTCTGTATCCATTCTTCTGTTGAGGGACATCTGGGTTGTTTTTAGCTTCTGGCTCTTATAATTAAGGCTGCTATGAACGTAGTGGAGCATGTGTCCTTGTTATATGTTGGAGCATCTTTTGAGTACATGCTCAGGAGTGGTATACCTAGGTCCTCAGGTAGTACTATGTCCAATTTTCTGAGGAACCACTAGACTGATTTCCAGAGTGGATGTACCAGCTTACAATCCCACCAACAATGGAGGAGTGTTCCTCTTTCTCCACATCTTTGCCAGCATCTGCTATCGCCTGTGTTTTTTATCTTAGCCATTCTGATTGGTGTGGGATGGAATCTCAGGATTGTTTTGATTTGCATTTCCCTGATGACTAAGGATGCTGAACATTTCTTTAGGTGCTTCTCAGCCCTTTGAGTTTCCTCAGTTGAGAATTTTTTGTTTAGCCCTGTACCCCATTTTTAATAGGGTTATTTGATTGTAGTCTAATTTCTTGAGTTCTTTGTATACTGGATATTCGCCTTCTATCAGATGCAGGATTGGTAAAGATTTTTTCCCAATCTGTTGGTTGCCATTTTGTCCTATTGACAGTGTCCTTTGCCTTACAGAAGCTTTGCAATTTTATAAGGTCCCATTTGTCTATTGTTGATCTTACAGCATAAGCCATTGGTGTCCTGTTTGGAACATTTTCCCTGTGCCCATGTGTTCGAGGCTCCTCCACACTTTCTCTTCTATTAGTTTCAGTGTATCTGGTTTTATTTGAAGGTCCTTTATCCACTTGGACTTGAGCTTTGTACAAGGAGATAAGAATGGATTAATTTGCATCCTTCTACATGCTGACCTCCAGTTGAACCAGCACCATTTGTTGAAAATGCTGTCCTTTTCCCACTGGACTGTATTAGCTCCTTTGTCAAAGATCAAGTGACCATATGTATGTGGGTTCATTTCTGGGTCTTCAATTCTATTCCATTGATCTTCCTGCCTGTCTCTGTACCAATACCACTCAGGTTTTTTGTTTGTTTGTTTGTTTATTTTATCACTATTGCTTTGTAGTACAGCTTAGGACAGGGATGGTGATTCCCCTAGAAATTCTTTTGTTGTTGAGAATAGTTTTCACTATGCTGGGTTTTTTGTTATTCCAAATGATCTTCTAACTATATGAAGAATTGAGTTGGACCTTTGATGGGCATTGCATTGAATCTGTAGATTGCTCTTGGCAAGATGGCCATTTTTATTATATTAATCCTGCAAATTCAGGAGCATGGGAGATCTTTCCATCTTCTAAGGTCTTCTTCAATTCTTTAGGGGCTTGAAGTTCTTGTCATACAGATCTTTCACTTGCTTGGTTAGATTCACTCCAAGATATTTTATATTATTTGTGAATATTGTGAAGGGTGTTGTTTCCCTAATTTTTTTCTCAGCCTACCTATCCTTTGAGTAGAGGAAGGCTACTGATTTGTTTGAGTTGATTTTATATCCAGCCACTTTGCTGAAGTTGTTTATCAGGTTTAGGAGTTCTCTGATGGAAGTTTTGGAGTTACTTAAGTATACTATCATATCATCTGCAATTAGTGAAATTTTGACTTCTTCCTTTCCAATTTGCATTCCTTTGACCTCCTTTTTTTGCCCAATTGCTATGGCTAGGACTTCGAGTACTATATTGAATAGGTAGGAAGAGAGTGGGCAGCCTTGTCTAGTCCCTGATTTTAGTGGGATTGCTTCAAGTTTCTCTCCATTTAGTTTGATGTTGGCTACTGGTTTGCTATATATTGCTTTTACTATGTTTAGGTATGGGCCTTGCATTCCTGACCTTTCCAAGACTTTTACCATGCAGGTGTGTTGAATTTTGTCAAATGCTTTCTCAGCATCTAGTGAGGTGATCATGTGGGTTTTTTTCCCTTTGAGTTTGTTTATATAGTAGATTACATTGATGGATTTCCATATATTGAACCATCCCTGCATTCCTGGGATAAAGCCTACTTGATCATGATGGATGATTTTTTTGATGTGTTATTGGATTTGGTTTGTGAGAATTTTATTGAGTATTTTTTTTGCATCGATATTCATAAGGGAGGTCATAAGATTGGTCTGCTCAAGGTACCAGCACAGACTGAAAGCTAGATGTGAGTTTTTAAAGTAGCATACAGACCACTAGGGAGCTTTCTAATATACCAGATTCTTGAGTACAGCCCAGACCCTCTGGTTCAGAATTTGTATCAACAAATTCTCAGGAGATATATGTATGTGAGTATGTGCGTGTATATGTTTGTATATATGTTTTATGTACATTTTGTATATACATATATATGTGTTTTTATGTACATACACATTGAATGTGAGAAGTTCTGGCTTAATAAATAACTGGACAATCTTTTAAGCCAGGTGCCTACAGTGTGTTTACCTACAGTTTGAAACACCTCTTTGTTACAAGGAGTCACAACTAGTATAAAGGGATGAAGCAGAGTTAGTACAGTTTCTACGGTTTTCTGCCCAATCTCTCCTTTCAGTAAGCTCAGGGGATCCTTCCATTTGGGACTGATCTACATTCTATGAAGCCCAGTGTTTTGTCTCTGAAAGTGACTAACATGAAGAATGTCAGGTCCTAAAACATCTTAAAACCGTTCTTCAACAACTTCAATGACTGGAGAAACTATCCCTATTCTTTCTTGGTCACCTGTGATTTGACAGAGTTCTTTCAACCCCATGAAACTGTTCCTTGTTCTGTTTCTGATCATTTGTAATATCAGTGCAAAGAGAGTGACCCTGTAAAGTGCTTGGTGATCACCTACTTTATATCAAGCGCCAGATTCTTCATTTATGTGGTCTCATTTAAATCTAGGCTCTGACTGTGTATGTTAAAATTCTCACACCTCTTTGAAAAAAATTGAGGTTCAAAAAGTAAGTAACTTTTAGGAGATTATCTATGTACAGGCTTTGGAAAAAGCCTTACTCCTTGGATAGAAATGACTGACTTGAGGAATTTTCCTATTATTTTAATCTCTTCCCATCTATAATTTTTTTTTCTGGTGGTTGAGATTAAGCCCAGGGCCTCCTGTGTGCTGTACTGCTGAGCTACATCCCTAGTCCCAAATCTGGTCTTTTGAACTTCTCACCTAATTACAGTTGCTGGTCTCTCATGAACTACCTTGTCTGTGTCCGTGATGGTTGTTTTAAGTAGTATATTTTTCGATATTCTGTTTCATGGACATTCAGTAGAGACCTTGTAGTGTGGCTCTTATCACCCCACTTACAGATGAGACTCTGAAGTCTGTCAGGGAAGTGAGAGCAGTTGCTAGCCTTTCACAGGAACCATGAAGGCAATGCCCAGCAGGATGGCTGTCAGAAAAGAAACACACAAGCCTTGGCAAGACCAAGAAAATCTTGAACTCTTTCACTCTGTTGGTACAAACATAAAAATAGTAAAGTCACCTTGGAAAGCATTCTGACAGCTTCTCAAACAGTTAAATGTGCAGTTATCATACGATTTTTAAGAACTCTAGTTTTAGGTACATACTCAATGGAAACAAAAACATATCCATCAAAAAAACCCTCTTTTATGTGAATGTTCATAACAGGGCTATATATATTCATATTAATATCAGTCAAAATGAAGAGAGAACTCCACCATCCACTAACTCACAAGTGGCTAAACAAACTCTGGTATATGTGTATGTACGTATGCACACACACATAAACATATATATATATAGTACAGTTGAATATTATTCACCCATTAAATAGGGATACAAATATGGGTATATGTTGTAGCATGTAGGAATCGTGAAAGCATTATGTTAAATGAAAAGGTGAGTCCACTGATAGGAAATGCCAAGAATGAGTAAACCTTCAGAGATAAGAAGGAGATCAGTGGTTGCCTTGGTATTGGCAATGTTGTGGGTACACAAAAACCTGAAGGGTACTTGGTTTCTTTTCGAGGTAATGAAAGAGGTAGCTATCGATATCTTTAATTCCTCTTGAAAATATTTTAAAAAGTCACCTGCACTGAATATGCATTCTTTTTTGCTTGCCATTATTCCACAAAGAGTACAGCTTAACTATTTGCATATCATTTACATCATAGTAAGTATATACTAGAGATAGGATTTATAGTAGATGAGAAGATGGGAGTAACTTTATGTACAAACACTGTTTTATAAGAGACTTGAGCGTCTTTGGAGTTTGGTTTCCATAGATATCCTGGGACCAGTCTGTTCCAGATACAAGGGATATTGTGTTTTATTATCGGTCATAATCATGGTTACACAAGTCTGTGAAAATATTAAAGTATATTGACTCATGTAGTTTAAATATATGACATGTGACTATCTCCATAAAGTTGTAAAATGTAACAAAACAAAATTAAGCTCTATGGCAGTCACCACCCCTGCCCCAGGGATCCTTCTACCCTACCCCATCAAACACGTGAGTCAGTGGGGCTCAGCAATGGCTCTGCACTGGTCTCTTGATGCCCAGAATTCCTCATTAGTTTCATTAGTCTTTAGACACTCCTGGTGGGTCCTGGGCATAAGTATATTTGAAGGATCCTGGAGGTTTCTAATGTGCAGCATGGTTTTGATGGAGAAGCTTTTTCTCAGTCTTGCCTCTGTGCTCTCCAGTCTCTGGAATTCTGTTCAGAGGCTGTAATCTACACAGAACCTCAAAGATTTGGCATGAAATTTTGATCAAAGCAATTACCTATATGCTTTTCCAGTACAGGTTGTCTGAGGCATAGCAGTCAGAAAAATTGAACTGTCAGAAACTAATATAAGAATAATAAGGGAATATTTCTTCTTCATTGGACACCCAAGATGAATAGCAGGTAAAATAAGATCTTAAATTAAATTGCACACGTATATGATTTTACTTTTTGTTAAAGGACTATATTGTGAATAATGAACACATTAAAAAAAGAGAAGACCAGACCCTCAATTTCTTTCAATAATGTTAGTGTTGTATATCCTAGCTTGAATAAAACACATTTCACAAAACACCTACACAGTTCTGCAATGCATTGTGGATGGCCTCTCTGGAGAAATCTTGCATGCCTTTCAATTTTGACATAGTGATATGGTAATAATAGAAGTCTTCAGCATATAATTCTGTAGGCAATTCTTCTCACACTGTTTTTAGCTTTACTGATTGAGAGCCAGGGTTTACCTCACCTGAGTCTGACCAGCAGTAAGACTTGAAGAGTTGAATAAGGACAGAAAGGACCTTTTGTCCAATTCCTGTTTGCGGGCCTATGGAGTCAAAAGCATGATGGAATAAATTTGAAATGGTATTCACTGGGATAGAGTTTCACCTGGTTTAAGAAATGCTCTGAATGGGAGGGATTGTAAATGAGAATCTCAACTGCCCCTCCTTGCTGCCCCTCCCCCAAAAGCTGGTATAACTGCTCCACCTTTTCCATTTCTCAGGAACCCAGGATGCCTCAATGCATGTTGTGCTCTTATTTCCATCATGTTAGCTTGCTTCATGATCCAGCATGGTGCATGGCCACCACCATGCTTGTTGTGGGAAGAGAGGAAGGAAAAGCACAAGTGGCTTTCTAAAGACAGGAGCTGGAAGTTAATATGTCTCTTTCTGCTTATGTCCTATTGGCCAGAATGTAGCTATTGTTTTCCTTAAAGGTTGTTTAGTATGAGTCCAGCATGAGAGACCGTGACTTAGAAAGATGAGTTCAGGTTATCTCTAACCACATATATCCTGCCATGGAAGTCATTACGTGAACTCATCACAGAACAGAAGGCAGGCATGTATCAATATAGCTCACAAATACACTGGTGGGGGTGGAGTTGTAGGTGGGTAACATTGGAGCAGAGAGATTTCTGCTGTACATCTCAGGTACTATCTGATGATATTCTTAGCTTCTGCTGGTGGAATATCATTGCCTTCTAAGTTCATACATTACAAAAGTCATATTTGACAGACAGTTGGGAGGATGTTAGGTCAGATACAAAGGGGAGAAATAAGTAGCCATTAAGGGAGCTAAAGAGAGCATACGGAGATTTTAGCTATGATGTTCCAGTTCTTCACAGTCATGGGGTTCTCACTAGTGAGTCAGAGGACAGACACGATTGCTGTTCTATTATTATTATTTTATTATTATTATTATTATTATTAATTAATTTATTTAATTATATTCTGATCAAAGCTTCCCCTGTTTCTTCTCAGCCCCTCCATCCCCTCCTGTCCACTCCCCCATCCCTCCTTTCCATCCCATCTCTTCCCTTTCACCTCAGAAAAGGGGAGGCCACCTCTGATTATCAACCAGCCTTAGCATATCAAGTTGCAATAGGACTAGACACATCTTCTATTGAGGTTAGACAAGGCAGCCCAGTTATGGGAAAGGGATCAAAAGGCAGGCAACAGAGTCAGAGACAGCCACTACTCCTGCCGTTAGGATTCTTACATGAAGACCAAGCTGTACAACTGTTACATATGTGCAGAGAGCCTAGGTCCATCTTATGCATGCTTTTTGGTTGGTGGTTCAGTTTCTGTGAGCCCCATGGACCCAGGTTAGTTGATTTTGTAGGTTTTCTTGTAGTGTCCTTTACCCTTCTGGCTCCTTCAGTCCTTTTTTCCAATCTTCAACAGAATTTCCCAAGTTCTGCTTAATGTTTGGTTGTGAGTCTCTGCATCTGTTTCCGTCAGCAACTGACAACATTTATGCTAGGCTCCTGTCTCCAAGTATATCAGAATACCATTATAATAGTGTCAGGGGTGAGCTCTCTCTCATGGCATGTGTCTCAAGCTGGGCCAGTCATTAGTTGGACATTCCCCCAATTTCTGCCCCATCTTTACTTTTATACATCTTATAGGCAGGACAAATTGTGGATCTAAGGTTTTGTGGCTGGGTTGGTGTTCCAATCCTTCCATTGGAAATCTTGCCTGGTTACGGGAGATGGCTGGTTCAGGCTCCATATCCTCATTGCTAGAAGTCTTAGAGCCATCCTCACAGAATCCTGGGAGTTTCCATTGTTCTAGATTTCTAGCTCATCCCTGAGACATCTCCCCACTGATTCCAGTACTCTCTCCCTCCATCCTGTTCCTTTTCCCACCCTGCCCCCACCCAGTTTCGTCCCTCCATCTACCTCCCTCCCCCATTCTATTACCCCTTCTCAATGAGATTCAATCACTTCCCCTTGGTCCTTTCTTGTCACTTAGCTTCTTTGGGTCTGAACATAGTAATTTTGTACCTTATGGCTAATATCTACTTACAAATGAATACATACCATGTTTGTCTTTCTGGGTCTGGGTTGCCACCTTCAGATGCACACTTTGAAGACAGGGAAGAAAATACATTTCATATGGTAGCACATGGATCATTGGTAAAGTGGCAGGAAATGCAGGGTGACGTGTTGGAGGTGGAGGTGGCATGGGAGAGAATGAGTCCACCATAACCCACAGGCTTGATGGAGGAATCAAATGAACTGGGGCTTGTCCATCATGATGATTAGCACACAATGGGTACTGGTTTAATGGTCCCTCTGATTATCATGACAGTTTTTTCAAGATCCATTCCTCCCTCACTTCAGTTATCCACCCATTCTCTATCACTGATAGAAGTAGGCATGATTAAGATCCTGTCTCCCAAGGCTTTGCAAGTTACCCAAGTAAGTACACTGCAGGACTGCTTTGCAATATTTGTGCATGTATCCCACTTGTAAAGCCTCTGAGACATTCTGTAGGGAAGAAATACATCAACCTTCCTTTTACCCAGTGTTTTCTGACCCCTTTCGACCACGTCATTATGTCTTATGATGATTTCATGGACCGTCTGCTGGCATTTTAGGGAGCAAGCGTTCTGTGGACACCCTATGGCAAAAATGACAATCACACAGTCAGCAGCTCGTCAAGCCTGGGCATCATAAAGAATGACTCATTTCAGACTTAGGAGAAAAAACGAGCTTCTCTTTTCCTCATCCATCACATGAGAGTCACTTGAACTCTCAGAGCAGGCTTTATGACTGATGAAGTGGCATATTCTGAATTGACTAATACTGCTGATTGCTAGCCCTAGAGGTCAAGGTTGTGGGAATGGAGAGTGAAAAAAGGGCTATGTGTGCACTGGTCTTGGCATTGGCTAAAAGGTATTCTTTAGGCCACCCCTCTCACCTAATCTAGTCTGTATATACTTCAGTTCATCTTCTTTGGCCCTAAAATGGCCATAGAAATGAGGTGAGCTATGATGTAGTTGGTCCTAGCCTATGAGGGATGGCTAAAAAAAATAGAAACACCAAGGGGTGGAGGATATTTAAGGCTATAGATCTGAAATGTGAGTCTCCTGATTCGGCTCAGTTCAACAAGCCTTTGTGTCTCACCTGTTATGTGCCAGATACCATGGTAGGTTCTGGCAATGCTCACTGCCACAGTCTTCACAGTCCAGAAGAGACAAATGCAAACAAAAATCACAATAGAGCATGAAAAGTGTGACAATAAGCTCAGAGGGGACAGGAACGATCAAGAAGAAAAGGAAGAAAGGGCTGCTGAGGATAATGAAGAGTTTTTCCATGGGAAATAAGCAGAAAAGACAATCTGCCCCCACTCCTCCTTTGCATTCTCTCTCCACCCCCAATATGTGCATATGTATCCATAGGTCAGAGGTTGACATCAGATGGCTTTCTTTATGGCTCTCCACAGTATCTCTTGCTGTATCTGGAGCCCACTGATTAATTAGACTGACTGGCCAGTAAGCAGAGGACCTGTCTACCTCTATTCCCCTCAGCGATATGGTTACAGACATAGAGCATGTCATGCCCAGGTTTTTATATTGGTGCTGGAGATCTAAACTCAGATTTTCATGTTAGCATAGCAGGCACTGTACCCATGTCTCAGCCCTGTCAAGGGATAGTTCCATAATTGTGTTATAGGCTTCTATCATTTATGCCTTACAGAGTGTGTGTGTGTGTGTGTGTGTGTGTGTGTGTGTGTGTGTGTGTGTGTGTGTGGTGTATAGTGTGTCTGGGCTCCAAAAATAGCAAAATCTGAGGCATTTCTCTGTTGGGAATTGGTTCTAATGCTCTGAAATAATCCAGCCTACAAAATTGGGAATCTGCATGTCCAAATGCTGAAGGTCCTTGATCAATCAATAAATAGCCAACAGCCAATGGCTGGGCAGGTAGACTGAGATTAGACCTTTAGATTTGTGTGGGCTAGGGACTGGGAGAAAGAAAGAAGAAGAATTGCCATGATTCCGAGGGACACAGATCAGATTTGGAGCTGCAGAAGGAAAATCATCCGAAATGTAGGTGAGAAGGAATGAGGCCTCCAGAAGGGCTGTCCAGAAGCGTCTTGGGCGGCAAAGACTAGAGCCCTGCCCAGAAGGAGCCAGGGCAACAAAGATAAAATTTAGAATTTGAGGGTGATAAGCCAGGAGTACCGGAGGAAAAGTGTGCTAGTTGCAGAGTAGATTAGAAACTGCCCAGCCTTTGAGTTAGTCAAGACATATTTAAAATTAACTGGTGTGTGTGTGTGTGTGTGTGTGTGTGTGTGTTCTTCATCCACAAATTCAGTAGCTCTTCGGTGGGCACATGTACTCGACCCATCAGGAGCACAAAGCAGTTTAGCCAGACTCATGGCTACATTCCCCTTCATTCTTTCGACTCCTTTCTGAACAAAGTCAGTGTCCTAAGTGTTTTGCAAGAGCCATGTCATGTTATAGTGTGGTGATGGATGAGAGAATTTATCAACGTTGGCTGAGAAATTCATCTATGAGGTTAAAGTTTAAAAACTTTAATAAATCAAATTTCCTAAACTTGGATTGAAGAACAAGTGTAAGGTACAGGATTCGGCTTCAGGTTCCCTGTGGTTCTGTTTCACTTGCCAAGAGACAGGAGGCCTTTCCTTGGGGCTTGGCAATAGTGAATCCAATGATGTTTCAGTCCAAAGTCTTCTTTTCTAGACTGGTATGGTTATCTTGTGTTTTCTGGTAATTATGAGCCAGTGAGGAACACTGGCCTAGGAAGCCACCTCCCAATAGTTCTCTCTCATGGGGCCTCTGTGTGATAGAATGGTTGGTTATGCTATTCAGAAAGGTTGCTGTTACATAGCACCTGGTGCCACAACCCACCCTCAACTACCTACTACATGGAGGCTTTGTAGAGCCACAAGAACCAAGGTAATCCTTCCCTGGAGAAACATGGTGTTTGGAAGGTGGTGTTGAAAGACTCCTGCTTTTAAAGATGCCCCAATGACCGGAAGATGGTTTAGTTGGTAGCGTTGGCAGGTCTAGCTCCCAAGCCCTGGCCTGGAACACCGTGCTGGATGAGGTGGTAGAAATAAGCAGGTCACAGGGGCTTACTGGGCAGCCAGTCTAGCTGAATTAATGATATATAGGTTCACTGAGAGACCCTGTCTCAAAAAATAAGGGGGAGGCAATTGAAGAGGACACTCAAAGTTGACCTCTGGCATTTACACACATACATACTGCATGCAGGTCGCCTCACAGAAAGAACAGAAAGTTGAGGCAGTGTGCTAATGACCAATGCACACGGCTTATTAAAGGGAGATGTCAATAACCCAGTGTTACTGGGATTCCTATTTCTCCTGGTTACAGAGAGGGTGCGTAATAAAGAGGCCTCCTGGTGTCAACAGCAGTGACTCTATTTCTATTTCTCTGTGACTCTGTGTGTGGGTGTGTGTTTGTATGTATGTTTATGTGAGAGTATGTGTTTGTGAGTGCGTGTTTGTGTGTGAGAGTATGTGAGTGTGTTCATGTTTGCGTGTGTGTGTGTGTGTGTGTGTGTGTGTGTGTGTAAACAGAGACCAGGTTACTGCTAGAAGCTGGAAAGTAGCATAGGAAGGAGGAGGGGTTGCTTTGAACTAAAGTTCTGCATGGTTGTAGGGGGTGAGAGGTCGGCTTCCTCGAACCCTGTCCTTAGCTTCTTAAGGCAGACTCTTCCTCTTGGTTAAGTATGGGCAATATCTTCTTCTAAGTACACATTTCTCTCACAAAATTAGAAAGACAGAAGGGATTCAGGTTTTGAAGGAGGTTGACTAAGATTGTTCAGACTGAGTGTGCTAGCTACTTCCCATCTGAGTCATTCATGCTTTAAGTTGGGTTTGCACGTGAGTAGATCCTACTCTGAGCCCCATGACATCATGACATTTATAGCGTTCCAAACTGGGGCTCCATTTTTGGCTTCTGCTTGGGTCTAGCAGATGAGATGAGAACAAATTGTGGGAAGGGAACAATCCAGGTACTTGATTCCCATCCCCATTTCTAGCGTAGTAATTGTGTCTACCTGTAGCCATGCTTCTGCATGTCTCCTGCTTGCTGGGCAACCCCTCAGCATCCATTCTCACTGTGTTTAGTATATCCTAGTACCCTTGAATTCTTCAAACCTAAGGTAGTAAGAATCTAGCTGTTGCTGGTTTCTTAGTGTCTTCCCATTCATTTCAGATTTTTTTTTTTTTTTTTGTATTGAGGTGAAATTCTCGCAGAATATTATTAACCATTTTAAGCTGTACAACCCAATGGCATTTAACACATCCATAACACCACTACGCAATACACAGAAAACTATTAGATATTCTGGAACTGGACTTATGGACAATCCTTAACTGCCATGTCAATGTTAGGAATTGAACATTGGAAATTGATTCTAGATTCTCTGAAAGAGCAGAAAGTGCTCTTAACCATTGAATAGTCTCTCCAGACTCCATACCAAATTCGTATTACATCATGCTACCACACCAGTTTCAAAACTCCATTGCACCACAAGAACACACATAAGAACAACTTTTAAATGATCAGTGGTGGTCATATGCTTGCTTCTGTGCATTTTCTCAGTTGTGGTATTTCATATATAAGAAATCTATGATACAAGGACTTTTGTGGTTGTCTCCTTTTATTTAGTAAATTGTTTTTTTAGGTTTGTTCAAGTTGTGGCATGTGCAAATACAATTTATTTTTATAGCAGAATAGTCCATTGTATGGCTAATCTCTTCTTAATTCTAAACTCTGCAAACCGCTGCATCTCAAAATGTGGTCTTTAGACCAGCAACATCAGCCTTGCCTGAGGACTTGTTGAGAATGCATATTTTAAAGTCTACCAATCTCATTAAATTCTGGGTCCAGAATTTAGGTTTTCTTTTTTGAGTCCAAGTTGGCTTCAAACTCATGATCCTCTTGCCTCAGCCTCCTGAGTGCTAAGATTACATGTATAGGTCACCACTAGTTAAAAATCTGAATTTTAATAAGAACCCCCACCTCAGCTAGGTTCTGGAGCATGCTTAGCTATGATGCTCACTGCTGTTAGTAGTCTCCAGATTAAAGTCTTCTTTCATGGTGCCATCCTGATCTTCCTGACAGAGTCATTAACATCTGCTCCTTGTATGCTTAATTCTTGCCATACCCTTAACAGGGGGATGGGGTCCTAACAACTTCAATTCCAGAAATCGGTATGCTGCAGATGTTCTAAGCCAATGATTTCCAGATGGTGCGCGGTGGAAACTTGCTTTGTACCACATCCTTGATCAGCTTTTTCTCTGTCTCACTGACTTCCTCACTCTGTAGATAGTATTTCCTATGACCACTTCCCATTCCCATCCCCTGCCGCCTCCAAAAAACTACTTGCACTTAATCTTATTTCAGGTTCAACTCCTTGGGAATCCTGACCTAACTGGACACTCCAAAAGAATGGCCAGTACAGACATAAGTGAGATTTTTTTTTTGAGGTCATAGATTAAGTAATAGATTTTTGGATTCAGATCACACTCATGCTAGTACAACTCTAAACTGATCAAGGGGAAAGGGGCCTTTGTAATGTGGGTTAACAATAGAATTTATGCCTATTAAAGAAGTGCACGCCCTCACTAACTTGGAAAAGGAAAGCACCTGCCCTGTGTGAAATCCACCTTGAATGTGTCTCTGACTTTGCTCACTGTGTTGCTACCATAGTAACAAGAGCAATTAAACTTAATCTCCCTCTCTACCTCCTTCCTCCTTTCTCTTCCAGTTCATTTCGGATTTGCCTTGAAGTATTTTAGCAAAGCAGTTGGAACACACTATGCTCATCTTTACCCTGATGCTAGCCATCTCTGGTTTTTCTCAGACTATATGTTCCTGTGGTCTCTAATCTCCTTCTTTGGTGAGAAAGTACATGTACTTAAAGTAGAGGCATTTAAACAGGATCTGGCAATTAGATAACACAGGAGTGACATCAACTGGGCCAATACTTAGTCCCCTTTGTCAACTCCCAACATCTGTTGGGCAAGGGAGGCATCTCAGTTTATTGCTGTCATTAGGAGCTGTCAGTCAGATAAGCTGAAACCTGCATTTCCCGCTGAGATGCTGAATATTAAAAACCCACATTTCAAGGATTCAGTTCTAATTCACATTTTTTATTTTTAACGAAGAAATTAATTTTCAGATTATGGTTATACGTGTGAATCAGATTCTAAGGGTTACTGAGAGGTAAATAACTAGTCACTTTTGATAAACATACCTACCAGAAAAAATGGAACTGATAAGTATGGTAAATTCTTATGATAGCCTCTGCTGTGTCTCATCATCCTATCTGATTTTAGAACTTTTAAGGTAGATGGTGACATCTGTCCACATTTGTGTCTTATATCAAATCTACTCTGTGACATCTCTTTTCCCTATTTTTTTTCCTCCCTAAGCTCCAGAAGCTCACTTAGACCATACCAAGAATAAGTCAGAAGTGTGTGAGGAGTTTGTGTACCAGATAGAACCTTCTACCCACAAGTCATCAGTGTGGGTGGATAAATGCATGAGAGCCTTGGGCTCAGATTGGACAATCCAAGGCACATTTTAAGTAGCTCTTGGGAGGGATTCCAAAGGAGTTGAAGATCAGTTGTCCACTGAGGCAGTCAGCTTGTCCTCTTTGCTTAGTTACTTGTGGCTGACACTACTGGCTGCAGTTGGGGTTCCAAGAAAAAATAGATACCAAGGTAGAAATTAACATGAAGGACATTTATTGGAGTATGCTTTGGGGATCAAACACTAAAGAGGAAAGTAAAGGAGTGTGGTTGGGCAGTAGTCAAAGAGAGCTATGATGTAGCAAGGTATGTCTGTGTGTCGGCCTGGTGCCCTTTCTGTCCTTAGACTTTGTGAGGTTCTCACAGCTCACATGTAATGATTGTTTATATGCGCCTGATGCCTAATCCACAGCTCGTTCACTCACTCACTCACTCACTCACTCTATCTATCTATCTATCTATCTATCTATCTATCTATCTATCTATCTATCTAATGTATAGATGTGCAAATGCTATGCTTTGAGTGTGGAGGTCAGAGAGAACTCTTGGAAGTATTCTCCTGCCCCTTTGTAGGGTCTGAGATTAAACACAGTAATCATTTATGTGTGCAAGAGTCTTACCCACTGAGCCATTTCTCCTGACCACACCCTCCTTGCCATTCTGTTCTTTTACCCAAACACCTGCTCATCTGCTCAGTAGCATCTGGCTATGTGATGGGCTCTTGGAAATAAAAAAGCAGTAAAGTAATGCATTAGAGTTTACAGAGCATCAGAACCAACAGCACACATGCAGATACATAGAAAGAGCTTTATTAGGATGTAATGGCTTATGGAGGCTAAGTCCCATGCCTATCAACTGCAAGTGGAGGTGGTGTAATTCTAGTCCATCACCTTAGACATGAGAACTGGGGGCCAGCATTATAAACCGCAGTATGAGTCCTAAGACATAGAAACCAGGAATCTAACAATAGCAGAAAATCAGTGGCCCAGCTCCAGGTGGTGTGCTAGTCAGTGCTCTATTGCTGTGAAGAGTCACCATGACCATGGCAACTTTTATAAAAGAAAACATTTAATAGGAGCTGGCTTATAATTCAGAGGTTTGGATGGGAAGCATGGTAATGTACAGACAGACGTGGTACTAGAGAAAGAGCTAAGAGTTCTACATCTGGATCCACAGGCAGCAGGAAGAGACTGTGAGCCACTGGCCTGACCTGAGTATCTGAGACCTGAAAGCCCACCCCTACTGTCATACTCTCTCCCACAAAGCCATACCTACTCCAGCAAGGCCATACCTCCTAGTAGTGACACTCCCTATGAACCCATGGGGGCCATTTTTATTCAAACCACCACAAGTGTCAAGAGCAGATTTGTCTTTTCTTTTGTATTCAATCTAGACCTTCAATGTATCAAATAGCATATCGATGAGACACTTTTTCTATACCTCACCTACTGATTCAAGTGCTCATGTCCTCCAGGAATACCAATACAGTATATCAAGAAAGAATATTTTGCCAGCTCTCTGTGCCTCTTTTAACCCAGTCAAGTTGACAAGTAAAATGAGCAGTCAAAGACATGATCTTCTATACAGAAGAGTTCATAGTCTCACAGGGATTAGCAAATATAGCAAAAGATTGTTAAAACATACCCTGACGAGTTCACAAAAATAGAATCATTAAGATAGATAGGAGTGATAGGTATATTTTGGGCAGAGCGCCCAGATCAGTTTGTGTATTATGGTAAGCATTATTAGAGACTAGATCTGAAATGTAGAGGCCATGTATTAAAAAAAAAAAAAAGAGGAAAGGCGGGCATACAGAAGAGTTTAGAGGAAAAAAGGAATGAGGGAAATGATGTAATTGTATTAAAAACAAAAGGGCTAATTAACAGAAAGAGTTAGCTGCAAAGGAAACAAGTCAATTACCCATAGTTAATAGGATTGTAGCGTCTTAAGGCTTGGAGGTTACCTGTTCCCACCTTTATTTGAGGTTTGGCTTGTTTTCATGGTCTATCTCATCTCTGCTTAGCTCTAGCTCAACTTGTGATCTTGTGTTTCCTGACTGGGGTGACATGGAGAGGTGGGATATCCCTGTGTGACTTTGTTCATTAGCTCTGACCTGAGCTCTTCTGCTCATCCCTTCTTGTAGTAAGCCTTTGCATCAGAGCCACCATTTTGTGCCTCAGATTATACCATTAGAGCACAAGAGGTTGAGGCCCTCTTCCTCCAATTCTTGATGACCTGTGGCTATAGGACTATATCTAGGATAAGAATGTCTCATACAGTTATAGATTGTGCCTAACGTGGGCTCAACAGACTTCTGAAATCTTAGAAAACAGGAAAAAGATGTCATAGCACAGCCTTGATACAGGACACAAGGTAGATATTCAGAACCATATAGCCCTCTCCTAGCTGCAACAGGCCATTTTCTTGTTCAAAACGATTCAAGACAGTCTCAGTGCATTTTGCATAAAGGAGTTAACTCACCCCTCCAGGTTTACAGTGTCCTCTTGGCAGTTGTGGTCCTTAGGACTCTAACAGCAGCTGGCATGCTTGCTCTCTAGCTAGTGTCTTTGCATCTTGATTATAGTGTGGCTTCTCTGTTCCCATGTCTTCATGCTGAGGGGTTCCCATGGCTGAAATCTGTTTCTCTGATGCTCACTGATAGGCTCTGTTCATTGTTCAGTGACAAAAACTTTCTCTGGGAAGTATTGAATGGCTGTGCCTTTGAAGGTTGGGGAACCATGGCAAAATTTGTTTCTCTTTTCTCTCTCCCTCTCTTCAGCGCCCCATCCTCATTACTCCTTTCTTCCTTTGCTCTGCTCTTCACTTCTTTCCTTTTTTCTTTTTGTTCAGGTGTCATGAACATAAAGTAAATTAGACATATTTTTAAGGATGCAGTCATTTAAGTACAATTATACCTTTGTATTCCTAAGGCTCCTTAATATTTCTTTTGCGTGTATATGTGGTGAGTTTTGTGTGTGTGTGTGTGTGTGTGTGTGTGTGTGTGTGTGATCTCACGAGTTACTGCTTAGCACTTGTTACCATAGATTATTATTATTGCCTTTTTTCAAACTTCATATAAGTAGCATCTTGGAGCGCTCAGATTTTTCACACTCAGCAGGTGGCAGCTGTTAATATTTATTTCTTTATAGAATTCCATTGTATGATCCATTAAAGTTATATTGTAATTTGAAAGTCTTATTTTAAATGTTCTTTTCTGTTAGCTTTATCTAAATATATCAGTTAATACTTATTTCTTCATATAATTCTACTGTACAGTCCATTATACAGGTATATTATAATTTGAAAATCTTATTTAAAATGTTCTTTGCTGCTACTTTTATCCAATATATCAATAAAATATATCAACGGATACACCTTACCCAAATATATCAGTTACATGCAATAGTAGGTTCCATTGTGACTTTTCCTAATGTATATCCATGCCTCCATCATCTTTTCTGGTCACTCCTACTGGATCCTTCACTAATACTTCCCTTCCTGTTTGTATGTCATCTCCAACCCCTAACTTCCACACACGAGAGAAGATGTGCAGTAATTGTCATTCTGACACTCACATTATTTCACTATTTCCCAGTTTTCTACAGTAACACGATTCCATTTTCTTTTATGGCTAAATAAAATCTCATTGTCTATATAACATTGTATTTTCCTTACCCATTCGTGTGTTGATGGAAACCTAGGATGATTTCATAGTTTGGCAGATGTGAGCATGCAGGTTTCTCTAAGGCATGCTGACCTGGACCCTGTATAAACCGATGACCTTATACGGCTGGACCAAATGGTGGTGCTATTTAGGATTACTGGAGGACCCTCTGTTCTGACTTTCATAGTGGCTGAACTAATTCAGAGCCCCACCATCAGCACATGAGGGCTCCTTTAGCCTCCTGCATCCCTGTCAGCATTTGCTATTTTTGTTGTTGTTGTTCTCTTGATGATAACAGTTCTGACTGGGGGAATTGGAGTCCCAATTTAGTTTTGATTTGCATTTTCCTGATAGCTAAGGATGTTCAGCATTTCTTTATATATAGCCTAGCCGTTTATATTTCTTCTTTTGAGAATTGTTTGTTCAATTCATTTGCCCATTATTGAGTTGGTGGTCTTGTTTATTTGTTTGATTTTTTAAAAAAAAATTTTTATATTCCAAAAATTAATGCCCTATTAGATGTATAACTAGCAAAGATTTTCTCTCTTTCTCTAGGATGTCTCTACATTCGGTTTTCCTTTGAAGTATAGAAGCTAATACATTGATGCAATCCCATTTATCAATTCTCATATTTCCTGAACTATTAGAGTCTGATTCTGGAAGTCATTCATTACACAGCTCCTATCCTTATTATTATCAGTATAAAACTTTTCATTAACTTACAAAGTAATGGGTTTCATTGTGACGTTTTCATACATATACATCATTGTACTTTGTTATTATTTTCCCTTCCCCCTCCCCTTCCCTCTCCCCCTTTCCCTCTCCCTTTTGCCAGCCCTCCTCCTCTTGGTCCTTCTTTCCACTTTCATGGGACATATCTTTCATCACCTTCTCTTGCTTCCTATTTTCTTCCAACTTTAGATCTTTTTCTTGCCTCATATTCCCTTCCTCTTTTATGTCTATGATACAGTTTCTAGATTGAATTAGTTAAAATGGGAAGAGCTACCCAAAATCTGGGTGATACAGTTCCATAGGATGGAGACCTGGACTGAATAAAAGGAAAGAAAGTGAGCTGAGTACCAGCGTTCATCTCTGTTTCCCGACTGTGAACGTAATATAACCACAGGCTCCCCCCCTCCCCCCGCCCCCCGCCATGACCTCCTCACTGGGATTGTCACAGATCTGGAGTCAAAATGAACCCTTCTTTCCTTAGGTAGCACTTGCCAGTCATTTGGTCTTAGCAGCAAGAAAAATAGTAAGGGAGCTTCTTGCAGACCTACTGTGAGCAACTGAAATCTGGAGACTGTTACTATAGCAAAACAGAATCAAGCAGCCTGTCGGAGTTGGCCTTTTCTTGTGTTCGCATAGCTCTTCCTAATTCCTTTTCATAAAAATGCATGAGTCCATTGTCTTAGTTAGGGCTTTACTGCTGTGAACAGACACCATGGCCAAGGCAACTGTTGTAGAGGACATTTAACTGGGGCTGGCTTACAGGTTCCAAGGTTCAATCTACTATCATCACGGTGGAAGCACAGCAGCATCCAGGCAGGAATGGCACTGGAGAAGGTAAGAGTTCTACATCTTTATTCAAGGAAGCCAAGAGCAGACTGTCCTCAGTCAGCAAAGAGGAGGGTCTCAAAGCCCACCCCAACAGTGACATACTTCCTCCAACAAGGCCACACCTCCTAATAGTGCCACTCCCTGGGCCAAGCATATTTAAACCACCACACCTAAGACACTGAATTTTCTGTCTTCCTTCTTGTACTGTACCCCAGTCTGTAAAGGTGGAGACAATACATCTTGATCATTACCCAGGACTTTGAAGGTGGTAGACTTTCAACACATATCCAGTTTTAGCCTTTCAGTGACAGGGAAATCAGTATGTGCTCCCCCAAACAGTGAGTGGCTTGGAAGAAGTTGTCATTTCTCTTTGTTTCTAGCCTCTGAAAAGTTGATTATATTGTGTATATCGGAGAGTCTCTGGGTTCGTCTTATTTAGTATCTTATGTATGGGAAGCCCCTTCCCAGTCTGGTCTGATTAATGTGGAGAACGTAGTTGCTCTGCCCTCTCTCTGGGTGCACACAGTCCTCCTAACAATGTGGCTCGAGGTATTTTTAGCATGTTTGGTAGTAACATCTCATAATTGGCTCAGGTTGACTTTCCCAAGCTCTAGAATCTCCCTATACCATGCGTTGCTAAGTCTGCTCCTCATCCTGGGCTGGTACCTCTTGTAATTACATTTATGTTGTGGCAATAAAACACCAGGATGAAAATCAACTCAGGGATTTCTAACACTGTAAACAAATGCTTTGCACACTTCCTATCATGGACTCTGACCCCTGGCAGATGCTAGCTAAGTATGTCTTAAGAGAGTAAAAAGCTGCTACGTATGTCGCAGTGGTAATAAAGTTAAAATTTTATGAAAAGATGTACAGGAAATGTTTCTAATCCCGGACTGCAGTCCATTATCTTTGGGATGTCAAGATAGAAACTTCACACATCCAGTCATGTCCAATCCACCCATAGGAAAAACAGAGAGAAAAAGATGTGAACATGCGTACTTGCTTGCTGGCTCTTGGTTAGACTTCTCCACGTTAAGCCAATTTCCCACAGACATAAGCACAGGACAACCCAATGTGGAAAATCCTTTGCTGGGATTCTCTTCCCAGATCATTCTGGGTCATGCTAAGCTGACAGAGCTAACCACCACAGCATCCCAATTAACTGTTGTTCACCATATTCTTCTGTCAATCATCCTCTCTCTCCCCTTTCTCGGATGTCCGAGTTTACCTGTTTATTTTTACCAATGCTCTCCTCCCCACTCCCTTACCCCCATATCTGATTGTTCTAATCCACACTACCCCCTCACAACAACAAGTTACTGCATTTTAAGCCTTATCGCAGACCTCTCTGTCCGGTTCTGATTGACATGGGCATTTATCAGCTGTTAGCAAATTGAACTTCATTGTGTTGGGATATAAAGGTGCCAGAGTGAGAAATGGCTTGGGAAAACCCAGAGCCTGCAAATTCAAGTTAGTGTCGCTGTAACTTTTGATTAAGGACTCTGTATTTTGTGTTGATTTGTAGGGGTTCTTTACATACTCTGTGTTATCTCTTGGTTGTTTACATGTATGAGAGATAGCTGGTTTTTCCTTTTTGGTCCTGTACCTTTGTTTACATTTATGTTTTAAGTTTTTGTTTGTTTGTTTGTTTTGTTTTTCTAAACATGGTTTCTCTGTGTACCCCTGTCGGTCCTGGAACTAGTTCTGTAGATAAGACTGGCCTTGAACTCACAGAGATTTGCCTGCTTCTGCCTCCTGAGTGCTGGGTTCAAAGGTGTGAGCCACTACTGCCCAGTTCTTTATACAAAAAGTTTTAAAAATTAGTCTGTCAGTCTCTCCTCAGTATCTAGTGTCTTGTAATCTCTTAAGGCATTCTTTCTAAATATGATTCACAAAGTATGTCTTTTCTTTAAAAAAAATTTCTCACATTTAAGTCATAATTAAGTCACATCAAGTCATAGTTCATAAATTATATATGGAAGAAGTCAGGGGTATAATCCTAACTTTTATGTAGAGGGAGCAAATTGCTCCCAAAAGTTTGAATGACTATGTGTGTGTTAGCATTTTGTCTAGGCTCCACCCCACAGTTACCTGGCAACAGCCAGGTGAGCCTGACTCACTATAAAAGGGGATGCTCACCCCCTCCTCTCTTGTCTTCTTGCTGTCCCCTCCCTCCTGCTCCCCTTCTCTCCCCATTCTCCTCCCCTCTCTCTCCACTTGCTCATGGCTAGCCTCTACTCCTCTACTCTCTCTCTGCCTTTCTCTGTCTCTACTACCCTCTCAACTCCCCTCCCCATGCCCTGAATAAACTCTACTCTGTACTATACTATGTAGCTGGTCCCTCAAGGGGGAAGGGATGCCTTAGCATGAGCCCAAGGGGACACCCCCTTCTCCCACACCTGACTACACTTCTACCAGACATATTTCTTCTCTATTTTATAAAACACAACAGTGTGGATACACAATGTTCTTATTTACTTCATTGATTCTAAGGTAGGTTTGCAGGGTTGGAGGGCTGACTCTGAAAATTAAAAGCACTCACTGCTCTAGCAAAGGATATGAGTTCAGTTCCCAGCACCCATGTCAAACAGCTCACAACTGGAGTAATGATCCCAGATCCAGGGGTTCTGACATCCTACACAGACAGACAGACAGACAGACGGACACACATACACACATACACACATACACATACACACACATACACACACACACACAGAGAGAGAGAGAGAGAGAGAGAGAGAGAGAGAGAGAGAGAGAGAATTGTGCACCCACCCATTCACACACACAGGTACACACATATATACACACACATGCATACACACTCACACACACACCTGCACACATTTAAAAAACAACAACAACAAAGCTAAGGTAGGCTTGCTTTTAGGCTCTGTATTCTATTGCAGGGGCTATGATTTTATTCCTGGGCCAAGGCCATATTTCCCCAATGACTACAGTTAAGAATATCTTTTCTCATTTTAAATTATCTAATGTTTGTTTTTCTTTTTTGGCATTGTCTTAACTATTCTTAGGTTATTTGCTCTGGAACACGTGACTTTGGGAAGTAGAACAAGCAGCCTGAAAGGTCCCATTTGCCCTTTGAAGGGAACCATATAGAATTCAGCACTTAATTTCCAGAGAATTAGCATTAACACCACAAATTTTTCTATCCATAGTATAATTTGCCATTTGTTCAGTTCCCCAAAAAGTGTGTGAATAAGGTCTTTACAAATTTCTTCCTGAAGGTTTCATTTGCTAACCTTTACATTTAGTTTTATTCACAGATGCCTTGTGTTTTTTCGATTAATGAAAATAGTTTTTGAAGATTCTACATATTCTAATTGGCTTATTTTTGCTCTCTAGATAACTGAAATTAACTTGATCAACTTAATCACAATATTTAATTCTAACTAGTGGTTTTTAGATTTTCTGGGATTTCAGAGTAGCATTAATATTCTAAGCAAATAATGACAAATTTCCCTGTTAATTTTCAGATCTGTATAACCTCATATTACTTTTTCTCAATGAATTTACCTCAGCCTCAGGGGAGGAGTGGCCACTATGCACTTGTGCTGCTGTCTCTAATCTTCATAGACATTCTATTGGATTTTAACCACAGACTATTGACAATTCTTTGACTTACAATGATCAGTTTTTAACTTTATGATTTACAATAGTAACATGAACTCATTAGAAAACTTACTCTGAATTTTGACTAGACACATAATAAGTATTATAATAACTTTTCATGATGTTGGGAAGAAGGTAAGAGTGTTGTCCCAGTACAAGTTGAGGAGAACTTACATTATATTTATTATGTTTTATGCTCCATTTTTAGTCTAAAAACACATTTCTTGCTGAAGTTGTAGAAATGGCTCTTGAATTTTACTGAATGTTTTTCTTCAGTTACTGTGATAATAAATTTTCACCTTTTAATATGTCAGAGTAGTGTAGCACAGTGCTAAATTTTCTGACTTTTACCCTCCTTGCATAAATTCTTGGCATAAATTCTACTTGACTATATTTTATAATTTAAAAATTGTATCCAGGGAAAAATTGTATTTAGGGATAGGGAGATGGCTCAGTGGACAAAGTTCTTGCTTGCAAATCTAAAGATTAGAGTTCAGATCCCCAGGACCCATTTAAATGCTAAGCAGGTGTGGTGATTTGTATTCTCATATTCTCAGCATCCAGGATGCAGAGGTAGGGGATTTGCCTGAGCAAGCTGCATAGCTAGACTTCAAACCAGTGGGTTCTCAGTTCAAGTGAAAGACTACTATATAATATATATGGTCTGATTGAGGAGAAAAATCTGACATTAACCTCTGACCACTTCATATGCATGTGCACCTGCATACACACATAATCTCACACATGTAAAGAAACGTTCATGCACTTATGCTCTCCTATACACACACACACACACACACACACACACACACACACACACACACACACACTGTATTTAGTGGACTCTTGTAGTTTGGATGTTTGCATTAATATTTATAAGTGAAATTGGTCTATATATTTTAAGCTGCCTGTTAGAGGATATATAATTTTTTATAATTATTAGTCTTCCCCCAACAAGAGCACATTTTCTCAGCTACATATGCTGCCTTCCTGAAACCAGAATGACCTCTATCCTCGTTTGTCAAGTTCAACCATATATCTTACTTGATGTTCACTGTGGGAGTCTGTATTGGTCTCAAGTAGGGGTTTCAGGAGGCAGTGTGACACTCTTACCATATCTCTGGCTTCTTCTGCCTACCATAGCAATGGCTATACTCCATACAATGAATATTTCTTTAGCTTAGTCCTTGGAATATGAAATTATGGGGAACTGGGCTAAATTGCCTTCATAGCCTCAGCTGAAATGTGTTCTACATATAATATGAATAGAGAATAATTTTTTTAACTCACTGAGATTTTGGAGTTGTCACTATGGCAAGGCTAGTTAAATATCCATATCTGTGCTTAAGAATCAGTGTTCATGAGGCCTGGAGAGAGATGGCTCAGCAGTTAAGAGCTCTAACAGCTTTTCCAAAGGTCCTGAGTTCAATTCCCAGCAACCCTATGGTGACTCACAACCATCTGTAATGGGATCTGATGCCCTCTTCTGGTGTGTCTGAAGACAGCTACAGTATACTTGTTATATATATAAAATTTAAAAACTACAACAATAAAACCCACTCAGTGTTCACTTAGTTGATTAAAGTAGGCCACCATATTTCCCTTTTCCCTAAACATAATTGTACATTAAAGAAACAGTTGGATCCTTTACTACTTGGCAAAACTAGATTGTAAAAGTGTCTGAACTGGTGTGGTTTTTTTTTTTTTTTAATGGGGGGCAGCTGTGGGAAGAAGTTTGACGGAAGACTCAATTAAAGCTAGTTGTTGACATATTTAGGTTTTTTTTATGTCAATTTCACATTTCATAATTTATGTTCTTAATTTTTTTCCTTCCATTTTGGTAATTTATATTTTGTAGAAAACTTCTCCTTCTAATTGTTTTTTATGTCAACATGAAGTTGTCTGCAACAGTCTCTTCTGATTAAAGAGCAAACTTTTGCTGTATTTTAATTATGTTCTAATGAGAATATTATTTATGTCTTATCTCTTTTTCTTGATAAAAATTTTAAAGTTAAGTTTGCCTGCATAATTAGTCCTTCTAGAGAACCTGATTATTCTTTGTCAAAAACTCTTGTCACATTTTGGCAAAATCTTCTTGTCAAAACTTTTTCATATTTCAAACTTTATCCTCTTATTTTTAGTTTCCCATTTCGATTTTTCTGTTTCCTTTCTAGCTTGAAACGTGAAGGTATCATTTCTTTATTTCTAGTATTTCTGACACTGCTGAGTCTCGTAGGGTTTGCTACATATAACATGGACTCCAAATAATGGTAGCTTAAAATAAAATGAAAGTTTGCTTTTTCTCATACATGGAAATTCAGGTGGTAGGAATCCCAGAACTGTCATGATGGCTGGACTGTACAAAACTCATAGAGATTATAGATCTTTCTACTTCCTTGTGTATAGGGCCTTGCCCTTGCCTGCTGGTGTAGGACCATTGTTCTCTTTGCATGTGTCACAACAGTCAGTGTAAGGACTGAAGGAGATAATGCATGTTCCCTCCCCCTTGAGATATGATGCAGAACTATCAAGTATCATCTTTCCTTTTATCCCATTGGCATGAACTTACAACCACACAGGAGAGAGTGACATTTGAGTTTTTATCCTCAGAAATCATGTGTCTCATTTTAAAGTTAAGGGTTCTAATACTAAGGAAGAAAAAAGACAGTGGATCCTTGGTCTTCTAGCAATCTCTGCCACAGGGCATCCCTCCATCACCCAACTGGCCATCTACCAAAAGAGATAGTGCTAAAATTTCTTGCAGTCATGGAAATCAGCTTAAAACTTAAGATCTGCTGGATGATGCACTAACCTCTCCATCCATTCTAGACGTGGGTTCCATGCCTCCATGACTTAATATGTTAAAAGGTAAACATTTGTCTCTTATATACCCAACTCACAATGATAGAGCAGGGCTGGTTACAGTGGTGGCATTTCTATTTGCATAGTAGGGAGATGAAGCATGCAAACAGTGGTCCAGTGACCTTTGCCTCTCTTCGCTGAAGAAATGTCCCTTTGTCATCCTTGAGGTTTCTGATGTTACTTCTTTGTGTGTTCTTTCTGGTCTGTTTCACATCCAAAATGGGATGATGAAGTAGATTGTCCTATGGGAAGAGAATCTTTTAGAGATAGGTCTTGCTGGTCCATGCCTAGTCAACTCACAGTGAAGACTCAGCAGCCATCTTTCTTAATTAGAAATAGATAACCGTGACCCCTAAGCATTCATGAGAGGCCTTACTCACTACCCTGTCTTTCAGTTTAGTGGCAACTAAATAGCTACATCAGAAACAAAGACATGTTTGGAAAAACAATTCCATTAAGGAACTCTTCCCCTCCAGGTTGGATCCAACTTTCTGGTAAGAACATTTCTAAAAGATGGTGTTCACAAAGGTTTGAGGCCATAGTGCTAACCACTGCCAAGTCTAGTACTTCATTCTTAACAGCTTCACTTTGGGGGTTGCAGTATCATCCGGACTTTTTAGCCCTGAAGAAGCCCAAAGGAAGAGATCCCTCATCAGCTTAGATGGTAAAACAGAGGTGAGGTTGGCCCTCTGTTCATTTCATCTCTTAGCATGGTGACTATTTTGTTTTAAAGCATAGTTTTCTAAAAATATTTTTAATTGAGAAGTAAGAAATGATATGTCTTTGTGGTATTCTGACCTGGGTACAGTGTTCAATGAAGGATCAAATCAAGCTAATTACTTTGTGGTATTCTGGTCTGTGTACAGTGTTCAAAGAATGACTAAACCAAGCTAATTAATACACTGACTTCACTTTGTTCAGGGTTTGGTAAGAATAGTTAAAATCTCTATTAGCAATTTAAAATAATATAATATATTGCTATTAACTATAGTCCCACAGTTTTAGAATAGATCTCATGAACTTAGTACTTCTATCTGACTGCAGTTTTATATCATTGAATAACACTTCTATGATCCCTTTACTCTACTCAGCCTCTGGTAACCCCTGTTCTATGCTCTGCTTATATAGATTCCAATTTTTATGAGTCTACATTTATGAGATCATGCTATATTTGTCTGTCTGTATATGGCTTATTTACCTAGCACATATCTTCCAGGCTCCTGAATTTGGATATATTCTTTAGGATATAAGAATTAGTATATCTCTCTTGTGTCTGAAAGCTATAAGAAACAGCAATATTTCCTGTCTATTACACGCACACATCTCCTAGCACATGAATCCCAGACATGTTGTGCTTTTCAAAGAAGAACATTATGGTTTAGCTAAATGTTGCACCACTGCATAACAAAGATTACTAACTTCATTTTTTTTAGTTCTTTTCCATGGTGTGTACATTTGTGTGTGTAGTGTATCTCTGTGTAATATCTGCACACCTGCATACCAGTGTGCTTTTCCCTGTGTGTATAGAGGCCAGAAGAGGGCATCTGGATCCTGCTCTTTCATTCTCTACCATTTTCCCCTGAGACAAGATCTCTTAATGAACCTGGAGCTAGACTGAAGGCCAAGTTACATTTCAGATGTTATTCCCTTTCCCCATTTCCCCCCACCCAGAAACCTCCTATCCCATTCCCCCTCCTCCTGCTTCTATGAGGATATGCCCCTACCTACCCACCCACTCCCACCTCTCTGCCCTCAAATTTCCCCACACTGGGGCATCCAGCCTTCATGGAACCAAGGACTTCCTCTCCCAACTGTGCCCAGCAAGGCCATCCTCCCCTACATATACTTCTGGAGCCAGGGGTTCCTCCCTATGTGCTCCCAGGCTGGTGGTTTAGACTCTGGGAGCTCTGGTTGGTTGGTATTGTTGCTCTTTCCATGGGGCCCCAAACCCTTTCAGATCCTTCAATCTTCTCTCTAACTCCTCCATTGGGAACCCCATGTTCAGTTCAATGGTTAGCTGTGAGCATCTGCCTCTGTATATGTCAGGTTCTGGCAGACCTCTAAGGAGACAGCTATATCAAGCTCCTGTAAGCATTCACTTCCTGGCATCTACATCAGCATCTGCCTTTGGTGACTGCACATGGGATGGATACCCAGGTGGAATGGTCTCCAGACAGCTCCTCCTTCAGTTTCTGTTCCACAAGTTGTCTCCATATTTGCTCCGATGAGTATTTTGTTACTCCTTCTAAGAAGGACTAAAGCACCCACACTTTGGTCTTCCTTCTTGAGTTTCACGTGGTCTGTGAGTTGTAGTTTAGGTATTGCGAGCTTTTGGGCTAATATCCACTTATCAGTGAGTGCATACCATGTATGTTCTTTTGTGATTGGGTTACCTCACTCAGGATGATATTTTTTAGTTTCATCCATTTGCCTAAGAATTTCATGAATTCATTGTTTTTAATAGCTGAGTAATATATAATAGTATACTCCATTGTGTAAATGTACCACATTTTTGTATTCATTCCTCTATTAAGGGGAATCTGGGTTGTTTCCAGATTCTGGTTATTATAAATAAGGCTGCTATGAACATAGTAGAGTATATGTCCTTGTCATATGTTGGAGTATCTTCTGGGTATATGACGAGAAGTGATATAGCTAGGTTCTCAGGTAGTGCTATGTCTAATTTTCTGAGGAACCACCAGACTGATTTCCAGAGTGGTTGTACCAGCTTACAATCCCACCAACAATGGAGGAGTATTCCTCTTTCTCCACATCCTCACCAGCATCTACTATCATCTGAGTTTTTGATCTTAGCCATTCTGACTGGTGTGAGGTGGTATCTCAGGGTTGTTTTAATTTGCATTTCCCTGATGACTAAGAATGTTGGACATTTCTTTAGGTGCTTCTCGGCCATTCGAGTTTCCTCAGTTGAGAATTCTTTGTTTAGCTCTGTACCCCATTTTAAATGGGGTTATTTGGTTGTCTGGAGTCTAATTTCTTGAGTTCTTTGTATATATTGGATATTAGCCCTTTATCAGATGTAGGATTGGCAAAGATCTTTTCCCAATCTGTTGGTTGCCATTTTGTCCTATTAACAGTGTCCTTTACTTTACAGAAGCTTTGCAATTATATGAGGTCCCATTTGTCAATTCTTGATCTTAGAGCATAAGCCATTGGTGTTCTGTTCAGGAACTTTTCCCCTGTGCCTAGACATAAAACATCATGAGAGTCTGGCAAGTGTTTTCTTTATTGTAACTGGAAACTAGAGGTCTTTTTATCGTAGGATTGAAAGAGAATATGGAGGTACTGCCCAGTCCAAGCTATACTTTGTTGCTTTTGTTTATTTCTGGGATTGTAATTTAATTACAGCATTTCTTCCTTCCCTCTGCTTTCCACAAACCCTCTCATAAGCCCCTCCCTGTTCTCCTTTCAATCCATGGCCTGTTTTCATTAACTGTTACTGCTGAAGCTATATTTTTTGATGAATTAAGGCAGTGCTTTTTCGTGATAGTTTACTTTAGCTCTAGCCTACATGATCAGTATGCAGTATTTTCATTGCTTTTCAGGTCTAAATGTTTCTTAATATCCGGGTGAGTTCCTCTGTATCCCAAGGGTCCCTCAAGAGTGTGTTTTTAAAATCCACTAAGTGATATTTCCATTTTAGTGGGCATTTTCTTGATTTCCAATTTAATTCTATTTTCATCGTATGTGTGGTCATGTGATATTAACTCTTTGAAATTTATTGGATTTGTGATCCCTGGCATGATTGGTCTTAGTAAATTTTCTGCACATGCTAAAAATAGAATATTGTCTTTTTGTCTGCTCAGCTATAAAACATGAACTTGCATGTGTTTGTTGATCAAAAGTCCATATCTGTATTTTTTCCCTCCAAAGTACTATCATAAGGCATCTATTATCTTTCAGGTTCACTTTAAAAAATGTATCAATACATTATGAAAATGTTTACATGTCAATTCATATAATTTACTGTCCATCCTTAATAGTTTTATTAGGATTAATTCAATATGTGAGATAGTTTATTTAAAGGGAATATTCCCTCTCTGTCTTTCTCTCTCTCTGTGTATCTCTCTGTCTCTCTCAGTTTCAGTATCTGTCTCTCTGTCTGTCTATCTGTGTGTCTGTCTGCCTCTTTCTCTCTCTCTTTCTCTCTCTGTATGTGTATGTGTGTATGTATACATGGAGATCAAAGTTTGAGATCAGGAATCTTCCTCAATTGTTCTCTGCTTTATTTTTTTGAGACAAGCCCCCTCAGTCAGTATGGAGCTTACCAACTTGGCTAGACTGGCTGACTAGAGATGTCTGAGGATCTTTATATTGTCATCTCTCTATGACAATATGCACTATGGTGACAGTCATGTACACAGGCACTTTATATGGGTGCTAGTGATCAAATACAGGTCTTCATGTTTGCATTTCGAACACTGCTTGCTGAGCTATCTCTCCAGCCCCACTTTATGTTAAGACAGGATCTTGCTCAGGTCAGACTGGCCATGAATTCACAATTCTTCTGCCTCAGCCTCTAGAGTACTGGGTTTATTTGTGTGTACTCCATTATCCCACTCAGCATGTGAATGTTTGAATAGACTACTTTGAAATTATTTTCATGGTTTTCCATTTTCTTTGCAAGAATGATCAGTTTTTGTTTCCTTAGGTCCTGTAATCATTGCTCATTTTTTATGCTCAAATATTATGTATCATTTTCCCCTACCTTTATGGATGGTCGATGTGGTTTCTTTTGTTGAAGAAGAGGCAGAAGCTGGGGGAGTACAGCAGTTGGCAAAATGAAGCAAATGGAGTTCCAGATGTCGATTCTGCCTTTCATTCCCTGCCCAGGACAGAGGGCTGATAACATGAAAAATCCAGCAGTGCTTTTCTCTTTTATACTCAGAATTGTGGATTCTGAAACTCTTACTCTGTCCATGCCAGCTGAGCTGAAATTTTGTGAAAGGTACATCCTTCTGGGGCAGAGGTGAAGCAAATCTGTCACCATCTATGCTTCATCCCAAACTCCGTGATTGACAAGTCAAATGTGTTTTCATGACTGGAAGTTGAGTAACCATCAAGACTCTTTTTCTCTGGATATGTACATCCATGGGGTCTGGTAGCTTTGATCTCTGCCAACACAGCCTGAGGACTTCCTAAGAAGCAGGCAGTCCTGGGGCTACCCACATGCCCTGGTTAAAGCATTGGTTCTTCAGAGGCAAAGAGATGTGGTTTTCTCAAATGCAGAAAACATGATAACAAACTGAAGCTTTATACTTCTGATTCTCTTGGAGCCTCCACTGGTCTTTGAGCTAAGAGTGACAGTTGCTTCCCTGTCACAGATGAAGATCCCAAGCTTTCAAGGGGCTTGAGAACTATGTTGATTTCAGTTGTAAAGAAGTCTCCCTGATTAACTTGACTATGAAGCCTATTTTCTGCTAGTCACAGCTGTTGTCTCTAGTTGAATAATGATCACAGTGTGTAGCTATTGTGTCATTTGTTTAGGGGATTTTTGGAGGTAGATAGATTCCATGATCATCTCCATGATCTTTTGATCTGCTAGTAGTAACAGCATTGTGTCATCTCCTCCTGAATTGACCATACTGATACAAATACATGACATCTAAGGCTAAGTCATAAAGGGGACTTGCTATAGATTAGATTTTAATTGTCTCCCAAAGGCCCCATGTATTACTTAGTCTTCAGCTTGGCCTTATTGGATGGTGATGGAAACTATGAGGTGGTGCCTAGTGTGTGGTCTTTAGGTTATTGGAGGCATGTCCTTGAAGTGAGTTGTGGGACCTTAACCCCCCCTCCCCCAGCCCCGCTCCCATGCGTATACCCCATTTCACTTTCTGGTATAAGCAACTTGAACTGTCCTGGGCTTTGACATTGTATTAACTATGTTTTCTCATTGTGGTAAAACACCAGACAGAAGCAAATTACAGGAGGACAGATGTGTTCTACATCATGGCTTGAGTGATACAGTCCATCCCAATAGGGAAGGCATGGTGACAAAGGTGTGGCAATAGCTGGCCTGAATCTGGGTACAGCACACTGGGTAGTGAAGCACAGACAGAAGAGTCACCCTAGTCTCGTTGATTGGTGTTGCTCTTGGATCTGTCCTGAGTCAGCGTACTATGGCACCTACATGTGTTAGAACATGCTACTGACCTCATGCATGGCTGCCACAAAGCAGAGAGAGTAAGACCAGTGTCCCATAGTCCTCCTCTATAGGGCATGGTCCCCTAGTAACCTATAACTTCCCACTAGGCCCAGGCTCATAAAGGCTAACCGGAAGCCATTAACCTGAAGGTCCATTCCCCAGTGACCCACTGCCTTCCATTGGCTTCCATCTCCTAAATCAGTCATTTTCAACTTCCCTAATGCTGCAACCCTTTAATGCATTCCTCATGCTGGGGTGACCCCCAACCATAACATGATTTTGTTGTTTTTTCTTAACTGTCATTTTGCTACTGTTGTAAATTGTAATGTAAGTATCTGATATGCAGGATATCTGATCTGCAACCCCAGAGGGCTCAAACCCACAGGTTGAGAACCTCTCTAAACCTTCCAAAGTACCACCACAGTCTGGAGACCAAGTGTTCAAACCCATGGGCCTACATTAAAGACACAGCAACAATGAATGAAACTCTGCATTCCCATCAAAAGCTACAAAACAAGGTCGTCCAGCTATAGACCGAAATTTCCAAAAATAAACTGACGACGTATGTTGATTATTGCAGAGAGCTACTGTAGCAATGGAAACACAGCATTGCACCCTTGTCTTGGGGATGCCAGTTGCCATGACAGAAAGGTATCCATCCAAAAGAAAAAACTCACATGAAGCCTAAGTGTGTTTCCTATGAATAGCCAGCATGGACTCACTTGCCACTTGAATGGTGAATGAGCCAGCGTAGAAGTGGATCTACTACTCTCCCCAGTCCTACAGTTCCAGACAGCTCTGCAATCTTGTGAGACATCCTGAAACCAAAATGGTCTAGCCAAGCCACTCTCAAGTTCCTGGCCCACTTATGATCCCTTTTCAGATGCGATTTGAGATAGCCAAGACAAATGCCTGACCCCTCTGGTAGATGGTAAATCCTGTGAGGGCAAAGCTTGTGCCTCTATCCTCCTACACACAGGACAATGGTAAGCACATAACCATGACTTAATAAATAGATCACGAATGGATGACCTACTAGGAATTTAAGAAGTTTGAGAAGTTTAGAGGTTTAAGATCTTCATGGCCTCATCTTGACTTCTGGCTTTTCCTCATAACACCTTGCTCCTGCTTTCCCCTCAGGACTGTGCCACGCAGCCACCTGGGGGTGGACTTTTTCCTGTTGCCTACATAGCAATTCACAGTTAATTAAACCTTTGCATAAACAGAACAAGGAAGGATGTAAAAGTAATGAGCTGACAGCCCAATGTGTGTTATGCTGGGCTGAGAGGAGAATTTAATTTAGAGAAGAATTATGCACAGGCAGAAGAACAGTCCATTAAAACAAAGCAACTGTCTGGAAAGAGATAAAACAAAAATGGATTCTGCATCCTGTGAAATAAATAGTGAGGTTGCATGTTTGGGGTACTTTAGAATCCTCAGAGCTAGGACCCCTTAGAGGCTAGGGCAGAAAAATACTGGTTTATGGGGGTGGAATCACAGAGGATCCTCCTCTGGGTCTGTGTGTGTATGTGTGTGTGTGTGTGTGTGTGTGTGTGTGTGTGTGTGTGTACAGGTATGACATGCAGATTACTGGAGGGCAGTTGTTTGCTCACAACCCATCTGTCTGAGTGTGGACTCCCTGAGAGAACACAAATGCTTCAGCCAAGGGTTAGAAGGCAAACAGTTTATTGGGAGATGCTAGGAAGACTCATAGATGAAGAAGAAAATGATTCAAAGAGAGAGAAGCAAGAAACAAAGAATGAGTTATTAGTTCAGCTTCCATGGTGGGTACCTGGAGCTTATCTCTATGGGGAAAAACATTGACAGACCTTGTATTCTTACTTTGCTTTCAGTTGCTATAACAGAGTACTGCAAACTGGGTAATTTACAACGGATACAGGTTTATGTAGCTTGTAGTGCTAGAGGCAGAGAAATCCGGCAGCAGGCAGACATCCTGCTCATTAAACAGCGATGACAAAAAATCCACCCAACTTTTATTATTCCTGTTTTGTCTTCAAATTTAATTTTTCTTTCAAGTTGACATGTAATTATACATATTTATGAGGAACAATCTACATATTTATTCAGTACATGCATACAATGTGTAATGACCAAATTAGGGTAATTAGAATTTCCATCTTTTTATCATTTCTTTATGTCCGAGGCCTTCAGATGCCCTTCTTCTAGCTTTCCACAAAATACTTAATAGGTTGCTGTAAACTCCACTCCTCCCACCGGGCTGGAGCATGCAGGTGCTTATGCCTCCCATCGAACTATATTTTGGCACCTGTTTTCCATTTTCCCCCCATTTTTGCTTATCTCCCCCAGCTCTGCTTCTTACCTAATAGCAGTCATTGGTCTATTATCTTCTGAGATGAGAAAATATTATATTTGTCTTTCTGTGCCTGACTTATTTTATTAACAAAATGTCTTCCATTTTCATCTTTGTTGCTGAAAAATAACTCAATCTCAACCTTTCTCATGCCTAGATAATATTCATATATATACACATATATATCATATATGTAATATGTAGCATAGTATATATGCTACATAATATATATAATATATATGTATATATATGTATATTAACATCTTTAAGCTCTACCCATAATCCTCTAGGCCCCTCTAGCATTTTACATACAACAGAGGCTGGACCCCCCCCTATATATATATATATACCCATATGCTGATGGACACCTTGATTCTCTATCTTGTTATTGTGAATACTACTGAATAGTGGGAATCGAGGAATTTATGTGATGTGCTGATTTCATTTCCTTTGGCTGTATAGCCACAAATGGGTTAGGTGTATTATTTGGGTGTTAGTTATTTTATCACTGACAAAATAGCCAACACAAAGAAAGAATGAAGATGTATTTCGGCTCATGGCTCCAAAAATCTCAGTTCACACTCATCTAGCTGTGTTGCTTTGCTCTGAGTGCTTCACTGGGGACCAAACCTTGAACAAATGTGTTTTGGAGGGATGTTTCCTTTCTAACGTTTACTCTGCCTCTGGTGAGGGCCTTCCTGCTTGTATCTATGGTAGGCCTCTGAGTAAGTGTGTTAGCTCAGCTCTCCCTTCCTCTTCTAATAAAGCCACTAATGTCATCAAGGGACCCACATCTATGACCTTATCTAATCCTAGTTACCTCCCAAAGGCCAGATACCCAACACTATTAAAATAAGAATTTGGGGATTGAGTTCTCAACACATGGATCTTCCAGGGGATGTCCTCAAGCCATAGCCCTTGGAAAACACAAACCTCAGGTTCATCCCAGATGAGAGGCCCATGAATCTGGGTGTTTATAAATTTCTTCATGGTCATTGATCACCACTCAAGGACTGCTCTAAGAGGAGGTAGTGGCTGTCTGAGAGCTGTCTCTGACAAAGTCATGGTTCAGCCTCTATTGCATATGAACTGCTAGGAGGCCTTGAAGATTATGGGTAGAACCTGAAGAGACAGATACACCATTCTTGACTCCTCAAGGACACTGTGAATTGGGCCTTGGGTCCCCAGATTCCAAACACCCTAGAGGTCCTCTTAAACTTCTTCACTCTCATATCTTTCCCTGCTACCAAAGTAGTTGCCCAGTTCTTGTTTTTTATTTTCCTTTTTTTTTTTTTTTCCTATTCTCACCTTAGATCATTTTACCTGGATTGTTAATTACTCCAGTCAGATATAGATGTGCAGCTCATAGATTGGGTTTGGGGTTAGGTATTTACTAATGTGCGTGCGCGTGTGTGGGCATGTATACTTATGGGTGAGCATGTGCTTGCCTTGTTCATATATAGCGAGAAACCAGTGTTCAACCTCTATTGTTTTTCTTTGGGAGCTGTCCAACTTTATTTTTTTGAGACAGGACTTCTCACTTAAGTGAAGCCCGTCACTTACTAAGTAGTCTAGACCGGCTGGCCAGCCATCCCCAGGGACCTGTTTCTGCCTCTCCACTGCTGAGATTAAAAGCACTCATTACCATCCCTGTCTCTTATGTGGGTTCTGGGATCTGAACTCAGGTCCTCAATGCTTGTACGACCAGCACTTTACCCACTGAGCCATCTCTCCAGTCCCAGCTGCGAATGGTTTGCCTTTGTTTATATTAGGATTCTCCTCCTTGTGTGCCTACCTCTTTCTGTGTATATTCTTCCTGAGACGTTTGAGAGGAAGTTGCAGATATCAAGGCCACCAGCCCCTAAGTAGATTAGTGTGTGTCTTCTAGGTGATAGACCTTTGTATGGCCTTAGTTCAACTATAAATGAATGAATACATTACCATTCCCTCAGCAACCCCATCCAGCTGACACTCACTCAGGCTGTACCATTTACCCCAGTGAACATCTTTGTAGGAACCCTTGTTTCTGTGGCCGGAATCTATCCAAAGGCATGCTCTGCATTTGAATTCTCAGCTCGTTCTTTCTCTTCCATTTAGAACTGTTCCCACATCTTCTCCTGTCTTATGATTTTAGTATTTCAGAGGAGTGTGGGCAAGGTATTTTATGTCTCTCAGTTTGGCTTTGATGGAGATTTCTTTTTTTTAAAAAAAAAGAAAAAAGCAAAAACTTGTTTTCAAGACAATGTCTCACTCTATATCCCAGGCTGGGCTTGAACTCCTGATAATCTTTCTGCCTCAGTCTTCTGAGTAATGGGATTGATTACAGGCACGAGCTACTACCACACCTGGCTTATCTGATGTGTAGGTGTGTATGTGAATGTGTTGTGAGTGTGTGTGCATTTCACATTTCTGGAGATGTAGTGTGTGTGTGTGTGTGTGTGTGTGTGTGTGTGTGTGTGTGTGTGCCAGAGGACAACCTCGGCTGTTATTCCTCAGATATTGTCCACTTTACTTTTTTGAGACCAGGCCTCATGCTGGAACTTGCCAAGCAGGCTAGGTTGATTGGCCAGTGAGTCCTAGGGATCTGCCTGACCCCTGCTTCCTTTCCCAGCACTAGGATAATAATCATATGCCAGCATGCCCTTTAATATTTTAAAATGTATCTTTTAGGGATCGAACTCAGGTTCTTCCTGGCTGAGCTATCTCCCTAGTTCCTGTTAGATGTTTCTTTGTGATCAAGTTATGACCATAGTTCATGATGAAATATTATATATATTAAAGCCAATTCTAGTCAAACTCCCAGCCCCACGCTTTTCCATGTTCTCTTGTAGAGTGAAAAATTATAAAGACCATTTTATAAAATATATACAGGCTTTTTCTTTTCCCCTAGACCTGAGCAAAGAGAATGTAGGTTCCAGAAAGCAGAACTGAATGTAAGATTTCAGGCCTTCACTGCCCCGGGATACATTCCAGAAAGAGAACTCTCCTGTGGGTGGGGAAGGACCAAAGCAGGAAGACACATTCCTGACCACAAAAAAGATGCAAGTTATCTAGGTGGGGCTGGGAAGCTAGTAGCCACAATGACAGGGCAAAGTGACAGGGCAACAACTGAGAAATAGTTGAACAAGTGACATGGCAAGACCACATTTTTGTGAAGAGTGGGTGTGCAGAGTGTTTTTCACATAACCTTGATTCACTTAGGTTGCATTCCTCTGGAATTCTCTGATATTTTTATTGTTATATTTCTTTAGCAACCTTTCACCCCCTCCTCACTCTCCAGGTTTGTGGTTTCCCCCTTTAAAAACCCTTCTCGCTGGGCGGTGGTGGCACACGCCTTTAATCCCAGCACTTGGGAGGCAGAGGCAGGAGGATTTCTGAGTTCGAGGCCAGCCTGGTCTACAGAGTGAGTTCCAGGACAGCCAGGGCTACACAGAGAAACCCTGTCTCGAAAAAACCAATAAATAAATAAATAAATAAAATAAAAATAAAAACCCTTTTCAGATTGACTGGCTTTGTCAAATTCTACTCCTTCGTGAGTGTGCAGTTTGACTGTTGGCTGCCGACTCTCCTCCCTAATAAATCTCTGCTGATTGCATCCAGATACGATGTCTTGCAAGTTTGTGGGTGGCCATGACTTCCCAAGACTTGAGTAAAGGTCTCCTGAGTTTGGGGGTCTTTACTCTGACACAGGGAAGCCACGCTTCTATTTTTCTTCATCTAGTCACCTATTTTCTCATCTCCTCTGCAAACAGTCTATCTTTTCTTATACAGATGACCCTAATTTCTCCATGGCTCTGCAGGCGACATGTGTGCCAACTCTGACTCCATGCCCTGTTGCTACTCAGTGTCCAGGCTTTGCCCATGTGACAGCAATGGGCAGATGGTAAATTCCATGGGGTGGCTCCCTCCTTCTGGCCATCCAGGATGCATAGCTGCTTCAAGGATGAGCTTTGCAGGTCACCGCAGTCTTCTCCTTCTCAAACGAGCACAGGGACACAGGTAGGAAAACTTCACAGAGCTTTCTAAAAGCCATTCACACATCTCTTCCATTTATGGTCCATTCCTAGAACACACTCACCTGGTCACATATAACTGCAAAAAAGTCTGATGGCCCAGGAAGATGAGATGGAGAAGAGTTTCTCCACAGGCTCCCAACTGTATTTGTGTAGAGATTCCCTTCCACTCTCAGGTCTTGGGTTATCGTTATGTTCTTCTTTTCTTCTGGGAAGTTACACGGCTTGCTTGGTTCCCAACACCTACATGGCGGCTCACAACTATCCACAACTCATATTCCTGGGGACTCAATATTTCTGACTTCAAAGGACACTAGCTAGCATGCACACGCGTACACATGCAGGCAAAATAGTCCTACTAATAAAATGAATAAAGTCTTTTAAAAAAAAAAAAAAGACAGATAAACATTATACCGTGATGTTCTCCCTTCTCTACCTGGATGTTTCTGTTCACATTCCTCTTCTAATTGGGAAAATTAGGGGGGCTGAAATTTCAGGGTAGCTTCCTTGTTTTCATTGAAAACATGGAACATTTTCCTGTCTGTGTCTCCTACCAAGGAGGTCACTTAAACAATTGCCTGAATTTTGAAGGCAGGTATGGGCCATTGCCTCTGTGATTTAGGTTTCCCTTTCTCTTCCAGTGTCTATAGATTTGTAGATGTATATGTCTGCACTTAAGTTAGCTCTGAGATGCCCTGTCAGTTCTTTCTCCTTTTAAACGTGGCCCCGCCCACCTCATGGGACTAAAGGAACTCCTAGTTCACAGGACTGTAGTAAAGATCAAATAATAGGATATGCACAAAATCCTCAGCACGCGGCTTCTAAAGACCCAATTAAACGCTAGCAGCCACTATTCTCAGTCCTCTTGTCTTGAATACAGTAGGGCCATTCCCTCTCCGAGCAGCATAGTCAGATGTCATGAATCTACCTGGAGAGCCAACAGCTTCTCTGGGGCCAGCACCAGACGCCATGGGCTTCCAATAGAACCTTGGGCAATTAAGGGCTGTATCTTTGTCTCTCTGGTACTCTAACTCAGTAGAAAGGGAATCTTTCAGCATGTGTGAGAGGGCTTGAGAAAGAAAATGTCCTGCAGGCTTTTTTTTTCTTCTTGCTTTATGACAGTTTTTTTTTTTTTTCCTGCTTGTTGGTTTTTTTTTTTTTTTTTTTAATTTATTTTTAAGTTTTTATACAAGTGTATAATTTATGTTGGGCATGTTCAGCCTATACCTCTCTGGCTTCCTCTTACCTGCTCTGTTAGTCATCTTTGTCCCCTAGAGTTAATGTCAACTTCCATGTCATATATACACATATAATTTTATGTGTCAGTATAAATCTGGGAATCATATATATGAGAGAATATACAGTATTTGTCTTTCTGAGACTTAATTAGTTTCACATGATAATTCCCTGTCACATTCATTTTCATGCATATGTCATAGCCCCATTCCTCTCTGTGGCTGAAAAAAACTTCAATTATATAAATATAGCTGGCTTTCTTTTCCAATCCTCTGTGGTTAGACACCTAGGTTGGTCCCATAACTCGGCTCTAAAAAGTAGTGATGCCCACAATAACATTACAGTATCTCTGTGATATGTTGATTGCGGTCCTTTGGTTAAATGCATAGGAATGGAATAACTGGGTCATGTGGTAGATCATTATTTTTGAATTGCCATCCTGGTGATTGACCTATGATCTCAGGCATGCAGGACAAGTGCTCTACCACTGTGCCACAGCCACCACCCCTTTGTTTTACTTTTTTTTTTTTTCTGGACAGGATCTCACTTGCCAAGGCTGGTTACCTTCTTTCTCTGCCTTCTGGAATCACTGGGCTAAGCTGGGACAAAATCTTATCGGGCAGTTTAGTAGTGAGCTCTGACAAGTCTCAAGGAAGTTTCCAAAACTCCCTCCAAACTAGGAGTTAACCACAGGGGCCAAAGGCTTCTAGCAGCCTGCCAGCACACTCTGCTGGTGCCTCCCAGTGTGATTTTTCCTTTAACTGAGTTGAGGATGAGAGGGAACATGGGCAAGCTCCAGCATCTGTTGGTGGAATCTTTCATCTTTCTTCCTCTGCAGTTTTTAATATATTCAAAGCTTATGGAACTACTTATATTAAACAGTAGGCTGTATTGGGATGATGCCCTCAGGCTTGAGTTGGGAGTAAAGAAAGGTCATTGAATTTGGTCCTGAATTCATGGTATGGATTGGGCTGAGAATTCACCTTCCTCCCATGCTTAGGGCTTCTTTGCAGACAAACCTGTAGGAAAATTAACCTCACAGCCTTACTTGAAATTGATTTGGACACTGACGGTTCTACTGAGCTGTCTGCAAAGTCAGGATCTTACTGCTGTATGAACCTGACTGTGTTGCTATGGAAACCAAAAATTCTGCTCTTCCTTGGACTCTCTTGGGGTGAAGATGTGTCTACTAGGTTATAGTGGGGCCATGCCAGGATAGGAGTGGAGTGGGTAAGGAGTTCAATAACACAGGCTTTGGAGATGAGTTCAGGAAATTCTACTTCCTGAGGTGGACACTGGGTACCCAGTCCCAGCCAGGCTAAGACTAAACCTTGGGAAACCTTTTCTAGGGGAGACATTCTCTTTCACTGGACTCGAGAGATGCCTAGGATCATGGTGGCATCCATGTTTTATAGAAGCAATGACCAATTTAGTTTGGTCAAGGAGACTTCTAGCAGAAAAGAATACCGATTAACTTCAGTCTCCAAATAAGAAGAAAGGGTTGAGGTCTCTGAGTGAGATTTTTTTTTTTTTTTTTTTTTTCTGCTTTGTATAAACCTGTACCTCTCTGTAGCTCAGTACCCTTATCTTCAAAATGGAATGAATGAGACTGACTGTTGCCACTTAGCTTATGGGGCAACTGTGAAGGTAAAAGAGTTGCAATGGCCTCTATAAATTTTGCTGTCCCCAGCTTGGCGAATGTTGGGGTAGTCCCTGCCCTGACTACAAATCCAGGTACTGAACCCAGAGACCCAAAGCTGTCCGGCTGCATTCTTCAGCCCCTACCTTTTTTATCTCTATCTCCCTGTATTGCTGAGGCCAGCTCTCCTGCCCCCGATCTCTTTCTAGGTGGGGGGCTATTCTTGATTAATATTTGTAACTCTCCTCCCACCCCCAGGCTCTTTTCTGTTTTGATTGTGGCATCAATGCTAATCCCTGATGGACACATGAGAATTATCATACATGTGACGCTAAAAAAAAATCCCACAGAAACTGCAATGATCATTATCTCATTGTCTGTGGCGTTTGTCCTCTTGTGGTTAAAGGCAAGCCCAGAAGCAGCCCTTGAGATAAGGATTCAAACATAAGTAGTTAATTTAGGAGCCAAAATCCCAGGAACTATCAGTAAAATAGAGGACAGTGACACAGGGACATGGAGACGGGCAGTGAAAGGGAGCACGTCATTACTGTGTGTGCGGACACTGGGGTCAGCTCTGCTGGCAGCCACTGTGGAGTATGCCTCAGTGTTATCGCAACTAAGGAACAGGGGGGCCTGGATATTTATCCCTTAGTGTCCATCAGAGGCAAGACTATGGGCAGCACACAGACTAACTCTTACGGATAGGGCTAGTGTTGATGAACTTTGATGAAACTGGGGGAGGGGTAAAAATGCAGGTTTAGACCTGTAGCCTAGAAGAGTTTGGTGTGCTAAGTCTCAGCTAAAGCCTGGAAATGTGCATTTCCAAGAAGCCCTTGACTCTGCAATTGCTACTTAATTCTGCTGTTGTGTGTTAAAGCAGGCATAGACGGTAAGAAACTCAAAAGCAGGCTGTGTTCCAGTAAGATTTTATTTACAAAAGCAGGCTGCGTCGGAATTCTCTAGCCCCGGTCTGGAGGAAGAGCATGAGCTTCAAGACTAAACGCAAGTATGCAACTTGTCTATGTCCATTATTATAATTTAGATATTAACTATCTCCTGCAGGCTCATGTGTTTGATGCTTGGCCTGAAGATGGCAGTGCTATTTGTAGAGGCGGAGAAAACTTTTGTAGGTGGGGCTTTGCTGGGGGAAATAGTAGGTGAGTGCCTTTGAAGGGTATGCCTGATCCTTGCTATCTTCTGTTTCAAATCTCTACTTCCTGTCTGCCATAAAGCAAGTTATTAGGCTCCACCATGCCATCCCTGTCATGGTGGATATAAACCTCTGAAGTTGTGAGCTGAAATAAATTCTTTCTTTTCTTACTTTGTTTATGTTAGCTCTTCTGTCATATCAACAAGAAAGGGGCAAACATACCCATTGTTCAGTTGGGTGGATTTTAGGCAACTTGATGTTTCTCTGAGTGTATATAAGCTTATATGAGGCAGTTGATACATCCAAGCATTGTCATAAGGGATTCCCATGTTGTCCCTCCTGGTGATCCATGTGACATGTTGGTCAACTCACTAGGGAAACAAGGCTAAATCTGTAGATTCACTCCTATGTGACTTACGGGGCTTAAGATCTTTATTTTGCTGCTGTATTTGTAGAGTGCCCCAGTCCAGATCATCAGCTTTGAGATAAAAATAGTCACTGAGGCTATAGGAGAGATGAATTGGGCTTAGAGTCTGATGATGCCTGGATCAAGAGTCTCAATTGCATGGTTTTGTTAAGCACAGTCAAGTGGAAACAAGGCTCCATATTGTTGTCCACAGCAGCCCTTGGGGTTCTGTTTGCAGAGATCTCCACTTGGGTCAAGCCAGGCTCTGGTCTCTGCTGCAGAAAAGAATGTCTATGTGAATTAGTGTGATGCAGAACTGGAGTTCATTAAAAGATGTTTTAAAATACATAGATTATAATCACCTAAGGTAGGAGAGAGAGACAATTGATGAGGACAGAAGATGCTTGAGAGCTTGGGGTAGGTTTCTCACAAAAGTTAATCATGAATCATTGTCTTTACAATAGCCATGTGTAGGATTTTTGTTGATTTCTGTAGTAATATGCTTCAAGGGCTGCTAAGGAATTTAATGAGATTACAAGGTGGTTTCCAGGGTGCACCACACAGGATTATAGTCGGTATGCTGTCTAGATGTAGGAAGTTAGGATTCTTTTGCTCTAAGCAAAGTAGATAGTCTTGCTTGGGACAGCAAATATCTGGGAGAGTTGTGAGGCTCTACTGGATCATATGCACTCAGGCCTTATGGCTGCCTCATGGCTATTTTAACATTTTTATTTAAACACATTTGTGTATAAAAAAATAACTGTCTTGATGTCAACAACCTTCACTGCAAATGTTAATTGCACTGGAATTACTGGTTCTCAGCTGGCAAAAAGCTGCAATCAGACTTTAGGATGAGGGCCTCCTTTATCTTCTCAGGTCTCCATAACTCCCCCCATCTTTCTCTCCTGCCTCAGGTTGGAACTGGACTAGCTAGAAGAAACACAAACTAACCATTTAGGGTGGGTATGTTCTTTCTGATGGAAAAGGCAGAGAGCAATGTTCAATGTAGACTCTCATTGAGGATGAGTCTTCAGCCCCACTATAAAGTTGGGACAGTATTGAGTTTCACTGAAAAAAATTTAAATCATATTGGATAGGGAAGTAGTTGAATGTCAATATACAATTTAATAGGGGCAGGTCCTTGAAGTCCCAAACTGTGTAGTTCCCTCATTCCTGGATGAAGTGGCTGGAGTCAAGGGCAGTGCTTAGCGATCTAGAGGAATGGATGGAGTTGAAGCCTTCAGACACTTCTCCACATGGATTCAGCTCTTGATAAGAACTGTGTGGCTGTGAAATAGAGGTCAAGTGTCTGGGCAGCTCTTCTGTGAGGCTCTTTAAGAGCCGGATGGGATGTTTTTGACAATTTTCTGTGCTGGGGCCAGCATTGGTGGCTGCCAATAAAAACTGAAATGCTATGCTTATCAAAGATCAAGGCTTACACATAGGGCCACCCTGTTTCCTTCATGAAGACCTACTGTGTACCTATGAGTGGGATCAGGGATTTTATTCTACCTCTCTGCTTTGGGCTTCTATTATTTTTACTGGTGCTTATTAGATGTCCACTTCAGTTATACACTATTTCAGAACAGCCAGTAAGTTGGTTTTGAAATATGAGCTTGTATCCTGTAAAAGATTATCAAAACACTGCTGTCTGAAACTACCAAACATCAGTTTAGCTCACAGCTCTAAAAGTTTGCAGGGTCAAACTGGGCAGCTTCCCTGGTCTCTGCTGGGCTCAGTCATATGCTCACAGTCAACTACCATGCTGGCCTGGTCACACTGGTCCTTTGAGGACATCAGTTTGGATGGTTGTCTCCCATGGGACCTGCTCATTGTGTTTCTAGCCCATACTTGTCATGTGATGCCTGGGTAGGGATGAAATAGAGACCCAAAGAGAAACCCTGTCTCGAAAAACCAAATAAATAAATAAATAAATAAATAAATAAAATAAAATAAAAATAGAGACCCAAAAGGTTCTTTAAGCTTCAGCTTGGAACTAACATATCATTTCTGTCATATTCTTTCAGTTTACTTTTTAAATTATAATTTTCATTTTGAAGTAATTATAGATTCATATGCATGGACTGGGGATAGTAGAAGGAACTGGTGTTCTCTTTACCCATGGAAACACCTGTGGTGTGCCACAGTCAGGCCTCTGATACTCATTCAACAAAGACAAAGAAGTTGTTTACACCACAAAGATCCACCATCTGCATATAACTGCATCCCCTTCTTGCCTGCCCTCACTCCCTTCACCCTAGCACCTACTCTCAGTTCTCAATTCATAGATTTTGTCATTTTAATACTGTTATGTGCATGTAATCAGATAGCATATATTTTTAGATTTGAGTTTTCACTAAGCATAAAACTCTAGAGTTTCAACTACATTTTTCTGTATCAATAGTTCATTCCCTTATTGATGCTGAGCTCATGATATAGGGTTGCCTTCTTCATGGGTTGCTGTAATAAAATTTCATAAAGTAGGTAGTTTGTACAAGATAAATATTTCACAGTTGAATGTGAAGAAGTCTAAAATCTATGTAGATTTAGTGTTGATATAAGTCTGATATCTGGCTATTAGGTGATGTCTTCTTGTGGTTACTTACATGGTGGAAAAGACTAGCTATCAATCTAGGGGATGGTTCAGGAAGAACACTAGCCATTGGCTTCCTCATGTGGCTCAAGCACCTTCTCAAATTTCTAGCTACTAAGACCATCATCTTGTTGGAGCAGGCACAGACATTCACACCATAGAAGGGTTGTACCACAGCTTGAGAGATTATGGACTCTCTCGAGGGCATCAGGATTACTTCTAGTTTTTAGCTATTATGACTAAAACCAGTAGAATACTTTGCATACATATTTTTATATAAATATGTTTTTATTTCTCTGGGACAAATGCCAAGAAATTGAATTGCTGGGTCATGTGGTAGTTAGTTACATATATAGTTTTTTTTTTTTTTTTTTTTTTTAAATTTGAAGTTGCCAAGCTATTTTTCAGACTGCCTGTATTATTTTATATTTGTACTAAGGATACAGGAGTAACCTGACTTCTCTTTATTCTCCCCAACGTTTGGCAGTGCCAAAACTGTTTCTGTTTTTAAATTCTACCTATTCTGATATATAGCCAGTGAATCTCCTTGTGTCTTCAGTCTGTGTTTCTTAGTGGCTAAGGATGTCAGGCATTTTTATGGGTTTATAGTCATTTAGATATCCAACTAGTGAAACGGTTTATTTACTTCTTATTTTCTTTATTTATTTCTTATTTTCTAACTGCAGGATGTTTAATTTATCATCATCATCATTATCATCATCAATGTGTGTGCATTTGTGTATGAGGCTATGCATGCATGTGCTTGCACCTGTTTGTGAAGTCTAGAAGACAATCTTGAGGAGTTACTGTTTTTTGTTGTTGTTGTTTTGAGACAGGGTCTCATTATGTATCCCTGGCTGTCCTGGAACTAACTATGTGTGGGGAGCCGACAGAAGGCGGCTATCATCCTTACAGCCATGTTGAGCCATATACCCTGACAAAAGACTTGTTTACAACAGCCTACAACAGCTGAGCACACTCTGATAACATCTTGTTTTAGATACCCAGGATCTTCCCTTGGGTGTGTGAGAGTTAAAGGTGTGAGACTTAAAGTCGAGACTTAAAGGCGTGACTTAGAAGTGAGACATATAAAAGGCGAGAGGCAGACAGAAGAAAGTACTTGAGACTTGGAGCAGGAACTTGGAACTTGGAACTGGGAAAGAGACTAGCAGCTGGAGCTAGGATAAGGACTTGAGACTTATTACAGCTGGAACTGGGATTAGGACCTGAGACTTGGTACTTGGAACTAGGCACTTGGAGAGAAGAAGAGAGACTGAAGAATAAACAGGATTGGATCACACTGTCTGGTCTCCATTCTTCCCATCACTCTCTCTCTTGCTGAACCCTGACCCGTGGACCTGAGCAGCTTGGGGCCATGTGGGCTCTAACAATTTAGCCCCCAAGGCTTTTGGTGGTACAGGTTCCAACATTGACAAAGCGGTCAGCAACATTTTAGACCCCAATGTGGGCAGTATGGTTCTCAACAACTATGTAGACCAGACAGGGTTCAAACGTACATAGAACTGCCTGCTTCTGCCTCCCCAGAGCTGGCACAAAAGTGTGTGCTACCATGACTGTCTTGTTTAGTTTTTTGAGGCTATCTTAAACTTGGAATTTTCCAAAGAGGTTAGGCTGGCTGGCCAGCGGGGCCAGGGATCCTCCGGTCTCTGAGCTGGGGTTATCAGTGTGCATACCACACCTAGCTATGGCAGTGGATGCTGAAGATAGGTTTCATGTCTCGTGCTACTATCATTTGCTCTTTGATTTGGATTTGATAGTACTATTTCTGTCTTCCATAGACCAGTTCTCTGTCAGACGTATCGTTTGTGGGCATTTTCCTTCCCTCTGTAGTTTGCCTTTTTATCCTCCTTACATGGTCTTTCATAGAGCAAAAGCTTTTAATTTGATGAAATCCAAGTTACCATTTTTATCAACTATGTCATTCTTCTATAAACTTTTCTTAATTGGACTGGGTTATAGATCCCCAAATATTTCTTCTATTTTTCTAAACATTTTCAATTTTCTGCTTTAAATCTGCTCTTCATATGAGCTATGTTTTCGTACAAGTGTTGTTAATTTTCACATAAGGCATGGAAATTAGGTTGAGTTTCATTATTTTCTCTTGTGCTTATAGAAGTCCAGCTGTGGCATAATCATTAAGTATGTCTTGCCTATTGACTTATTTTTTCTACTTTCAAAAAAATTCAGGTGAGCCTAGGTTTTGTGGGCTTGTTTTTGTTTCTTGTATGAGCAGCAATTTTCACCATCTGCTGCTGGCTGTCACACTGTCTTGACAGTAGACTGAGCCCTGAACTTGGATGTGCTGACATACTGAGCAGCTTTTCATCATTGTCATGACTTACCCAAGGAGACTATTACTACAGCAAGGACGATTAGTTCACTCAGTTTTGCAGATTCAAAGGTGCATGGCACTGACATCAGCTCAGTTCTGGTGAGGGCCTCCTGGGCTTTATCACATCATGGCAGATGGCAATGGTAGAGCATGTGATCTCATTTCAAACAGGAAGACAGTGACTTAGAGGCAGGTTTGGACTTTTATAACAAAAAAAATCACCCCAGGATCAGATAGTGTCCTCAGTGACCCAAGGGCCCTTCAAGAGTCCCCACCATTTAACTGTCCATACCCCTTCAACACTGCTGCTTTTGGTATCATGCCTCTAGCCTATCAGCTTTGTAGGGAAAGGCACAGAGGCAGTAATTCATCCCCTTTTGCCCCTTTTCATAAATGATCTTCCGGAATGATAATTTTCTCCTTCCTTGGTCCCACTTTTATTATTTCACTTCTATTTAGAGAAATTGATTTAGCTATTCTTCATGGATAAAGAAATTCTACTAAGAAAAACATCTTAGTTTTCCTTCATCTGGGAACATTTTGCTTTTTGCTTCATTCTGGAAGGTTATTATCACTGGACATAGATACTTTTCAGCGCTTAAAAAATGTACCATTTTCTTCCATCTTCAACTGTTTCCAATGAGAAATCCACTGTCACTCAAATTCTTTCCCTGTTCTGCACGAGCTGCCATTTCTTTCTTGCTTTCAGGATATTTTTCTTTGCCATTAGTTTTCAGAAAATTTCTTATGATGTGGGATCAATGAAAAATGTATCTGGTATAGGGTTTGCTCATGTTGTATGTTTTCTAAAACATATTTTTAAGAAACTCACTAATTCTTTCTCCGGATACTTGTCAGTTATCGTTTTGCTTCCCAAGGCTCAAATCCCATCAGCGTTAGATCTTTTCACTGTAGTTGTAAAAGTCCCTAGAGCTCGGCTTTCTTATAATCTTATTTATTCATCTCAAAAATGTGTCTGGCTTATTTTGTCTCTGAACTGGGTAATTTCTATTTTCACACCATTCAGTGGACAGTTTCTTCCTCTTCTGTTCTCTAGATTTCATCGGCTGAATTTTACATATTTTAGTTCCTGTACTTATTCCTAAAGTTTCCATTTAGTTCTTTTTTATGGCTTACATTTATTTTCTCGTGCTTTCTGCTTGTTCATCTCTTATACATTCTAATTGCTCATGGGATAATTTCTCTGGTGGCTGTTTAAAAATTCTTTCCACTTTATGGTGACATCTCTGCATATTGTCGTTGATATCTATTGATTGTTTTTTCTATTCAGTCTGAGATCTCCCTGCCTCACAGTATGACAAGTGACTTTTAAGAAAGCAAAACATTATGGCTAGTATAAGCTTCCCAATTTTACTTAAGTCTCAGTTTTAGCTGGCTTCCTCTGGCACTCTGCCTTAATAGAAAGTGGGGGTTCAAGTACAGGTTTCCCAACTAGATCTTGGCATCTGATCTACATAAGAATGTCCCACATTCTTTTGATAATCTCAAGTTGCAACACTAACCTATAATGAGAGTGAACAAATGGGTCTACCTCTGTGTAGTCATATTGAAACACAACATGGACACAGGAAGGGGGTAATTATAATTATGTTCACTTGCTTTAGTTACTATGGCAATTAGTAGAAAGTACTGAGAAGTAGTTACCTAAAGACTGGCCTTGGTTTGGCAGAAGTTAGTCTGAAGTTATTTTGCCCAGGCTTCCCAGGCTTAGCTTTGAAGAACTCTTATTAATACACCACAACATCAGGGTATCAGAGAATGCTTATCTTCTGTTGCTGTAAAGAAACACCATGATCACAGCAAATCACATACAAGCAAGCATTTAACTGGGGCTTAGTTACAGTTAATGGATATTTAGTCCATTTTCATTATGACAGGGAGCATGGTGGCACAGGCAGACAAGATGTTGGAGAAATAATTGAGAGTTCTACTTCTGGAGCTGCAGGCATAAGGAGGAGAGAACAAGCAGCTAGGCACCCTTGGGCTTTGGAAACCTCAAAGCCCACCCTCAGTGACATGCCTCCTCCAACAAGGCCACGCCTCCTATCTGGTTCAAATAGTGCTATTCCCTGGTGACTAAGCATTTAAATACTGGAGCCTATGGGGAACATTCTTATTCCAATCACCACAGTGCTCTTCTCTGTAGCTGGTAAACACAGGCATCTTTTACCTAAAGGCTGATTTGAATTACTGAAACACAATCTTAGGAGAAAAGTAGCTATCATATATCAGATTTTATTTTCTACTTAGACTTGAAGTCAGATTTGTCAAAGTTTTAAAAATTTATACTTATTTATATGTGTTTTATGTTTCTGTGTGAGTGTATATGTGTATGTGTGTGTAAGCATACATGTCCATTCATGTATGGAGGTTAGAAGAGGGAGTCCCTTGAAACCAGAGTTAGAAGAGTTTGCAGAATGCCTGGCTTGTCACATGAGTGCTGTGATTTAAACTCTGGTCCTCATCATTGTGTGGCAAGTGTCTTTAATCATTGAGCCATATCTCCAGTCCCGTCAAGACTCTTTCTGTTAACCCTGTTTCTCATATTGGCATTAGGGACCGATTTTGCATGCATCAATAATCAGAGATCAATACCGTTCTCATGTAGGTCATGTGTGATCAATATCTACAAAGGAAAGGCAATACAAAGTGTGTTTGCATCAGTGGTCTCTCTCTCTCTCTCTCTCTCTCTCTCTCTCTCTCTCTCTCTCTCTCTCTCTCTCTCTTTCGCTGAAGCAGTATTTCTCTGTGTAGCCCTGAGCCCTGGTTGTCCTAGAACTCACCTTGTAGACCAGTCTGGCTTCAAACTCAAAAAAAAAAAAAAAAAAAAAAAAAAATCTGCCTGCCTTTGCTCCAAGTGCTGGAATTAAAGGCATGTTCCACCACCTCCCGTTCCACATCAGGGTTTTCTATATGTTTGTCTTAACCAATAGTTGGATAAGTATGAACGAATATGTGACAACAATCAATAACAGAACAAATAGTACAGTGTTTCTATTACATACAGAATACTGACCAGCAGAGATGAGAGAAGCTCATAACTGAAAGTATAATAAAGTGAAACAAAGTGATGATAGTTATAATTGTCTAATCAGAGCTGTCCTAAGTGGTTCTAAAGCTATTCCATTTTTCTGTTTTCCCCCCAGAGGGTCTCGTGGGCCTGTGTACTGTAGGCTATCTGCTATCCATGGAGATCTTTAGCCAGGCCAGGTGCTATTCTGAAACGTAGCACTGACTGCTCTGTGCAGAGGAAAGTGCAGGGGAGCTTCTGGTGGCAAAAGTTTCAGGAGAGCAGTTCTTTTCCCTGGAAGTATTCCAGCTCTCATGGCAATGCTCTCAGACGATGACGGAGTAATTCTCACACGCTTTATTCCTTCTGAATAGGATCATATATATAGTTTTGGGATGGGTTGGGGGTTCTGACAGTAGGTACTTCTTATTGGCTTCATCTGAGATGTTCATCTCATATACATGTAGAAGGGCTTGGGGGCCTTGCCCCTATATGACCGATGGCCACAAATTTTCCTGGGTGGGGTGGGGAGTTTCAGCTATGTGATAGGAGCCTGGTACTAGGAGCAGGCAAAGCTCTTACTGTCCCTTCAGGGTTTCCAGGGCTTCTAGCCTTAGCTCCACCTTACCAAGCTTCCTCTTATGGTCCACCGCCCCTTAGGGTCTCACTGTGTGTCCCAATATCCTAGGTTTGTTGCTGCTGGATAAAACACTGTGACGAAAAGAATCTTGGGTAGGAAAACATTTAATTAGGGGCTTGCTTACAATTTCAAAAGGTGAGTCATTGACCATCATTGTGTCCAGTATGGCGACAGGCAGGCATGATGCTGGAGTAGCAGCTGACAGCTACATTGTGATCTGCAGATAGCAGGTAGAGAGAGAAACATTGGGTTTGTTGTGATCTTTTGAACTATCAGAGATTCCCCCTCAGTGATACACTTCCCATAATGATGCCACATCTAATCCAATAAAGTCACACCTCCCAATCCTTCCCAAATAGTTTCACTGACAGGGGACCAAGTGTTAGATGAAATGGTGCACTCCTGGACAAACCACACCAAGCCCGCATAGGTCTCACATGAGAGCCTTTATTAACAGAAGCGCCTTTGCGGGTGGGGAGGCGGGGAGGGGGAAGAAGTGAAGAAGAAGAGAGCTACAGGTCAGGCAGGGTACATGTCTTTTATCTGGACCATGGCTCAATTAGTGCATGCACAGAGGGGTATGTGACGGGTGCCATGGCAACGGGTGGAGGAGTGGAGCTATCATCTAGAGATGATGTCATTGCTGGGTCCAGGGGTTGGTTGTTGTAAACAACTTCTGGTTTTGGATGCACCTGACAGTAACTAACATCAAGCACTCAAACATGTGAGCCTATAGAACGCATTATTATTCAAACCACCACCCCAAGGCTAGCTTGGGATTTGACATTTTCTCTTGCTGAACTATCTGAGTGTGGGATCATAGGTGTATGCCACCATGGCTGACTTTAAAATAAATTCTACTTTTTCTGTATTCCTGACATAATGATGGACATGTGCTTATTGGCTACTGAAGGGTGGAGGGTCTCTTGGCTTTTCCCACCCCACTCCCCCACCCCCACCCTCCAGGCAGGTTTGAATCTTCCATTACACCGGAAGGAGACTGAGTGCTGATCACTGAAACACCCTCTTTTTCTGAGCTTTGTGACCACCTTCCTTACATTGCAGTTTTGTGCCTCCAGAAGGAGAAACTTGCCTTGTGACTTCTAGAAAAGCTTTCTATACATTCTTAATGACATCTTTCAGGCTAATTCACAGATGTGGAATTACTGATTCATAGTATATGGTGAACTTTATCTTTTGAAATAGCAGATTAAATTGAGAAAGTTACTCATTACTTTCATCCATTTCTTTGAATAGTCACTATTCTGCAATATTATCGTTTTAAAAAGAGCCTCTAGTTTTGTAAGTAAAATGATGTTCCCTTAATATGGCCTTACTATATCCTCAAGGACAATATTACACATTCTCTCTCTCTCTCTCTCTCTCTCTCTCTCTCTCTCTCTCTCTCTCCCTCCCCCCCCTCTCCCTCCCCCCCCCTCTCTCTCACACACACACACACACACAAACTTAGCATCTTTTTTGTGGATTTTTTGTTCTTTGTTTCCTTTCCCTCATTTTCGTCTTTAATTTTTCTGAGATAGGATATTGTTAGTTAACCCAGTCTAGCCTTGAACTTTGGCTGTTAGTTAACCCAGGCTAGCCTTGAACTTTAGCTCTTTCCTCCTTAGCCTCCTGAATACTGGAATTACAGGTATGTCCTACCATGCCTGGCTTCTGGCACTTTTTTTTTAATGTTCTAAATGTTCATGCACAGATCTTCTTAGAAAACCAAGAGATTACTTAAGTCCTCCTGACTTTTTCTGGTGACCTCAGTGTTTTGTGGGGCAGGCTTTACTTCACGTTCAACCTGGGTATCTAGATCCTTTAAAACTCTCCACCCTACCCTGTTGGGGCAAATCTCTCCTTTGTGTTCATGCTGTTTGGACACAAGTCCTGGGAACCCCTTTATGTCCTACAGTAGTCATGAACAAAGCCTGCTCTGGGCTGAGCGCTTTCATATTGTTTGGTATTAGGAGGAGATTAGAAGTGGCCTCCACAGGTGGTGAACAGAGCAATAACCAGGGAAACAAGCAAGATCAATATCTAATCCTGGGTAGCCAGTCAACCTTTTCAGAGCCTCATCTGTATTGATTTCTTTGGGTGACACTTTCCTTTCTTGGGCAATCAGTCCCTTTGCTCAGCAGTTGAACGCGCTGGCACTACTTGTTCCTGCTTTTGTAGAAACAAGAGCAGCTACTTAACTCAGAGCTGCTGGAGAAGAGGGAGGAGCCCAAAGACTTCCTTTGGACTAAATCCTCTGGGCAGTAGCCTGGGTAACATGAGTATTTATCTAGTCTCATTTTTCTTATGGATTGAAGGCTTACAAGGCCTGGGCATGCAAAGGGAAGTGACTTAGCAGTAATATGCTGGATCAAAGGTGGGTAGATTTTGTAGGAGAGAATAACCTAAAATACCCTTTATGTCTTCCACAAGATAAACATTATTGCCTTCATTGTATAGATGAAGGAGCAGGATGGGGAGAATCCAAGTTAGTTACTCGAAAACACATGACTGGCTTCAGCAGGAATTGAATTTAGGTTTGGAAGAGACCAATATCCTTGTCTGGAAGTTCTAAAACACATCCCCCTATAAACAGAAATACTGGGATGAGTCTATTTGTCTTATTTGGTGTTTCTGTTGCTGTGATAAAGCACCATGACCAAAACCAACTTGGAGAAGATAGGGTTTATTTCAACTTACAACTCTTGGGTCAGATTCCATCACTGAGGAAAGTCAGGGCAGGAACTCAAGACAGGAACCTGAAAACAGGAGCTAAAGTATAAGACAAAGAGGAACCCTGTTTACTGCATTGTTACTTTTGGTTGGTTTAGCCTGCTTTCTTACACACCAAGGACTTCCTGTCCAGAGGTGGTACCCATCTAGGCTGGCCCTCCCACATGAAATCATGAATGAAGAAAACTCCCCACTGCCTTGCCTACATGCAATCTGATGGAGACATTTCTCAATTTCCCAGGTAATTCTAGTTTGTGTCAAGCTGAAATATATATAAAAACAAAACAAAACAAAACACTCTTCATTCTGTGATATTGACAAGAAAGCAGAGCTGTAAAAAATCTGAGAGTACATGCTGTTCTGTATCTAAAGGACTGTGTCCTGAAGGGGAGGTGATCAATTTTGCTATTGGGTTTGCTCTAAAGGCAAAAAGTAGGATGGGAGAGTAGAAGTCATAGGGAAGTCAGATTGTGCCTCTGTGGAAGGAAACCCTTTTATAAGTAGATTTTAAATAAATTAATAGGTTGTGCTGCGAGCTTTCCAGTTTGGAGCTCCATTGTTTATGTAATTCTATACTGAGGATAGCATTTTTTTTTTTTTTTAAATTTTAGAGTACCTGGTGAACTAGTTATTCTTCAAGACACACACTCTTACAAATACCATGCATCCATCTAAAACTGTTCCTTGAATGTCCATTATGTGCTGGGAAATGTGTCAGGGGCCAGGGGCCACATAATGAAGAAGAGATAGTCTCTGGTGGTTAGTACTAACTGACAATTGGATAGAATGTAGAATCACTTGCCTGAGAGATGGGCCCCTGGCTATGGCCATTCAGGATTATCCTGAATATGTTAATTAAAGCAAGAAGATCTGTCCCCTGTGCATGGCCCCATTCCCCAGATAGGAGGGTCCTAGACTGTCAGCAATGGAGGCTGGGAACTGAGTACCAAGCACATTCATTCCTTGCTCTCTGTTTCCTCACTGTGGATAAGGTTGCTTCAAGCTCCCGATGCTGTGTCTTCTTTTGAAATGATGGACTGTTACTTTGAACTGTGACCTGCAATAAACCCTTTTCCCTTAAGGTGCTTTGGTCAGAGTATTTTATCACAGCAACAGAAAAGAAACTGTTGCATAGTCCGGATGCAAAGGGAAATCCGGGGCACGAATCTCTTCTTTGTGGCTTTGACAGGTGTCTTCTGAAGAACTCTCAGCTGAGGCTCCTCTATGCTCTCATTGTACCTGTCTTTCCCCTTGGTTGCAACTGTCACTGTTCCATGAGGTATTATGTATATGAAGAGAATATGTCAGTTCTACACAAGAACCCTTGGATTTTATCATCATCATCATCATACCCCAGACTAAAGGAGCAGCATCCTCAGAAGAATAGGGTTATACAAAAATATGTCTGTGGTTATGTGTGTTCCTGACTTCCAACTGCCTTAGACTTCGGTTGCCCCTCAGATATCATTTTGTTGATGGAGCACAGCAGACCAGAAGTGCCAGAGAATTAATACCCCCTAACAAAGCTCTCAACAAGCATTTTATGGGGGTTGGTGTACCAGGAACCCCAACTCCCCATTCCTCAGGCAAAATAACACCGTATGCACTATGTTGATTTCCAGCACTCACTGTATGATTAAGATCCACCTTCCCACGTGATAACTGCTTGGTAACACCCTAAATCAGATAACCTTCTTTGTCTTGTCTCATTTCCACTCTTCCCTATTGGAGTTTTCTCAGATTGCCTCTCAAACAAACTCCTTGCCCTTGAATCTTCTCAGCATTTATTGCTGGAGAAACACAAATGAAAATCTTGTGGATGGGAAATAGTGGGGAGGAGGGGGAAGTCACATTATAATAAACGTATTTATAGTCTAAGGTACTGACTGTGGCATACGGAGCATGTGTGGAGAGCAGGAGTTGTGCAGAGGTGCCGGCATAGTTTGTATTTTAATTTAGTTAGCAATAAAATGTGTGTGCACTGTGCTGTTTTCTCCTTGTATCATCGAGAAAGCTCAAACCCATCCAAACAGCCGAAGCGAGGCAGAACAGGAATCAACATTCACTTTGGAGTCTGGCTGACCCTTACAGCAGTGAGTTCCATGGGGGCAATGATCATATTTTCTTTCCCACTATAACTCATGAACTTGCAAAAGACCTTGCTTCAGAGCAGGCCGCAACAGCGCAGAATTGACTTGTAAATTCAAGTATTCTCTTTATGAACTTCAATTTTCACCACCACATTTAACAAGAACAACTACCCCAATCACCACAACAATTTATAGGCAATTTCCTATCGACTCGGCACTGGATGGTTTCTGCTCACCATACATTTTCTCCTGTGAGGCACCCAACTAGTAAGGTGGTTCCACGGTCCAGGAGTCATTGTTGGCAGCTGTTAGTTATACTGCCTTATTCCCCCATGGGTCTTCCGAGGTCATGCGCATCTGTGAGTCCTATTGGTGTGACAGCTCTTCACCTCAGATGCCTCCATCTCTCTTCTTTACCTGATGGATTTCTCTGGTACTATAGGAACCTACACTTTTGCACATGGTTGGAATTTGATGTGGAAATAGTTAAAACCCCTAGGTAGCTGTTAACCAATGGAGAATAGAGTGAGTGGATACCCTGCCTTTTGTCTGCTTGTCCACTTGAAGCATCAGAGGCAGGTTTGATAGTATTTCCCAGAGCACTGCCAGTGGGACTGGGCATATATACACACTCACATATGCTTAATCGACTTTTCCTTCTTTTCTGTCGAGTTTTCTTTGTTTCTTTGCTTGCCACAGAGAATCACCCAAATCTAAGTTCTTATCTCAAGGCGTATTTTAAGGAACCAATCCAAGACAAGCATTGTTCTATAAGTAATAAAACTGACACAATTCAGATAGGTCAAGTCACTGGACTGTGGTGCTTCAGCTAATAACTGATGGGCCCAAGATTTGGATCCATATCTTTCAGCTCTGTTGCTGCCAAAAATAAAAACAATAGGCATATTCACTTACAAAGGTAGGAACCTTCATTTATTTGCAAATACCTACTATGTACTAGGCACTCTTTTAGGTCTTAGAAATGAATGTTATTGCCCAGGCCACATGCATTTTTAGAATCTTATAGGGGAAGAAACTTGAAATGTTTTACAAGGACTAATTTTTAAAGCTAAAAAGAGAGATCATTTGAAATATTTCCACTCAATAACCCAAAAGCACCATGAAAAAGTCAATGGTGCGATTATTAATCACTCATACAAGAACAATAACTTGGTAATTATATTTTCATACATTCATTAAGCATTTAAATCTGATTTTTATACACAATGGAATTATAACAAGACGATGTTAGCAAGTTCATTTTGTATTCAGCTTCTCAAGTTATTAACTGACATTTACTATTTTGGTAATTGATCTGTATCATTTTAAATTGTTGGCACAGTCTTCAATAGGGGATGGGAAGGAGCATCTGGAAGCTCTCAATGTGTACTTCTGTGGCTTGTGGCTACAACTTTAGGTCATTATAAAACTTCACACAGTCTACACTTTGTCTAGGCAAATCTGTGTACCTCCCCTTCCTATGAGACAGTGTTTATGGGAGAATCTTTCTAGTCCTTGACAAAAGTCCTTTTGGCTTCAATGGGTACCAGTCACTTTTCTCCTTGTCTAGCTTAGCTCATGGTGTCTTGCATCAGTGGTAGTTCCCAAAGAGTACTGACACCACATATGAGCTCTGCCTGTTGGTGACTAATGATGTGCTATTGATGTTTGAACCTGGGGACCAATGTCTAGACTGCTGCTATTTTGTCCTGTAGCTGACAGAGCATCTGAGAATGTATCTAAGGGTGGGGGGTGGGGGAGGGGACACCTGCCAGCATTTAATTGAAGAGTGAATTTCACATATAGTCTTTTTGTAAAACAGGGCTACCAGACATTTCTACAATAAGCAGTAGTAGAAGGTCTTTAGATCCACCCACATCTTTTGGCTCTTTCCATCTCTATGCACGTTGGCCTAACTTTTCATTACTGGCACCTACATTTCTTTCCCAGGAGCTTCCCTCTTGTTGTTTCAGCTTGGCAGCTATAAATGCCAAGAAATGAAGATTTCTGAGAATAACCTTCAGAGGATGAGTGTATAAGCATCTCAGTCCCTCTCTGCATATTACATGTGATGGCTGCCTTCTTAGACCATCCTATGTATCACTATTTCTCATGGTGGTTCCTCTTGTGCTATCATGCCCCTTTATGGCTTATTTCATTTCTCTGCCTCACAGTTTGCCTGAAGTCATTTTCCAAAGGAATAATTATTGTCAAATATTTGTCCCAGATTTTGCTTCTGTGGGAACCCAAACTAAGACCTGGATTGTTGTAAAGATTAAATAACACATGCATAGTTGTTAACATGATGTATGTACATGTCACTCAACTGGTACTTGTTGCATTAATAAATGGATATATTCAATTTCTTTAAATCTAACTTCTGTCTGTTATTATTTCATTTATTCTTCAGTTCTGCTTTGTGGTTTCTAAACCAAAGGGTTTTTTTTTTTATTATTCATCTCAATTCATTAAGAACAGCTAATAATTCAGAATCTACTTGTTGCTTGTTCTTTTCTGATATTAGATTTTAAAAATTTATGGGTCTCAAAAGGCAGTATCTTCTGATTTATGTGAAAAATCTATTCTAGAAATAAGCATTTAAAATGGCACAAGGCCCAATTAACACACAGCACTTATGGCCCAGTCATAGTAGCTTCTTTTTGCACTAAAACACTGGCTTTAAACAGCTCATGAGTGTGAATGAGTCCAGGCTCTCATTTGTCCAAGTGCCCATGAACTGTCTTAATTGTGAGGTCCTTTGGATGACCAAAAGGCCATTTATCTTAGTTGAATTAAGGTCCAAATGGGCACTGCACAAGATGACTCTGGGTAGAAGATATGTGTTGTTTGGCATAGGGTATAATAAAAAAAATTCAGACAGCCTTTAAAAATTTAGGAAATTCATGGAAAATCTGATTTCATAGCTTCTCTTAAAAAAAAAAACCTGAAAGATCTAATACTAGATTCTAGATCTGAGTTGACACTTGGAAACAATGGGCAAGTACTGACTAACTACTGTTCCTTGCCATGTGGCATCTGGGCATGAGGTCTTTGTTCTATTACAACCTCAGCCACTCTCTGTTCTTATTCATCTCAGTTGTTTAAATTATATCAACTATCTTCCTATTCATTTTAGGTGGTGATCAAGGCTTTTCAGAGATGGAAGGAAAACAGAAACCTCTTTCACTTTCAACTTTCTACTCCATCTCTCACTTTCCTTTTCTCTGTATTAGAGCCTGGGATAAACAAATCAGCAAACAAAACATGCCTGCTCACTCAGGCTAAAAATTCATAGATCTTCGAAGAGGATTGCAGTGAACAAATTGACAATACTTTAGCACCCAAAGAGGAAGACATGATATAATTATGTTCTTCACAGCTTAGTTAGAGGATTAATTCATGGTGCATTGAAGGCAATTAAGGCTTTGTGATAAACATTTGTCATTTTGCTCAGTAACTAGATGTATAACCAGTTAGTTGAAGATAATGCAGTGGATTGTTTAGAGTATTTTAGAAAGTGTGTGTGTGTGTGTGATAGTCTTTTTTAAAAATTGTTATCGTGATGCAATTAGAGTCACCATGGTAACAAATCTTTGGGCAGGACTGTAAGGTAGATTAGGTTAATTGAGGTGGTAAAACCTGCCCTAAATGAGAGTGGTATCATTCCATGAGCAAGTGTATGAGACTGAATGAAAACAAGAAGGCAAGCTGAGTACCCACAGCCACCCTCTGCTCCTAGACTATGTTGCTTGGAACCAGTAGCCAAAATAAACTCTTGCTTCTTAAAGCAGCATTTGTCAGGTGTGTTTGTAGTAGCAATGAGACAAGTAGCTAACTAATACAGGATATGGGACCGACAACCCTTGCTCTCTGCCCAGAAACAGTCTGTGTTTTAAACACATGGCTTATACCAATGCACTCAACATGAGTCTTTCTTGACTTTAATCCCAGAATATCTCTAACTCTCCCTGGAACCTTGAAAAATTCAGTATAAAAATCTCTTTGGACAAACCCACTATTCACAAACTAAAGAAGACAAGTCTCTGGGTGTAGCAGTTGGGAGAGTGTACATTTCTATTCTTTGGCTAGAAAGACACTGTACATTTACCTTCAAGAAGTTGCATACTGAATAATGCACACAAGTGTGGTCTAGTCTCGAGTGTCGAACACTTGTTTGTATGTCTTATATTTCCCACATTCATAGGAATCAACATAGCAACACTCTGTATTTGTAAAGTTAAATTCACTCAGATTAGTGTGAAATTCTTTAACATCAGGTGGTCTCAATAAAACTACATTCTCTTATTTCAGCTGTACTTTTTCCAAACTAAACATGGTCCTAAAATATACACTATTGATGGTCTTTGGGAACAGTAATTCTCAGGCAATGGCACTTGTATTCCCAGTGAAACTCAGCAGATTCCCACACAGGCTAGTTATGCTATGCCTCTTTCTCACTCAATTTTATATTCCATGGCGATTTGGCTCTCAAATCATGAGCACACTGTCAGATTTAGTGACCTCATTTCTCATCAATGACAGCTTTAATGATGCTCAAATATATCACTCACTTTTCCCCCAACCCAAAATATACCAACAGTATATATCATTTTTTCACCCAATTTGACTTATAGGCTTTTTTTTTTTTTTTTTTTTTTTTTAATCATTCTCATTCTTTCCAGACAAGGTTGTTAATTCAACTGGAACTTACACTCACAGAAATTCAATAATTACAAAATTAGTGGAAAAATTAAATCCCAACTTGGTCTTTTCCTATTTTAATGTTGGCCAGTTTTCTGTGACTTTTGTAAAGGGTAAAACATATTTTAGACCCAAGTTAACTTTCCATTTATCAATATACTGTTCAAAGGAAATGAATGTAATTTCTAAGTTCAAATTAATTCCTAATACACTGGAGTATGGATTTAAACAGCAGACAAACACAGCACTAATAAAAACAGCAATTTTCCCTCAGCTCTACGGAGGTGCTCAGCTCTAAGGCGGTGGCTTCAGCATTAGGCAGGGAGCTACAGATGTTGCTATTGTTTGTTTTCATGCCTGGTTTAACTTTTACAGGCAAGAGGACATGAAAAGAGGCCCAAAGCTCTGTGTACATTTTCTAAGAAATTTTCATTCTTCTCCTAGTTTCTCCAAAGTCTCTCTTTGAACCAAACTCCTGAATCTTCCATCTTCTTTCCTCGTTGGGAAGCTGGTGAGCTCATTTGCATTTCTCGTGAAGGCACCAAGCAATACTTTAAAATACGCAGAGGATGAATGCTGCCCCCTCCAGACCAATACTCATGTTCCTTTCTCATGCCAGCCCTTCTACCCCTATCTTTCTCCCCATAGAAAATCATAATAAATAATCTAATGTGTACATTTCTGCTAGACAACAAAATCTCTTAGCTTTCCTAACACGTTCCATTTGATGCTACTAATTCTTAGCAAATTGAAAATAGTCTCTATATAATGACTGAGTGACGGGCCCATTAATGACTCATTAGAAGAAAGTGTAGATCTAGTTTTCATGTCACAAGTGTATATCATAGCTGAGAATCTCATATATTTTCTCTCCTTTCCGATTCCATGTTCCCCTTCTGGGCTCTTAGTTACAATGCTATATTTATAAAGATATGATAAGTATGGTATAACTCAGAGCCAATCAGAGCTCTTCTGTGTGACTGATAGATTAGATGCTTTGACTATAGATATAGAGGAGGTCAAAGTTGCTATTGGTTACTACAAAGTAGGAATGATGAAACCCTGATGACTTGATCCCAGAATCATTGCTGGGCTCCCTAAGTTACATGAGCCAATATAATCCATCGTTTTAACTTTAACCAGCTTGAATTGGCTTTCTGTTCTTTATAATTAAGATTGTTCTGATGCATATGCAGTGCGTGTCATATTTCTTGAAAAATATCCAGCCATAAAAATCTCTCCACATATTAACATGATGGAAGCACCTACACAGACAATCTGCTTTTGTGAGTTTTTGGCTAACGTGAAGGAAAATGCTAAATTAAAGAGACAATTCACTTTCATATTCAATCCGCAACATTATAGTGGAATATCACATAATAGGTACCACTGGGAAGCCATAGAAAGATGAACTAGAAGTGGAGTATGTTATGGCTTGATTTAAAAACATCCCCTATATGCTTATATGTAACACTGCATGGTGGTACTATTTTGGAGGAACTAGAAACTGTAAGAGATGGGATCTAGCTGGGTGATGTAGTTGTGTTCCAGGGGTTCTATCTTCCAATGGCTCCTCTCTGTACTGCTGTTCTCTGCTTTATGTCTGCCACAGGAGAGCAGCTATTGTTCTATGCTCCTGCTGCCAGGCTGGTTTGACTCAACTAAAGCCAAGAACCATGAACCGAACCCTCTGAAACTGTGAGTCAAAATAAATCTCTTCTCATTAACATTGGTTCTCTCAGGCATTCTGTCATAGCATTGACAGGCCTAAGCCTGTCAATTATTATTATTATAATAATATATAATATATATAATAATAATAATAATAATGATAATTATTAAAAATAAGAGGTTTCCCAAGAGGAAGCTATTCAGAACATGGGGCTCTGAGTGAGAGTTAGGCTTATTTGGTACTGAAGCTGAAAATCGGAGGCTGGAGACACATTTCCACTTGCAGTCAGAGAGTTCCGATTACTGAATGGGAAGGCAGGACAAGGCAGGCCCGGTATAGAACTAGAATCAGGTAGTGAGTGCCACACAGCATCGTGGAAGAGGAGAGATAAGAGGGAGACTCAAAAAAGTCACCAGAAATTTACAATACAGGGACAGCTAATGTATTATGATTTAAAAAGTATTTATTTCAATATGTAAGGAATGGTAAGTGCCTCAGTCTGTAGGTTATCAGGAAACTTTGTGGCCTTTGGAGAGTTAATACCAACTACAGGCTGATGACTTCTGAATTCCCAATCCAGCTTAGAGCTCTTTTCTTACTTCCAGATTCAACTAGCTGTTCATGTCTGCAGGAATGTCTTGTCATCGTAGATGTTTAAGACTTGGCTCATAGTTTCCTACTTCTTGGCTAAAGCAGCAATTACTCAATCCAACTACCCATTTATCTATTCAACTGTTATCCACACATCTCCAACCATCTCCCACAACTCCTGTTGTGTGCCGGAGCCTGTGCCACTTGTCAAGGGGGAGAATCAGAAGGTGTGGCTCTTAGTTTAGGCTACTTCAGTCTGTGGTATGAAAAAGATCAGAAACGCATCATTGCAACTCAGTTTGCTAAGTGCAGTAATGCAGGCTCGTATAAAGTGTCAAGGGAAGGCATATTGGCTGTGGAGATTAAATGAGATTATGTGTGTATGTGAAGTACTTTGTCAGCTATTCAAATATTAGTCATTATAATCTTTGTAACAACTCTGGGAGAAAGGCTGGGATTATTATTCTTTTGATTTTTTGTTTCCCTTATACTATATGAAACTCTCTAAGTATTTCACTGCAAGTTATAAAATAGTAAAAAACAGACTCACAAATCAAGAGCTTCTTTACTGACAGTGCTTAGGGTTTGCTCTTCCATTACTGTCTTTAGTTCTGAAACCTTACCTTCCTTTCACATAGCCCTCATGCTACGTATAATATAATCCCGAGTTTTTTTTTCTTTCTTCCTCAAGTTAAATTGCCAAGATTTTCTCATGCCTCCTTATCTGTACTTTTCCATCTTGGGTCAGACTCTAGGCAAGAGCTGCCAGGGAGGTTTCCATGGCAACAGTTAACACATCTTTGGCTCAAATCCAGTCTAAACCCCTCCTTCCTGGTTAATCGTGAGTTAGTAAGCTCTGTTTGCTTCTCTTCCTGATGATGGCTGTATAGATTTGTCCCTGCCACAGTGCTCTCTGCCACCCCATGTATGGTGCCGAATCCTGGATGCTTGCCACTTCCTTCTGAGTCTGAAAAGCCCGTGTCTGCCGAGGAGGACTTACCATTCTGTCTTCATCTGTCACTACAGAGAAGGAGAGTGTGTAGATGAGTCCACCTGAGCCACATTGGTGGACCACTTCCTGCTCACAGTGGATGTCTGAATTCAGGGCCTTTCTTTATCTACAGCTATTACTCAAGTTGTTTAAAAAAATATTTATCTCTGGTGCCATGTTGAAAAAGACTGCAGGAGAATAGTTAAGATTATTCCAATGCTTCTATTCTGTTCTATTCTATTCTATTTTTGTTAATCCAGTATGTATTTTTCATTCTCTAGTGAGGTACAATATAATAAATGGCTGACTTATTTTCCGAACTTCAGTTACCTTTTTAGTGGCTCTAATAATAACATTTCAAAGTCTACAGATGAAGTATTGCAGCCAAGGTCCTCAGTACAGTGCCCTCTGCACACAGCTGGTTTTTAATCGTTTTAAGTACCAGTGAGGTAGATGAATCAGGATTTAAACCACTGTGTTTAAATGCAAACACACAGAATAGTGCCTCACAGATATATAAGGGTGAAGTCTAGTGATTATTATTGTCGTTGTTATTTAATTCATCATTAGATTATATAATCTATGGAATATGATTCAGCTTTTCTGAGTCTCAATTCCACATCTCTGCAGCTAAAGGGGTTAAAATAGCTAGCTATCAGGACAATAAATAAGACACCATGTCATATGCCTGAGCCCTTGAAGACATCCATAACAATTTCCCTGTTGTAGAACAGTCATATTATTTCATTTATTTACTTATTTATTTTGTGCATGTGGGTATTTAGCCTGCATGTATGTCTGTGTACACATCCATGTAGAGGCCAAAAGAAGGTGTCTAATCCTCTGAAACTGAAGTTACAGTTGTGAGCTATCATGTGGGTGCTGGGAATCAAATCCAGGTCCTCTGGAAGAGCACCTAAGCCACTAAGTATTTCACTTTAAAAACCACTGAAGGGAAATCTGTGAGGAACATCTATAAATGCTGGTTTTCATGCATGCCAGATTGTCTTTCTTTACCTTGGAATACGAGGGTTAGTATTACTGAATATATCTATAAGTATTTTCGTGGGTTTTTGTTTCATATGTCAATGGATATTTATCCCCATTTAGTAGAGATTAAGGAAGCTTCCAGCATACTTAGCTCAATGGGACCCGAGCTCAGAATGTAATGTATGTTGTTGCCTCTTTTTGTTTCCCATTTCCCCACTATGTAATTAGACAATCCACAAGGCTATATACCATAGTGTGTTGCCTCCCCAAAGACATCAGCTTGTAAAAAGCATCAGATATTCATTGTTTGTAGTTCCTGTGGGTCCAGGATCTGGGAACATCTCTGCTGACTCTATCTCCCTCAGACTTTAAGGATTGCAGTGACCTTGAGGCTTGCTTAGGGCCATTCTCAGCCTCAGACACAAGTTTGTTCAGATGTCTCCAGTCTCTCTCTCTCTCTCTCTCTCTCTCTCTCTCTCTCTCTCTCTCTCTCTCTCTCTCTCTCTCTCTGCTTTTCCATTGGCTACTTCTGCCTCTTCATAACATGGTCCCTGGCTTTCCCAAGTCTGAGCAAGAGGGCAAGAAGAGATGGGGGTCTGGGACAGAAGACACAGCCTCTTAAACTTAGTCTCAGAAGTTGACACACCATTATTTCTGATCAATGCTATTGGTCATGCTGTCTATCACTGGTAAATGTGACAGTCTAACTACCAGGAGGTGGGGTATTATTGGCTGCCATCTTGGAGGCTATCTCATACAAGAATGGCCTCTGGACTCATGGCTGTAACTTTTTTTGCATCTCTTGCTATCTCCTTATTCCTTAGAAATTTCTGCCTTACTTAAAATAAAAATAAAAACCTTTCTGTCATGAACAGACATGTATGAGATACTTGCTATGTGCTCTGTCTCACTACCATTTTAGCTCCCAGGAACACTGAAAGCTGACACTTAATGTACAACTGCCAGTATAGTCCTCTCTCAGCTAATACCATTAAAGCCTTTTTGCTGCAACAGTAAGATGATAGTGAGGAGAACAGACCATGCCCCGGATCTGCTGATAACTGGAATCACCTCTAGAGAAAGATCCAACATCAATAGCAAAGTTTGATTGAGAAGACAATTCCAGGCTTTGGCATGAACTCTATTGATCCCTGATATCTTTTAATTCCTATATTTTGGGAGTGGTTTTATTACCTGTGATTACCTGTGTTAAAGGTTATCTGAAACAGCTGCTCTGCCATTTTGGTCATTTCCTAATTAGGCAGGGTTCCCAAATTTTGATGGGATTTTCTTCTACCCTTTTAGAAGCTCCCTAAGAATTTTCTTTTAAATTCTGATGTTTTCTGAAGGAGCTACAAAAAGAAGAGGCATTACCATAGTCCTTTTTTCATGTTTTTTTTCATCTTCAATATATAGTCACTATAAACTTCTTAAATATGGAAAACAGTGCACCTTGTTTACAAATCTGTTTGAGTTAGTTATCTATAGTGCTGTAACAAATTGCCTTCAAATTGAGTAGCTTGAAGGGCTGGAGAAATGTCTCAGTGAGTAAAGTGCTTGCTGAACAAGCCTGAGGACATCAGATTCCCAGCACCATGTGACTGCCAGGCATGGTTACATGTATCTGAGACCCCAGTGCTGAGAGAATGGAGAAAGGTAGACCTGGAAGGTCACTTTTTACAGGCAAGTGCTACTGAGAACACACATGTGTGCACTGTACACACACACACACACACACAGAGAGAGAGAGAGAGAGAGAGAGAGAGAGAGAGAGAGAGAGAATATCTTAAAAGGAAAACATTACCTCAGTTTCTGTTTGAGAAAGAGAAGAACACTAGAGCTAAGTCCCCTGGCACAATGTCTCTCACATTCTTCCATCAAGGAACCAACTAGGACTATAAGTCATCTCAGGAGTTGACCAGAGAACTACTCCCAACAATCCAACCATTTTGCTTGGTTGTTGGTAGGTATCTAAGACAGCTTCAGCTGTCAACTTGAACAGCTCCGAGTTGTCTGAGGGAACCTCAAATAAAGTCTTGCCTAGATTAGATTGGCATGTGATCATGAATGTGAGGCATTTTCTTGATTACTTGATTACTTGATGTAGGAGGGCCTGTTTCTGTCTTTTCCTTCTCCCACCTCTATCCTGTTTCTGGCTTTCTGGCTGAGGTGGGAATGCATGGTCAGGGAGGGTATACAGTAAACAGGGAGTCTCGTTCCAGACCCATCCTTTTGCAGAGTGATTATTGTCCACGTCAATACTGAGCCTCAGCGGTCCGTTAGAGGTGGCAAGGGTGAGTCCAGGCAGGCATAGTGAGGTAGATATTTGACAAAGAGTCTAAGAAGGTTAGTGACTGGAAAGGGGCATTTGCTAGTCTCAGCACAGAAGGGGGTAGGTTAGGGGTTCTTCCTGACAAGTGTGACCCAGCATCCATTCTTAGCACGTCATTCCTGTGCTTTGCTTCAGAATCAGGCCTGGACACTATTGTCAGCTTAGGCCTTGCTACGCCAGGAGAATTTATTAATCATTGCTATTGTCACTTGGGTCACCGAGTCTCAAGATCCACTGGCATGGACACTATTTATTTCACTGCTTTCAACTGCTAAGAGAACTGGTCTGCCAGGAGCATAGGAGAGGTCTCTCTCCTTAGCTCTGAGAAATTCGCCACTCTGGGGGAACCTGTCTTGTCAGATCTTACCTCCTCTGTCATTTAAAGGCTGCCTGACTTTTTACAAAGCCCAGAATAGTGGAGCCAACACAGGATCTGGAGAAGGCAACCCTAAGATCAGACCCTACACCTGTCACTGATTAGCTGGAAGCTACTGACTTTCTCTGAACCGCAGCTTCTTGGTCTGCAAAATGGGACTAGCAGGGATGACCTCATGATATAGATATGGGAAAACACTTGCAGATCTATGTTTTCTACTGCAGGGACACAAACTCCTTTGTTTTGGTTGAGCAATACAGAGAGCGCACAGTACACAGTGGAGGGTCCTCCATGGATGCCTTTTCTCCACCCACAGAGATGCTGTGCATCTGATGCAGTCCCTGGGTGATGAGGTCTGTCAGGGAAAACCACCACCTACCTTATTCTTTGCAGATGCCCTTGGAGGAGCGCAGAGCATAAAGACTACCAAGAGCTGCCCCTTATCTCAAGTACCGTAACTCAACCCTCATGCTATGGGTGAGAGTCACCATTGCCGCTGTAATTTAGACATGAGGCACCAGAAATGCAAGGATGAGTCTATTTCTCCAAAGTCTTCAGCTCTTTGGTGGTGCGGTTTCTCTGCTGACCACTACTGACACGCTCTCTCAATGGCATGAAGAATACTTCAGTTTGTAACACTTACTGTTGCTGTGGCAAAACACCATGACCAAAAGTGCCTTATAGGGGCTGGAGAGATGGTTGAGAGGTTAAGAGCACAGACTGCTCTTCCAGAGGTCCTGAGTTCAATTCCCACCAACCACATGGTGGCTCACAACCATCTGTAATGGGATCTGGTGCCCTCTTCCGGTGTGTCTGAAGACAGCTACAGTGTACTCATATACATAAAATAAATAAATCTTTTTTTTTTTTAAGAGCCTAAGTGTTGGCTTGTGGTTCCAGAGGGATAACAGTTCATTTGTGGTGGGAGTCAGGGCAGTAGGGAAAGAATCTAAGAGACCATATCCTCTAACACAGACACAAAGCACAGGATGTGAACTGTAAGGAAGATGAGGCTGTGCATGCTCAAAGCCTGCCCTTAGTGGTCTACTTCCTCTAGCAAGGCTCCACTCCTGAAGGTTCCATGTCTTTCCCAGACAGTACCACCAATTAGGGACCAAGTGTTCAAATTCTCCCGTATTTGTGGGGGGACATTTCTCATTCAAGCTGTCATGGTTTACTTCCTGGTTCCCTAGAAGCTTGTGGCTATATCACAATGCAAAATGCATTTAGTTCAACTTTAAAAGGTCCCCACAGTCTTAATACCATTGTACAGAAGTCCAGAGTCTCTTCTGAGACTCAAGGTGATCTCTTAACTGTAACCTCCTGTAAAACCCGAAAGCAAATTACATTCTTTCAGCGCACAATAACACAGAATAAATATTTCCTTTTCAAAAGGGAGCAATAGAGGCATGGTGAAGAAATATTGGGCCAAAGTGAGACAAACCCAGCAGGTCAAACCACCACATCCTGTAGCTCCATGGCCAGATGTTGAAACATCCACCGGACATCAGCCAGCCCCTGGATGTTTTTATAGAGCCCGAGTTAAGTATTCCTTCAGATATACCCGGAGTTAGTGTGTTGTATATTATTTAGGTTCGTGAGTCTGGAACACAATGTGAGCAAAACCAGATAAGCAATTACTACTCACACTATTGCATAGAGCTCCCATTTGTTCCTATCTGAGACGCTCGAGTACAGTGCATGGTCCTGTTCAGCACAGGACTATATGTTGATATAGTCTCTCTCTCTGTCTTTCTTTTCACTGAAGAACCACTGGGCACTTATGATGTATTAGATAATGTGCTCTTCCGTAGTGCTCAATGGAAGCCCTGTCCTTACTTGCTGGTGATGTTGTAGAAGAAATGGAACTATCGGGGGGGGGGGGTTTCGGTATGCTGGGAGCCAACTGGGGAGACTGGTATTCAGGAAGGCAGATCCTGATTTTATTTACTGTGAAGTTTTCTTCCAGTGCTTCCTGAGCTGCAGTTGCTTCCCTCTAGGGCGGGAGTAGGGGTTGGGGTGACTTTCTGGTCCTCAGAGGTGTTCAAGCAAAGCCAGAATGGCCACTTGGTGGGGATATTGTAGAAGAGATTAACACTTCAGACTCTTGGAAAAGGAAATTGTTGGATGAGGGCCTGTCCAGTGCTAAGAATTAACTTTTAGAAGGAAACAGCAACACACATAATATGAACAAAAGGTGGTGCCTTCATGAATCTCGTGGCTGCGAATCTGTGGGAGGATCAGGGGGGTTATTGGATTTTTAACAGCTGGGGTTTGAAAACAATGCCTGCTGAGGAAGGAGGTGGGGCTGCAGCTCCTGTTGGAAGGGGCCTCCTGCAGCTACAGAAATCACTCTCTGGAGTAGACAAAGGACATGCTGCTGGCATCCCTGCATCCTGTGGTTTGCAGCATCACCAGGGAAATCAGCATCCTAGGAATGGTTGTTACCCGCCACTTGGACAGGAAATGTCGCAGACAAAGCCTTGTTTTTCTGCTCCTGGAATTAAGGTTTAGAGGCAGCTGCAAGGAAATCGATACAGAGCTGCTAAGCCCTTAATGAACGACAGCAAAAGGCTGATCGTGTTGCCTAAAACAGCTTTTTTCAAAGCTGCTTGTCTTGAGCGAGTGTTAACAAGAATTGATCGAGTTCCTCTGAGGTGTGGTTTCCAGGATGCCTTGGGCCAGTGAAAGGGAAAGTGCGGTGGACCTAGAGGCGGTTGCCATGGGTGCAAGTGTTGTCTGCAGCTGAGTCCTTAGGTTACCCTGGGCTAGTTGAGTGGTAGCAACCTGGAAGCCTGGCTGCTAAGTCTGTATAAAAAAACTTTTCTGCCACCCCACTCCCTTTTCTCCTGGGTTCTTGTCCAAAGCTCAATAACTAATGGGGCACAAAGCTCCAGTTTTAAAGAGCGGTAAACAACTGTTCTAAGTCTTAATCCAGTCCCCCTTGGAGAAGGGTGGCAGTTACCCAGCTGCTGGACTTAACTATCCTGTTATGAAGTCACTTCTGCTCACATCTGAGTTTGTCTTCAGGAAACAAATCTCTAACTCTACGGAGAAAAGAAACAACTTGGTTAATAGGGATGAGCACAGCACCCCATCAGTGAAATGCCACCCGACTAATGCTACTGTCTAATGGTCCTATCATCCTTTGCTCCTCCAGAGGCGCGTGAGTGTGGGTCACAGTTTCTTTGCCCACAGGGCCTGGGCAGATGTTTCTCCATCTGTCAAGCAAGCACACGCTTTCTGCCTACTTCCTGTGTAGGAGTGTAGGGGAACAGGAGAAAACTCACTTGAGATGGGTTGGGTGAGCCGAGCTGCACCCTAATCAGATGGGCTGTAGTGATGCTTTGATCTCCCGTCCTGGAGGAGGAATCCTGAGTGACAGACTACAAATCGGGGAATTTGCATAAGCATATTTTTGAACCATGTGTTATGTTTCTGATGTCGAAGAAGACTCCACCCATCTGAAATCCTCACGGTGGCATTGAGGCATATGGTGACACAGATTTTACACATGAAGTAACCAAACCCATGCATGGTGACCAATCAGCCCCCAACTGACCAGGCATGAAATGTTTACTGAGACACAAGACTGGCAGTGCTAAACCCCAGAAAGTTCTAGGCCAATCAAAGTGAACTGGTAACTTCAAACTGGAGTCTAAGAAGCATAGCAACTTTCCTGAATACATGACTGGTAAGTGGCAGGATTTTGGAGTGACATGGCTCTGTTCTACCACACTTAAATTCTGTCCTATATTCCCTCTCTCCTTAATCTGATAGGCATACACGGGTGAAAGCTCTGCATATAGGATAGTGCACTAGTCACTGTGCTAGGACTGGAGAGGGAACAGGGGCTTTGCTGAAAAGTCTGTCCGGTGCCGTGAAGCCTGAGAGCTCAATCTTCAGTGGCTCTCTCTCAATGGTTCCCTTAAGAACAGACCAAAGCTTATGAGCATTAAAGCCCAGCTTTATGAGCCACATGGCACGCTGGCTAGCCCTTTTATATGGATTGCTTTGTCTCGTTCAGAGGCTCTTAAACTCAAAGACCAGAAGCAGCCTATTAAAAAGGTATAGAGGTGGGGCCTGGAGCCTGCCAACACATATCCCAATTCTGTGTGCCGTTGCATGGGCTCACCAGTTGCATGGGGAATAACCTGGTTAAATCTTTTCCCTTAGCTCCTCCTGAACTACGGCAGTTGCCCCCCTCTCTGTAAACTGTCCCTTGGTGACTTTCTATCAGCTCTGGAATCAACTCTGGCTCTTTTGCTTGTCTGGCAAGGCTCTCTGAGGGCTGGCCCTAGCATCCCTTACAGCTTCATCTCCCGCCACACTTAGCTTCTTGAGTGGATTCCAGAAGCTCTGGCTCAGTATGATGCTTTGGCCTCCTGCCTCCACTGCTGCTTGTATGACTCCGGTTCTCCTGTATCTTTTCCACTTGCTTCTTCCTGTTGTTTGGCTCATGCAGGAAGATGCCCTACTTGTTGCTCAGTCCACTTTAGGCTCCACCCTCACTCCGATTTGCATAACCTTTCAGGGTTGGCCTTTCCCACTCTACCATGTGGGAGGGGCTGACTCTGCTATCAACAGGACCCGTGGATTCTTGTTGAAGCAGTCGGGCCCTGGGTAGAGCAGGCCGTGCTATTTGTTTGATGTTGGTTCTGCCAGCTCCACAAGCTGTCTGCGGCAGGCGGTGATTACACTCTGCACAATAGGCCCCGGAACAAGGATCTCAGCAATGTTGCAATCATCAGTTTCAATTGCCATGGTGAGAAGGGATTAGGGAATAGCAAACTGACAACCTGGCTTAGTCTAAGGGCTAAATTAGGAACAAGATTGGCATGCTGGTGGGAAAAAAAAAGAGCGAGTGTGAGAGACGGCGTGCATTAGAGGGAAACTTGGGGCTTTGCGCGTGGTGCCTCAGAAAAATTAAAGTCAGAATACATTGGGCTTAGAGGTTAAGAGTAGCTCTTGCCAGGGCGGTCATGTGCTGGATTGAGCACTTTCTCAACTCTCAAGTCTGTTTTTAAGGATTGCCATGTGCCCGTAATGGTGTTCGGCTCAACAACAGCCCCATATCTGCAATGGTGGTCCCAGTAAGGTGATAACAGATTCCCATCACCTCATGACATTGTGGCTGGTATAACATCATAAAATAGCACACAACTCCCATGCTTGTGGCGCCGCCGCCGGTATAAACAGGTCTACTGCACTGCTAGTCATGAAAGTTCGGGGTGTGACCAGCACCCGATATTGATAATAACGACGTGCTGCTGACTTACACCAGTGTATCGTGTTGTCTGTCATTATCTTTACCTTTGTTGTCGGATAGAGTATTAGGGTCCTCCAGACGACAAGAACTGATAGAGTGAAAATGGTGTATTCAAAAAGGATTTATTAAACCAGCCTATGACCGAAAGAGTCCAACAACAGGTGTCCCACACTGAGAGGGCTTAGAAACTAGTAGTTGTTTAGGCCATGAGACTAGGTGTGTCAGCAGACCCTCCTGCAATAAAAGTCAGAAGGTTTCCTGCTGGTTCAGACGTCAGTCCAAAGCAACAACAGGGTAAATTAATTCAGCGGAGAGAGAAGGAAGGCCAAGCTGGGTGGGGGTGGGGGTGGAGGGGAGGGATTAAATAGTCTTCCTTCTACTACCAGGAAGTGCTGTTTACATGTGGGGTGGGTCCCATATCAGTTAAGGAACCCAAGTTAACCTCCAACAGACTCACCCACCCACAGGCCAACATGATATGGACAGCGCCTCAGCTGAGGTGCCTTGCTCTAATGATTCTTGGTTGTGGTGAACTGACATTTAAAACCAACCATCACAGTGTGGTGTCCTAACCCAGCAGCAGCGCCCTCCATCATGTGATTACTGTTCGGCTGAAGCTTCAGTTCTCCAGTGCTGGAATCTATTGGTACTCTGTCCATCATAGCGCCCCAAGCATATATGATACAGCAGATGAGCCAATATGGCCTTTGGTTCTTTGAAGCGCATTCTATGACTTTGCATCATAGTATGTCACCCAAGGGAATGTTTCCCAGAGTGTGCTTGAGTGATGACGATCACACAATAGATCAGCAAACTGTGTAATAAGAGGAGCAGCTCCATAAATACCTATTAAGTGGCCGAATGAAGGGGCCACAATAAAAATGGATGCATCTCGTCTCTGCTTTCCATGGCTGTTTCATGTGCTCCCCGCTAAGCTTTGAATATTTCTCAACCCCATCTCCTCGCAGGCCCAGGAAGGTAGGCTCCACTCTATCTGTCCTCACTCTTCTATTTTTGATCGCTTCTACTCTGTTTGCACACCAGGCCCTCTTCTGGGACAGTCTCTGGCCGCAGGTGCTGGGCTTTGTCCATGTGTTACTTGGCCTTTTGACCTCTGCCCACCTGTGCTCAGGCATATGGTTCATGCCATCTCCATGGTTGCCCAGCTGTGGTGGGAAGAGAGCTAGAACTCTTGTAATTGCTGAGTGCAGGGCTCAGCCCCAGTGTGCTCCTTCATCTCTGCTGCCTCCCAGCTGCCTTTAGGATGTTAGAGCAGGCCAGACTCTCAACATGGCTTCTTCTTTATCAGGCAGCTGAGAACTTAAAAAAAAAAAATGTCTTGGGTTTAGTTTTAAAAGGACCATAACACCAAGACTCTCTTTGGTTGTGCTAGACTACAACTAGCCACCCTGAGGGAGTGAATGCCGTTTGTTGTTTGTGCATGCATGTAAGGTACATGGTATGAAACCTGTTTGTGCACAGTAGCAGTAGGGTATGTATACTACATAAACATGTCTTGAATATACATGCTATGCACATATATATATATATGTATATGTTATATATGCTAGGTTTACACATACGTGTAAGGTAGGCGTACATAGCACACATGTACACACATGTACACACTATACACATACATACCCATGCTATGTGTATGATTATGTGAAATGTGGCACATGAATATGATACATGCGTGTGGTACATATAATGTATATATGTATATATGTGTGTGTGGGTAAGTGGCTGTATATGTGTGACATCCATGGTGTATAGGTGTAAAGTGTATCTTGGTCTCTGCTATAGGAAGCTGGAGACCCAGCTGTGCAAAGCGTTCAGAAGAGCAGAGGGCCAGATGGTACTGAATAGCCCAGAAGGAGGCCCTGGGACTGGGTTCTGGCATCTCATGTTGCTGTGCAGGCTGAAGGCAGCTCTGGGGAGGCCAGCTGGCCGTGCCTGCTTCTGCTACCTCTTAGTATGCATCTCTGAGCATTGTGCTGTTATAGCCCCAGGGAGGTGCCAAAGAAAAGGTGTAAAGTCAGACATGGTCCTGGTCCACAGAAAGCAAAAAGGCTGGAGAGGAGGGAGGGAGAAGAGATCATGGGGCTGAGGTGGGCACAGAGGGAATTGTTCCCCTTCTTGGGGAGAGAAGGATGGTGACCTGGAATTATGAGCCTGTATGTAATTTATTCTGACTTTCTCTATTTAAAATATGTACTGTGTCTTTGAGTGATTATTAAAGTAAATGAATTTGGTGTCGGTCTGCTGTCTTTGCAGCCCTTCCCTGCTGTCCTTTCTCACCATACCCTAGGCACCCAGGCCCCTCTTTCTGGCTCTCCCTTCCTGGCCAGTTTCCTCCCACAGACCACAGGCTTCTCAGGGAGTTATATTAGGTCATTTGGGGGACAAGACTTTCTTTACAATTCAGCTCTACAATTTTTGCCATGTTAGCAAATTTGATGTATGGTGGAGCATACTTGAGGATAAAATATTGTAATCAGGATTGTCCCCTCCCTCCTGTCCCTGGATCTGGTGCTCGCAGATTTCTGTGGAGTCAGCAGGTGGATGGATAGCTTTTGCTAATGCTCTTCTAGAATGATGGGACGTGAGGCAGGGAGAGTCCTACAATCCCCCAAGCAACAGCAAGGCAGGAATAACTCAGAAACCAAGGGTGAAATGTGTGTTTAAATTGGAATAAACTGGAGACTTCTGCTGTAGCCAGGCCTATAGTGATCTGTCCGATGTCAAGTCTTTGCTAATGTGTTCCTTGTTGATATTAAAACCTCCCACATGAGGACATATGGGGTCCTCAGCTCCTGTCTTGCCCCATACATTCTTTATACATTCTTTTATCTAATACTTAGCCCCCACTCTACTTCCCACAACTCTGTTGCCTATTGACCTGGTTTATTTTCTATTGCTATGGTAAAATACTATGTTTGCCCTCTGTATGTGTGTGTATGTATAAGTATACATTACATATAATATGCATATACACACACACATATATAGTCAATATCATATTCACCTCTCTCTATATATATACATACATATGTATATAATAAATACTTAAACATGATCACATCTACCTCCATTTCCTTCATCTAAATGCCCCCATACTCCCCAATACATGCTTCTCCAAACTTAACAAACAAACTAAATTTTTTGCTTATTTATTTGTAAAAGTAGCCCACTAAATGCAGTTAATGCTATCCATATGTACCTGGGTATAGGGGCATCCAGTGGAGCATAGGAAACCAATGGTCCCACTGTCAAAGAGAATGATTCACTCTTCCCAAGAAACTGAGCTGCCAATAGCTCCTCGGTAAGGGGCGTGGCCTCAGACCATCCTCCCCATCTTGACTGGGTTTCTGGCTCCTTGATCTTGTGCAGATTTTCTACAATAACTACAGCTGTTGTGAGCTCATGAGTGTGGTGACAATGTCAACTCTAGAAGACAGAAATTCACAGCACTCCTCTCCACCCCCCAGCTCTTACCTTCTTTCCACCTCCTCTCCCTCAGTGTTCCCTGAGTCTTGGTGGTGAGTATGGCTTGCTATGGTTGTTCTCCGTAGGACTGGCCACTCAGTATCTCTGAAGAGTGAAAAATTATAAAGACCATTTTGTGAAATATATGCAGGCTTTTTCTTTGCCCTTAGACCTGAGCAGAAAGAGTGCAGGTTCCAGAAAGCGGAACTGGATGTAAGATTTCAGGCCTTTACTGACCCGGGATACATTCAGGGAAGAGCAACATTTCTCAAGCCTCAGGGTGGGGAAGTCCCAAAGCAAGAAGACACATTCCTGACCACAGAGAAAGATGCAAGTCATCTGGGTGGTTCTAAGAACTAGCTAACTTTCCACTGTTCTTGGTTACCCCGCCCCTTCTTGAGGTTTTCCCAGTGTTATAGCCTGCTGATGTTCAAAATTTGTAAAACAACCAATCATGTGTAACCGCTTGGAAATGCAACCAATCATGTGTAACCGTGCAAAAATGTAACCAATCATGTGTAACCTCGCGAAAATTCCTCCCTTTCCCCACCCTGTGCTATAAAAAAAGCCCCTCAGCTTGCTGGCCTTTTGTCAAACTTTGTTCCTGCGTGAACAAGCAGTTTGAACTTGGCTAGCCAACTCTCCCCAATAAACCTCTGATGATTGCATCCAGGTAAGGTGTCTTGTGATTTTTGGGGGGCTGTGATTTCCTGAGACTTGAGTAAGGGTCTCCCGAGTTTGAGGCTCTTCATCTCAGTCTCAGCCTTGCATCTACATGGACTGTTAGCTACTTGAAAAAGAAGCTTCTCTGACCTAGAGTGAGGGAAGTCTAGATATCTATATATAAACATAAACATTTAGAAGGCTCTTATGATCATGACCATTTAGCAAAATAACAATAGCAGGCTCTACCCCAGGACCCAGGACTTCCTCAGCTTTGGGCTTTTGACCAGCTTTACAGTACAAGGCACGAATTCCATCGAGCGATACAGATCTCAAACCCAATCAGGAAATGACTTACTCTTTAACAGTCATGCCCCAATTATGCCAAGGTGCACATCTTGTCTGGCATGTCAGTATTGCACCATGCAAGGTCTGTTACTGGATAAGACTACTAATAATTTTGTCTTCCCTGCAGGCTGCTTAGAACTGGCACTACAGAAGCTAGGCAGCAGGGAAGGAGTTTCCTGGTACGTGTGATATCAGTTTCTCTAGGTCCTGCACCACCTCCAAGGCATGGTATGTAACCAAGGACAGGGTAATAGATTGTTTTGTTTGGAGACCTCTGGGGCCTCCCTGACAATAACTGGAGGGAGGCAATCAGTCACTGGCGATTGGTCTTGAGGCTTGATAGCCTCCTTCCACCTCCTGTCCCTTTTATGCTTCCTGATGGCCAATGCATTGTGACCAGCTGCTTTGTGCTTCAACCACCATGTCTTCCTTCTTCCCTTAGACTGCTTTTTGTCGGGTCTTTGGTCACAGAAATAAGCAAGGTAATGAGTACAAGCTGTATTCTAAATGGGAGGGTACACTGGAGTCAGCAGTCTACTCCAAGTAGAATAGCTTTGCAGGTAGAACACTGTAGAGCACGCTAAAGCTTAAACCTTCTGCTTGGGACCTGCTCTGTGGTTTAGGAGCAGGGGTGCATGGGACAGAATGCAAAAGATCCGTAACCATGTCCATAACTATATTGGAGCTTCCTAACCACATGCTCATGATATAACCCCTTCAACACTCAGAACTTGATTTTCCTTTGTTACAAAGTGGAAACTGTAATTCAGTTACTTATTGGGAGGTCTGTGTCAAAAGCCCAAGTTGAGGAAGGTGGCCATTGGAACAGCAGTCCTCAGTGGTCAGCAAGTCACGGACACAGGGAAGCTGTGGAGGGTCAGGACTTTGGGCCTACTCCAACTGGTCTGCCACTGGGTGGCAGGTTGTCCAGCTTTACCAGCCTGGGGTCAGTCCTGCATTCCCTGTCCTCATTGTCAAGTTCTGCCTAACAAGGTGCACCTCACCAGATCCTGGCTCTCTCTCAAACTTACAAAGGCATAGGGTCTCATAGAGAGGTAGTGAGGGGTCAGCGTTGAGAAGCAACAGACATTGTCGATGCACAGACTCAAGGCTGAAAGAAGATGTAATATGTTTACCAGATAAATGTGCATTTCAGTCCACATCTGCTTCAGATGTTTTCTTACTCCGGGAGACTTTACAGAAATGGTCTGCTGGTCTCTTGCAGGCATCCACCAGGATATGGAAATCATGGAGATTAACTCGTTAAAGGCACCCAAAAGGTGTTTGTTACAGTGAGACTTTATAAGTGTTGACTACATAAATATTCATGACTTCCGGGCTGTGCCCAAGTGCCCACCCTTGTTTCTGCTTCTGCCAGGAGAAAGCTCCAGCAGGGCCAGGATGCAGCTTGTGTTGTTTTCCTGACACTGTGCTGACACCTGAAAGCCGACCTCAGCCACACCAGCAGCAGCTGCTGCCACAGGAGCTGATTTTCCTGCTGTCCTCTGCAGAGCTAGCTTTTGGCCTACTTTCCCTCTTGGCTCCTAAGCACACAGAGTTTTGGGTTTATCCATCAAACCTGTGTCTTTTTTTTTTTTTTTTTTTTTTTTTTTTTTTGGAGAAAGAAGTCGATAGAAATTGATTTGAAAATGTCAAACCTTATCAACAGCCAGCTGTCACAGCAGGACAGATATTTTATTGGATACTGTAGATGCTTGATCTCACCAAGGCCCTTCTCCTGGCTCTTTGGGGTCACCAACCAACTTACAAGCATCCTCATGGGGCCTATTAGAGAGGGAGGTGGAGTAGCTCAGTGGCCAAGTGGCTCAGGCACTGGACTTCTTTTGTCTATTCTTTTTAATCTTGGTCCTAGTATTGATAGCTGGGTGGCCTTGGGGAAGTTATTTAACATCTCTGAGCTTCCTAAATCTCATCTTGAACTTTAGGAGGAAGCATAATAGATATATTTTATAGGGCTGTATGAATTAAACAATAACCCATGTAATTACTTATAAAACATGGAACATATTACAAGTACATAATAAAAATTATCCATGTCTTAACCACTGATCACTTATCTAGGCACAGGTGTGGGGGTGGGGTGCATTATAAAGACTGTCTGGGAGAACAAGGTGTACACTAGGTAGACAGAGTAATGGATATTTAGAATACTCTGGAGGCTGGAGTCTCTGGTATGCCCTCTTCAGCTTCACGATTTTGGCACTTACCCTGTGACTCAGTTTCACCTTGAAGACAGGCAGGGATGAAAAAAAATCACAATAATTGACAAACAAACTTCTATGTGTCTTTTGTTAGAAAACCACTTTGTGCTAGTAACGCACTGTGAACCAGCTGGTAAATTTTTATCATACCCACAAAAGGTCATTCTGCAATACTGAGTGGAAAATGCTAAATGCCAAATGTGCAGGGCAAAGAAAGTATCAGCACAGGGAGAGACGTGTTGGGCAGGGATTGTCATCAAAGGCCCCTTAGAAGCAAGAGGATGGAATTGGCCTTTTGGAAGCAGCAGGCCTTGGAGAGCCCACAAAAGTCTGCCTGATTCATACAGGACAATGATGAAGGTGGAGCTTGACACAGGCATGGAGTGAAGCAAGGGAATTCCACCTTGATTCTGTTGGGGAGCCATCCAGCTTATTAAATCAGGTGCGCCAAATGATCTAGGCATTAGTAAATCCTTGGCCTTTACTTGGAAGTATAGCTCCAAGGGGCTTAGAGTTGAGACCCAGATGCAAGGTAGAGCTTGTGCGCTGGCCAATTGTGGGGTGACAAAGAACAGGGCTTGGATGTTAACGCAGTGGACAAAGGCACGTGGGCTTCTTTGGAGGTAGAACTGGCAGGACACACAGATTTAGTCATTGGATCATTAATTTCCTGCATCTTAGTCTCTGGGGATAGTAACAGTAAACTGAGCAAGCAGAAAAAGGTGCTTATGTAGCTTGAGTACTGGTGGGGAGTGGAAGGCAGGGGAAGAAGATGACTAATGAGGACAGTTCCCAGGTTCCTGCCTGAGGGGACAGTACACTTGACTCACCATGCAATTTTGAGACTCTTAGTCACAAGTTTCTCAGGCTCATGGTCTTGCCTTGATGATCCCTGATCCACTCCTCCTCCTCCTTTGTCAGGCCTGAGGTCCTCTTCTAGACTTTCTTTCCCCGTGCATATTGTGTTCCATCAATTGCATCCCTCTGCATGGGACTGGTGGGATTGAAGGGAGTAGATTCTCAATGTCTATATTAAGAGGCTCAGAGCTTCTTTTCAGAGTCTTTTTAATCACTCACGTAGATTTATGTGGTGCTAAGATTTCAGAAGGCATTTTGGCTTGGGGAGATAGTTCAATTGGTAAAATACATTCTGCACAAGCATGAAAACCCGAGTTCAATCTCTAGAACCTGTGTAAAAAAGCCAAGGGAGCTGCACATGCTTATAATAGTAGCACTGGGTAAGCAGAGACAGACACATCCTTAGGGCTTGTTGACCAGCCAAGTCTAATCAACCCAGGTCAATGAGAGACTCTGCCTCAGAAAATCAAGGTGGATGACACTTGAGAAATGACATCTAAAGTTGGCTTCCTTACACATGTGCACATGCGCATATACCCACATACATACCCAGCCCCTGACACACAAAAGAAATCTTCCTTGCAATGGTCTGCATGGTGGTGGTGATGAGAGTACAATGTTAAACTCATTGCTCTCCACTGGGATGTGAAATCTGGCATTCTGACCTGTATTTGGTGGCACATGACGGCGGCTCCCTGATTGAATTTGTCTTTACAGAGATGGAAACCTGGTAGGTGGTCCAGCTTCGATTGTACTTTCTGTATTGTACTTCCTATGTGCCCTGATCCAAATGCCTCCCATATCCTTCTACATAATTGTGTCTTGTTGACCTGGCGATGCCTGATGAACTGCTGTGAGAGGGGCTGAAGTTCCAGAGGAAAAATACAGTGGGACAGAGATGGCGAAATCCCTAGTGAATTTGGAGCCCATGTCATGATGACAATCCATCTAGAGTCTGTTCCCCAGGTGCCCTTGGGAGATGGCGAGCGCTCTTTTGAGAGTTTGGCATCAGCTTGTGAGCCACCTCCAGCTCCCTGCTGAGAGAATCCATGGTAGAAGCCCCTCGCTTTGAGTTAGAGATGCGGCTGCTGAACATAATTTCAGCAATTACTGATATTCAGTAATTATGCTAATGCTGACACACAGGCGCTGTTATTTGCTCGGCACGTTATGTGCGAATTATCTCTTTTCCCGACTAACAGTGTTTTCTCTCTACAGTTAGTATGGTTTGCTTGTCACATTAAGTGACGTTTGCATCTCTGGACTTGTCAAGACACCAGAATTAGAGCTGAATTTATGTAACCATTCCATAACAAGACTTTCTTTTTTCACTTTTGGTGAAAAAGGAAGGTTTTTGAACAAAAGGAAAAGAAAGTAGGAAATGGAATCCTGTAGGCTGGTGGGAAAGTTAAGGATTAGTGGTAAAGTGAGTCTCTCAGGGATGTGAGAGCTAGACTTTACACTTGGTCTTTCTGGGCTTCATTTTTAACAGAGTGATGATGTTTTGTTTGGCTCAAGAGGGTTAAGTATACTCTGAGTCTGTGTCAAGTGGGAAGATACTTAGACATCATTGGAAAGAGTGATTCTCAAGGTATGCTTATGAGAGATGCAAATTCTTGGTCTCCATCTGACTGGCTGAATTAGAAGATTCCAAACTTCATTTTAACATAGCCATGTCTGTTTCAACAATTCATTCCTGGTGATTCCGGTGCACACTTGAGTTTAAGAATTACAGGAAAGGCCCTTAATATGGGCCACAGACCACAGTTCCAGCAGTGTGAACATCATGTAGAAATTTGTTTCCAATGCAACCTCTTCAGACCACATCCAGCCTCTCTGAATCAGAGCCAGTATCTTAACAAGATGCCCTAGTTATTTGTATGAGTGTTGAAATGGGGCTAGAACAGGTTCTGGTCCGAATGTTTTTGCTCATTGTTGACAAGAGGCAGAATGACTTACTTGATGGGTGTCCTGTTATTTAGTGGCAGACCATGACTGTAATGACTCCTGCTGACCTAATAGCTAACGTTTATTGTGTGCCTACTAAGGTCACTGCATTAGAACTACTGTCATTTAACTAGAATCTACTGTGTGCCCAGTATTGACCCCTAAAATTTTTTGTTTAATTCTCACATATTCCTATGAAGTAGATACAGAAGAGTTTTCCTATGTAGTATGGAGGTTTGACCAGAAGGTTTTAGAGTTGATTAAGGCAGGAAATCATACAAAGTATACACGCCTTAGACGTTTATTTTAAGCTAAACATATAGTTGTATATGAATTCACTGATATTTTGTTAATGGAAGGGTCAAAACCATTTCTCTTTTTACTAGTCTAAATTTATGTATATGTATGTATGTTATGACACTTCATTTGGCTTTCTTTGAAGTTGAAAAGTATTAAAAGTGTAAACAATATGAGGGGTCTAGACTCCTAGAATTTTCCTCCAAACTTTTATTGCAAAAATTCTAGTTCTGTAGAATTTTTATTTTTATATTTATTTTGAAAAGCAATTTGCTTTGTAAAAAAACATTCAAACTCAGTGTTTAGACATATTGACTCTTCCAAGTAGTATTTCATGAGACTTGTGTGTGGTCTAACAAAAATAAATTCTGGAAGCAAATTTAGAGCAAAACCAAAATAAATGGTTCAACTGTAAAAAGGAGGCACAGGTTTGAGAAAGATGGCTCAGTGTATAAGAGCACTGGCTGCTCTTCCAAAAGATGCAAGTTCAGTTCCTAGTACCCGTGTTGAGAAACTCATGACCATCCATAACTCTAGTTCCAGGAGATCTGACAACCATCTTCAGGCCTTTATTAATACCTAAAAGAATGTAGAATGTTTGGGTGTGCATGTGCACATACACGTGCACACACACACACACACACACACACACACACACTCAAAGAATAAAAATAAATCTTTACTATGCAGAAATGAGTGGGTATATTGGAGCAGATTACTGGTTCTGAGCACATTAGTGCAGTGGATGCTGACCAGTGTCTTATAGGGAGACCAGATGATGTTGAACTCTTATCCCATATTATTTAACTCTACAAATTTAAAATACACTCTTAATCATATAGTTGGAAAGAGCTGTTTCTGGAGGCTACATGCTAGTAAGATGAATCCCGATCCCATACTGCCCGATTTTGCTGCTGCTTTGGGTTAAAAAAATATATAACATAGCATTTGGTGTTTCAATTTCTTTTTAAATTTTATTTTAGATGTATGAGTGGTTTGTCTGCATGTATGTACACCGTGTGTATGCCTGGTACCTGTGAAGGTCAGAAGAGGGCATTAGATCCCCCAGAACTGTAGTTGCAGATCTCTGTGAGGTACTGGGAACCAAGCCCTGGTCCTCTTCAAGAGCAGGATTCTCAATTTCTAGTCATTTTAGTTTTGAAGAAGGAGAAATACCTCTTTTTAAATATAATTACAACTGCCCACAGTTTACGAGTCTTTACTTTCCACTCTTGTCTTTTTCTTCTGTGTTTACTTTGTCAAGAGAACTTGTTGTTCCTGGCAGATGAAGTAATTGCCATGTATGTATTAATTATGATTTAAATGTCTAGGCATCAATGTTCTCTGGCAAAGCATTGTAGTATAGTGTCTTTTGGTGAAGAACTATATAGGGAAGGAAACAGCTTTGGAGGGAAGACTCAGTTAGATGGCATGTTAATTTGTACATCCATAGATCGTATGTATTTCCCTTCCTTTTAGCATGTCCCTGTGCTAATCCCATCTATACCCCACAGTGTGTGAAGTGTCATAAATCAGTGACATACCACACCCGAGGTCCTGATTCTGACATTGCTTTTATGCCTCATCTCTTTCTATGTGACTTGTTGATCTTTCTGTCTCTGCTGTAAAACGGGTAGGAACAGTCATGGTTTACCTATGAGAGTTACAGAAGTGTGAATGGGAAGCAACTGGGATATTGTAAAAGGGACCTTTGGCATGTTGTACACTCCCTGTATTGTTTTTCCAATCCCTCCTTTCTGGGAAAGTGGTGGAAGTCTGTGGCTTCTTTTTTGTTTTGTTTTTTGTTTTTTGTTTTTGTTTTTTTTTTTCTTTCTGAGACAGGGTTTTTCTGTGTAGCACTGGCTGTTTTGGAATTCACTCTGTAGACCAGGCTGGCCTTCAACTCAGAGATCTTGGGAGACCTGTCTCTGCCTCCCAAGTACTGGGATTAAAGGTTTGCACCACCATGCTTGGCTGAATGTCTTAAATAGATTCCAGGCAAAAGTTCTGTTCCACCTCTTTTTTTTCTCTATAATCCTACCCTGATGGCCAGAATACAATAAATGATCAATCAGTATCAGTGGATGGTTGAATAGATAAATCATAGGCCAACCAGTGGCACTAAATGATAGGCTTTTGCATTTCATGGTAGTATATATACAAGGATTGCACCTCTGTATCAAAGCCTCTCATACTTCTGCTGTTTCAGAGAATTCTCTCTATATATATTTGTTATTGCTTCTGTTCTTTACATGGTCAAGTACAGACTTTCTGTTTTAAGCAGTTCCATGTTCCTCTAAATTTCTTAGAGAAATGCCTACAGACAATTTACTTGCATTTTCTTTTCAGGATCTGAGTGTCCTGTGATCTGAGGCTCTTGTGTCTCTTGACTCCCTCCGGGTCCCACTGTAATTTGATTGCCCTTGGCTATTTGAAAGAAACAGTAATTTCTAGATTTTACTTTAACTGGAAAAAAAAAAAGAAAAAAAAAAAAGCCCTCAGCTGGATCTGCAAAAGACTTTATACTGTGGAGCAAGGAGGGGAGCTATAGTAGTGAGCAGATAGGAGAGACTAGAGGTGAACAATGTAAGTTGGAATTCAAGCAAGCAGTCCTGAGGTAGGTGGAGGAATCCAAGGGAAACACCCCAACAGCTTGTTGGTGTCTTCCTCTATTTTGATGAAATCTGGGTTAAGCCGAGACTCCTATTTGCATGCAGGGAATAAGTCAAGCTGTCCCTACCTCAGGTGTTTGAACAAATGACTTCTTTGCTGCCCAGATCTTCTCCTCCCTCTCCAGTCCAGTGTCCTTCAAGAAGGGAGGCACTTAGGTGTTATACATCAGGAGCCTGAACTTCTAGCCTCTGCCCTGTGAGTTGATGCAAGTGGGACCATAGCAAGAAATAAGTGTGGGGAAGGGATCAATTAAAAATTGATCAAAGACATTAGTGTGAGACTCAGAACTCTGAAACTGCTTGAGGGAAAAGTATAGGAAATATTTCTCGATATAGACACAGGCAAGGACTCTAATAGCACAGGAAGTAACCCCAAGAATTGACAAATAGGACTGCATAAATTTAAAAAGCTTCTTGTGGGCAAAGGGAATAATTAACAGCGAAGAGTTATCTTCACAATGAGTGAAAACATTTTATAACTGCTCATCTGATGAGGATTAATGTCTAAAGTATTTTAACAGTTCAAAATACAAAACACTCCCAAATACTAAATAATTCAGTCAATGAGTGGGCACATAAAGTGAACAGATACCTCTCAAAAGATGAAGTACAAATGGCCAATAACCACACACACACACACACACACACACACACACACACACACACACGTGTATAAACATTTAACCTTCTCAGACATCAGGAGAATGCAAATCAAAACTACATAGAGATGCCATCTCAGCCCGGTCAGAATGACTGTCACCAAGAAAAAAAAAAAAAAACAATGGCAAACACTGGTCAGTTGGTAAGAGGTGGGGGTTGGGGGAAAGGGAGGACCTTTTTCACAAACCTGCTGGTGAAAATGTAAACTTGTGCAGCTACCATGGAAATTGGTCTAGAGGTCCCTCAGAAATCTAAAACAGAGCTGCCATTGGCTGTAGCTACAGCACCCCTGAGAACGTGGCTCAAGGGAATCTAAGCACACCACAGAGACATCTGCCCAGCCATGCTCAATGCTGCTCTCTTCCAACAGCAATGAATGGATAAATAAACTGTGGCACATTACACATATTTCTTTAAAAAAAAAAAACAAAAACAAAAACAACGTATTTGCTTATTGTCTGTGTATGTGTGTTATGTGTGCACGTGGAGGCCGAGGCTCAGTGTCTTTCCTTATTTACTCCCATCTTTATTTCTTGGTCTCTCTGTCAACCTGGAGCCCATCGATTTATCTATGTGAGCTGGCAGGTGAGATTAAGGCATCTTCCTGCCTTTGCAGCCTCCTGGAACTCCTCAATCCTCTAAGGCTGGGGTTATAGGCAACGTGCCACTATTCTCGGGGTTTTACATGGCTGTGGGGGATCTGAATTCAAAGTCCTCCTAACTGAGCCATTTTCTGAGTCCTAAACACATATCATTAGTTATATATACACTTGTTACTTGACTTTTCTGTCCTGTCTATAAAATGGGTAAACTAAGAGTCCTTGTCTACTCATTAAAGATGCAGATGTATGAATGAGAAATATTAGACACACTCCATGGTACACTGTAGATGCCCAGTAAGTATGAGTATTATGGGATTTTATTCAGGAACAAAACAGAACGAAATTATGCCATTTTTCAGAAAAATGAATGGAAGCAGACATCATGACCATATTAGGTAAAATAAGCTAGACTTATAAAGACAAATACATGTATTCTCTTATGTGATGAACTCAGCTCTCGCTCTCTCTCTCTCTCTCTCTCTCTCTCTCCCTCTCTTTCTCTGTCTCTCTCTGTCTCTGTCTCTCTCTGTCTCTGTCTCTCTCTGAAAGTACAAGCACTATTTCAGATGGGGAAGGAGAGCAAGAGGGGTGACAGGAGAAGGTGATGGGGATGAGTGGTCAGAGCACATGGGATGTATGAATGAAATCTGTCACTTTGTACAATGAACATACAATATTAAAATAGTTTTGGAGTGAAGAGGGAGGAGGATGTGGTCCTTAGGCTGCACTGCTTCAGCATGGCTGTGCCCTTAACTGAGTGTCAGAATTCCTCCCCAGGCTGCCTCTTGGGTTACTCTCTATTTTTAGTAATTGGTCTCTCCCTCATTAGGGGAGTTAGAAAGGACAATAGTTATGCTGTTATTGATTCCAGGAATTGATAAAGTTCAGGGATGAATATGCAAATAAGGCCACTCACCATTTTCCTAATCCTGCCCACACTTTAAAAAAAGATTTAACTAATGTGTGTTTGTATTTATATGTGACTTCATGAGCATATATACACATTGGTATATGTTGCAAGTGCACATACTTTTGTGCAAGGAGGCTAGTAGAGGATGTTGGTCACCTCAGAGCCATAGTTACAGGCATTGGCAGAATGCCTGGCTTCTTACATGGGTACCTGGATCCAGGCTTTGGTCCTCATAATTTTATAGGTAAGTCACTTGACTTTGATCCTTTTCTCCACCCCTTCTGCTGACAACTTTGTAAATGCGCCCCTTATGAAATCTCCTGTTGACCCAGTATGAATGAATCTTTGCTTCGTGATTGGTCCCCAACTGTGACCATTTCACAGTGCTCTGCCTCCGTGGGAAGATGGCCGTATGATGCCTGGAAGGGAGATGCCAACAAGCAACAAAAATAATTTTGTTGGACTTGTAAGAGGTGGCTTACTCACAAGCAGTAGGAAACTATCTTGGCTCATTTGAGCAGAAAAAGATTCCATTGGTGGTCTATTAAGTATAACTGTTAAGATAATTTGAAAGACAGAGAACAGAGCAGCAGGCACCATAAGAACTCTAGTCAGGATGTGCTTCTGGCTATTGCTGCTGAGAGTGTGTTTCTTATGGCATCTGCATCTCTGCCTTGATTCCTCAGGGCTCTGAATTTTACTTGAAGCATCTGTCTGACTAGTGCATGGCTACAAGGTCACATATAGCATCCCAGTAGCAGGAAGGGGCAACAGGTGAGGGTTATCTTTGTATTTTGCCCTTCTTTATTCCATCTGTACCTCATAAAGAGCCATCTCTGGTTTCTTCAGGGCTGGGATTGAGAGGCAGGGAGGGTTTTCTTGGCTGTTACTATCATAAATTGGTCTCCTCTAAAGACTTGGCAGGTAATCAAGCTGCAACTTTCTTTCCTTGTCTGAATCAATCTTTTTGGCTAGGCATCTGGTATTCCATCTCTTATGTTGGAGTTCCATCCCATCTTCTAGCTTCCACTCATTCTTGGGAAAAATCCAAAATGACCCTGGAATGGCATCCTTCCAAACATTGCTGGAAAATCTATTCCCCCAGCATTTGAGGAAGGCCAGATAGTATGTAACTTTAATGATCTTATTCAACTCAGCTGGTTTTAAAATGTAGGCTGGTTGCAGATAGCTACCTATGGGCTTTGTTTGCTCTTGGGCACATCTACGTGGTAGCTGGTCTGGGTTCCACACAGACTGTCTTAGAGCTTATTCAAGTTCCCTGGAAGGTGCAGAGAGGGACACAAGGAAAGCAACGGTTCATTACCAGTGTTTGCAGAAAGGCTTCTAAGATGGTACTGAGTTCTGTGAAGCTCCTGCTTTTCTGATGGTATTTAATACTTCTAACTTTCCACTTCACTAAGAACATCTGTGTCTTGCTGTGGCTACGCTGGCCATGTTTTACTTTCTGGCTTGTGAGTTTCTGTTCTGTTGCAGATGTCTCATTGGCCACATTGAATAAGCACCTTTTCTTTGTCGTGCATAGGCATCAATCTATAAAGTCCAAACTTTCAGTTAGTTTAGACCTCTCCCCCTTTTCCCCAACAAAATATGTGCAAATGTAAATGAGACACATTTTAGGAGCTTAGGGTTCTGGTCTGACTCTTAAATTCTTGTTCTTATTTTCCTCCTTATTTTATGAGCTGTAAAAGGGCAAAAAGTCTGAAGGAAGGATGGAGGAATATGGAGGGGCTTACCAGCTCGTCCTGATTATTTTAGAGAAATAGAAACCAATTCTTATTTCTCTATGAAGCTAAATTTTCAGTTAGATTTCCTGGATGTGGAAGGAGAATGGACATGTAAAACGAGGATTTTATTATTCAAAAAAACCTGGAAACATGTGAGTGTCACAGATTTGGGGGACCTTTGCTTACTAGGCAGGATACTTCATTTAAGGTCACATATTGTGAGGTTACAAGAAATCAAAATTCTTCATATTTTAAATAACTGGTGCATGTTATCTCAGGTGCTTATTATCCTCATCATCTTCATTAGTATCAATATCATCTACATTGTGTACCATCATCATCTTCATTACATACCATCATCTTCATTACATACCATCATCATCTTCATTATGTACCACCATCATCTTCATTAAGTACCATCATCATCTTCATTATGTACCACCATCATCTTCATTACATACTATCATCTTCATTACATACCATCATCATCTTCTTTAGGTACCACCATCATCTTCATTAAGTACCATCATCATCTACATCATCACCATGACCTTTGTCTTAATTTCTTTTTCCATACTTGTGATGAAATACTCTGGCAAAAGAGACTTAACGAAGAAAGGTTTATTCTGGCTCACAGTTCAAAGGTTCAGTCCATCATGGCCGGGAAGTCAGGGTGTCTGGAGCTTGAAGTAGCTGGTCATATCATATCCACAGTCAGGATATGGAGAACATGAATTCATGCTACTGCTTAGCTTCCTTCTTTTATTCCTACAGTGGGTCCCAGCCAGAGAATGGTGCCACCCATTGCAATTTCTACCTCAATTACTGCCGTTAAGAAAATCTCCTACAGGCATGTTCAGAGGTCCATCTCTAAGGTAATTCTTGATTCAGTATGAAGTTGATGATTATTTATAACAATCATGATCATCATTGTCATCATCATCATCATTTTAGCATCCATAGTCTCTTCATTATGCACATTTTCATTATTTTCTCTGGATTAAAAGTATATAAACTTAAGATTCCCAATAAAAGACTTTAGGGGATTAGGGGGATAGCATAGTCAGTAGTGTGCTTACTACCCACACATAAGGACTATTCACTCTCCAGAATTTGTATATAAAAGCTGGGCATGGTGGCATCTACGTGTTTGCCTAGTCCTGTGGAGAAGGGGCAGATAGATTCCATGAGCTCTTGCCAGCCACTCTAGCCTTATCATCAAGCTCCAGGCCAAGAGAGATACCGTGTCTAAAAAACAAACAAACAAACAAACAAACAAACAAACAAACGAGGTGGATGGCTCCTAAGGAATGATTCTTGAGTTAACCTCTGGCTCCCATGTGCATGCATTGCACATATGCATTTGTACACACATGAGTGCACATGCATGCATACAGAGTTTCAGACATATTATGAAGTTATAGTAAGATCTGAAAGTTTCAAAAGCTTCCCACGTACAGCTCTTGGTGCCTTGTTTTGCCAACTCACAGAGTGATAAATGGTGTCACATTGGTGCTTTAATTTTCATGGACTCAACCACTGAGGAGAGCAAACTCTTATGTATTTATTGGTCATCTGTCCTGTTTATAGGTGTTTGTACCACACATCCCATCCAATCTTCTACTTCCCATTTCTTCTCCTTGAAAGCTCCCTGGAAGTATTTAAATATTAATGAAATTAACCCTTTGTCTGGAAAGCACAATACAATCATTGTTCTCATTTGTCTTTTTGACTTCCAATTTTCTTTATAGTGTTTTCTGACACAGTGAAACATTACATTTTTGTCTAGTTAGATCAGTCACTTTCTCACTGATAGACTTTCTTTTTCTGTTGTTGCTTGCCTAAAACTCAAACTAATATCTATCATCTGTCAATCATCTATGTAACAATCAAATATCAATCATCTACCATTTATCAATATCTATCAATTATATATGTATGTGTGTATATATGTATGTATGTATGTGTCTGTCTGTCTATCTATCTATCTATCTACCTATCTATTATCTATATCTATCTACCTATCTAGTTATCTATCATCTATCTATATCTATTTATCTGTCATCTATCAAGCATCTATCAATCATGATGTATGTATATATCTATCCTATCTATTTATCTATCTATCTATCATAAATAATTTATCTGTCTGTGTATATCTATCTACTAATATTCTATCTACATATCATATACCTGTGTAAAGCTTAACATTTATATAGTTTCATTGTACATAGTTTATGTTTGAGATTTATTTTGGCATGTAGATAGTACAAGTGGTATTTTTCTTGTTTATAGTTAAGTAATTTGAGCAGTGCTTATTAAATACAGTTTTTTCTTATTGATTATAAAATGCTGCCATTATCTTATACTAAATACTTTTCATAAGGTTTTGTATTGTGTTTATTGATTTGTCTGTCTAATCTTGTACAGCACTTAGGTGGTTTCATAATTGAACTTGTATATAATTAGTTTCTGATTTTTTTTTGTCTTCTGGATAAATCTTTCACCTAATATTTCCTCTTTTACCAAATATTTGTGGGTTTTCCCAAATGTTTTCATAGCCAATTAAACTTTAGAATTGTTTTTAGAACTTTTTCATTTGCTTGAAACTTTAGGATACTTTTTATTATAGTGATTGTTGGGCCTTGGACGAGGTAACTCCATTTAACCTGCCACCTTCAGTCACGTAGGACACAGGTAGAGGGCGTGATTAACAAGTCTCTACCTCCAGAGATTTAAATATTAATGAATTATCAAGGCCAGGGGCGTAGCTAATTAAGTTATTCCCTCCCCTTTTCCCTTCCCTATAAAATGAGACTCCCTGACCTTTGGTGGGGGGAAGCGCGTACCACCTACATCCATTTACCATGCCATGAACAATAAAAGCTTTGGAAAACCGGACTCCAGGTGTCACATGGTCTCTCCACCAGATTCCCAGCTTTTGGAACCCTGGAACCTTGCTGATGCAGCCGCCAGCCCGCCCACCAACAGCTGCGTGAATGTGGGACCCTCCGCTGGCGACGTGGGAAGCCCGCCTGATGCCAGACTGCCCCTGGGACCCGGCCAACGAACTCCCTCTACCCCCCCCCCCTCGAGATTTCTTCCCCACAGCGATAATAAATCTAGCCATTGAAAGCATTATATCACACTCTCTTCTGTGAAGGGATGGCATCTGTGTTGCTCTAGGAAGATTAATGAATGTGTGTGTGTGTGTGTGTGTGTGTGTGTGTGTGTATACAAGTGGTTGAGAGAATAACCTCAGGCATCATTCCTCAGGGGCTCTCCATCATCTTTTTTGACATAGGATCCGCAATGGCTTGAAGCTTATCAATTAGGCTAGGCTGGCTCTCCAGTAAACGCCAGGGATCCACCTGTCTCTGCCTCCCCAGAGCTGGGATTAGAAGTTTATGCTTTTTTAAATTAATTAATTAATTTACTTTATGTATATGAGTACACTGTAGCTGTTTTCAGACACCAGAGAGAGCATCAGATCTTATTACAGATAGTTATGAGCCATCATGTAGTTGCTGGGAATTGAACTCATGACCACCGCTGAGCCATCTCTCTAGCCTTCATACTTTTACTTAAATAAGCACATTATAAACTGAGCTATACTACTAGTCCCTTGATTTCAATTATCAACAAATAAACTTGTTCTTAAATAATTTACATATTTTTGTTGTAATTGTGAATGTGATTGCTCTTTTTCTATTTTCTTCTTAGTTGTTATGGCTTACATATAAGAAACTATTTACTTAATATTTATTATATATTTTGAGGCAGTGCCTCATGTAGCCCAGGCTAACCTCAAACTCACTTTGTAGTCCAGGATGACCTTGAATTACTAATCCTCTTGCCAGCTCCTCCCAATTTGTGGGATCACAAGAGTGTGACAATTCACCTGTCTCTGTATTTAAAAATCACCAAGCTGAATGAATTTTTTTTTTATTATTCTCATACTTTGTAATTAATTCTTGTCAATGTTCAGAATGGGAACTAATATTGCTTGCTTACAGTTATTGGAATTTTGTGTGTTCTTCAATATTTTGTCTCCCTCTCCCTCTCCCTTTCCCTTTCCCTCCTCCCTTTTATTATCAACCCTTCTAGGACAACATTAAAATTAATCATGAGTACCCTTGCTGTGAGGATACTGCCCATATTTTTACTTTAAGCATAAATCATATTTGATAACATTTTATTAGTTATTTTGCATATGTACTTGTGAAATTAACCTAAACATTTAATTTCTTATATTTTTTTGTGTTCAATTCTGCTAACGTAAGAAAAATAGTTTTTTTTTTTTTTTTAACATTATTACTTTCTTTGTGCTCTGGAAGAATTTATTTACTGTGCCAATTATTTGCTATTTGAAAAATTAAAAGTAGTGCTTTGTAGAATTGCTTGGCCTTTTCTCCTTTCATGAAGGCAATTAATTCTGACTGTAGGACCATTTTATTTTGATGTTATATGGAACTTGCTTTAAATATATATATATATATATATATATATATATATATATATATATATATATTGGACTGAGTCTTTTCCAGGTTTTTGTTTTGTTTTTTAAATAAGTAAGGAAACTGAGGGAAGTATTTTTATTTTTTTGTTCACTTATCCATTTACTTATATTTTTGCTGCATGAAGGGCAGAATGAATTACTATGCTAAAACAAACAAACACCAACACCCCCCCCCCCACCACCATAATGGTGAGAGTGGCCCAATGTCAACAACCTACAACCTCTCTAAACTCTAGGGAATGTCTCTCATTCCCACAATTCCATGCAGTTTTTCCAGGATCTTTCCAGCAAATGATAAGCTGAGTTTGAGTTTGTTTCTGACTTTTAAAAAAATGTTTATTTGTTATCTATGCATATGTGACTGTGTGAGTTTATGTGTACCATGTATGTACGGTTATCTACAGAGGCTGGAAAGGGTGTCAGAGCCTCTGGTACTGGGGTTACAGGTGGTTGTGAGCCACTGAGGTGGGTTCTTGGAACTCACCCAGATCTTCTTTAAGATCATTGAGTACTCTTAACTGCAGGGACATTTCTCCAGCATCATGTTTCTGACATGTCCAATCCTAAGAACATGGGCTCTCTTACTTTAAAACCAAACCAAACCCTTATATTTTCTACTTGCTAGCTTCTCATTCTGTGACAACGAGTCTTAGCAGAAACAGCCTAAGAGAGGAAGAACTTATTTGGACTCACGATTTCCCCGCATGTTGTGAGAATGTGGTGAGCAACAAATGTCTTGGGGGAACTGTAAGAGAGGCTTTAGGGGAAAAGGCAGAGGGCCTTTACTTCAGGTGTATTTTGTTCTCTGGATTATTCTCCAATGAGATTTCATGCCTCCTGTGACAAACACTTATGTTCGGTTCATAAGACATGGTTATTCTTGTTGGATATCAGATCATATCTGTAGAACCTAATCTGGCTCCAGGATATGCTGAGTGCTGACCTCAGTGAGTCAAGAATCTTCATTTGGCCTTCTGCCTTGCTTTTGTACTTTCTCAGATATAATCTGTGTTTAAATTTGTCTGTCTTGAGAAAGTTGTGGGGAAGGGCTGCTCTGTTAATATTTAGTATGTGCCTACTGGCATTTATTTGTGTTTTTCTGGACTCAAACTACCTCCGTTGGAGCATTGCTTTCTTTGTTTCATTCATGACTAAAAGTGCACTGAAACTGAAGAAAGGTTGTCTGCAGCATTAGACTATAGTCTGCCTCACTCTTTCAGGTCTTCAGATCCCACACGCAGTAGACAAGATCTGCATAGGTCAATGACCGTCTACAGGTGTCAGTCTGCCAGGGTCGGGAAGAGAACAGAGAGCAGCTCAGTTTATGATGGCAGAAGCTTAGAGAGTTCACTGTTCACACCACAGTAGACCAGAAAATAGAGACAGAATCTAAGACAGAAGGGCTGAGTATAATCTTCAAATCCCCACTCTCACCACCCAAAGTTTTCAGTATCCTAAGATAGCTCCGTGAACCATAAAGGCATGGGACTCAAATCGTGACACATTTCCTTTAAAGATACCTTTTATATGATTAATAATTAGCTCTAGCTTTCCAACTTCTAGACATTCATTAGTAAAATATAAATTACCAAAATTTATTTTGCTGAGGATTTCAACATTTTTAACATGAAATTATACCTAATGTCTTCTCGGTAAAAAAGGAAGTCATCCATAAGTGAAAAAGGAGAGCCCATATACAGATTTATCCCAATTCTTTTTCTAGCAGTATTTTCTGGTTAAAAAAAAATCATATTTTGGGAACATCACATTTAAAAGTTATAAAAAGTTATTTGGATAAAAAAAAGAAAACATTAAGAGTTAGAGAATTCTGAACCCACATGGAACCTACAGAAATAACAGCAATAAAGGTTTATTTTTATTTATTCCTATGTATTTTGTTATTGCAAGCTATAAATGAAAAATTGATTCATCACTGATGACAGAAGCAAACAAATGTCCTCTTACCTGTTCTTGTAATTTAGAGGAAGGAACAGCAAAAAATATTGAAATACTGGGGAGAAATACAAGTATTTCTATGATTCTAACATGCCTGTGATGATTTTGAGTGGTTGAACAAGAAGTCTGGGTCTTCCTGTTTTATAGACCATAGATTATCAAGTTTTGAGTCCATAATAACCCCCATAATCTGTCTTAGTCAGCTTTTGCTAATATAACAAACCTCTTCAAACTGCAGTGCCTTAAGAACCAACAAGATTCGTAGGTTAGCCATTTGGTCAAGTTGAGCTGGGAGGTTCTTCAGGATTGAGTTGGGCAGTGAGCTGCTAGGCCAGCTGGGGATGATTGGCCAATGGGAGTTATCATCTCAGTTGGCTTATCTCTATGTGCTCAGTGTACTCTTGCATTTCCTGGAAGGCTGGTCTACGCTTACTCATGTAATGACAGCACCATTCGAAGAGACAGTGAGAAGAAATAGCTATGGCTTTGGGATGCTGTAGGTTTGTAATTGCACAAGGCTAACTCAGCTACAGTCTCATGGTTAGAATCAAGTCAAAATAGGTTCAAATGCCAAAGGACAGGAAGGTGAAAGTCATTTGTGTGGTTCATATGTATGACAAGGGGCTGGCCATTCTAAGCATTTTTGTAATCTGTCACCTACTAAAAATTGTGTTACTATTCTTAGGACTGTAAATGGCATCTATAACAAATCAAGTAGTTACATGTTGTGGGAGATATTTAAAGCAGCAGCACCGGCCCTGCCACCCATCCATGAGACAACAGCATGGGAGATGGCTCTGCCAATCTTCCACACTGTCTCCACAAGGTTGGGCTGAGCCCAGACCATCCTGCCATCCATGCGGTACTTGGTAGAAATGAGATTCTAATGGTTAATATTATCCAAAGGCTTTATATGTTTGATAATACTCCATTAACAAGATGCTCACACAATTAGAGGTGTGTCCCAATATCTAACCTTAAGGTGTAAGTTGTTACCCAGGACTGCTCTTGATACATGCGTGGTCTTCCATGGCTCCTACATCTCTCCCCTTTCTAGCTCTTCCTCTTCCTTCTCCTCTTCCTCTCCTTACTCCTCCTACATTAGCTCCTCCCAAAATACTGAGTTTATAAATATACTGCTACAGTTACATCCTGTTTATGGCAAAAATTCTACCCCAAAAGGGTATGTGGGTTAAGCATTTAACTATATTAAATTAGCAAGAAGTGAATTTGTTTCATTTCATTGGCATGTTAGTTTTTCAAGATGTAGGGGCCGTTTTCCTCTCTTTCTCCCCCTGAATCATTGTGGTTTGATGGCATTTTTAAAAAATAGGTTTATTTGTAGTTATTGAATAAATAATTGCATGGTCTCTCTAGTATCTGAAGTTCATGCTTGATACTTAAGATTTAAGTTTTGGGCTTACCAACTTCTTTATAATCAATCCTTTTTGTTTGTGAGTAAAGCATTTGTTAATTATATAAAGTGTCCATGGCTCTGGCCTCTGGATATATCCTCGGAGTATCTCCAGTTGCTGTTCTTCTCTCCCCTAGAAAAGAAACCACAATCCTGATTTTTCTGTTAGTGATTTTTTTGCTTTCCCTTTAAGTTGACCATAACTGAAACAACACCGCGAGCTTTGTCTGGTGTCTGAGCTTTATAGAAAAGGCCCGATGTACTATTGTCTATGTAGATTATTTGACTTCATAACTTTGTGAGATTCCTTTCTGATGTGCAGCTCTAGGTCTCTCATTTTAATTGCTGTTTATTCCCTTGTATGACTACAGTGCAATTTATTTTTTTTGTTCTATTTTAGGAATAGTCAACCACTTATTTGTTCATTTGACTACTAATGGGTTGTTTTGGTTAATGGGTTGCTCAGGCTTGGGGATTAATGAACTGATAATGGGTAAATGGTGAAACAAGATTAAATGGTTCATTTCCAGTTTTTTATATTTATGAATAATGCTGTCACAAACATTCTTTATGTGCTTCTCGATGCACGTGCTAAGGAATAAAAATGCCCTTAGAAGAGGGGCTGTGTTCAATTTTAGCAGTGTAGTACACACTTTCAGGTCATCTAAGCTCATGCGCATGGCCACCAGCAGCATTGGAGGGTTTCCGGTGAGGGCAACACCATGCCACCGTCTGCCCTTTTACCTTAGCTGTGCTGGTACCTGTGGAGTGGTAGCTCACTGTTTGAATTTGTATTTCTTTGATCACTAGTAAGGTGGGTCATTTTTTTTTTCCTGTTTTTATAAAATCCCATTTGGATTTTTTTTTCCTGTTTGGAAAATATATAAAGTCTCCTACCTGTTTTTGATTTGTCGTTAAGGTTTTGTTTAATTGAGCTATTGAGGTGCTTTTAATTGGCGATGTTTGTTGCAATGTCTATACTTTCAGTAAACTTTACAGTATTCATTCATTCATACATTTATTTTTTACTCTTGATGGGTACTGACGAACCAACCAGCCTGCCTCCATCTTAGGCTTGAAAGCTATCTTGCAGTAAAGACAGACTAGGCTCATTCATTCCTGTATATGATTGAATCTCTGTTTCTCAGGGATTGGGCTATACACTACCCATAGCTTATCTACTAACAGTTCTGTATGGCTTGTCTCAGGAAACAGCAACTATATCTGTAGGCTTAGATTTTCTAAAACATACTTTTAATGAGGGCTCACAAATACTTTGACACCCCCCACCCACTTCAGGCCCACCGTCCAAAGGTAGGGGAAAAAAAGATGGTAAACCGGACAGGACGATGTGGACCTCTTTAGAAGTAGTTTCTTGGGGCGATTCCAATATCCATTGGTTAGGATACCAGCAGTCCAGTTCAGTAGTGTCAGGGTACCAAACACAAATCAGCAGTGGTGGCACGATCCAGCAAAAGCAGCCAGTCCCCCCTCCTGGAGTGACCAGGACCAGGAGAGATACCAGGAGAAGTTCTCTCTCAATGAAATGAAGATCAGCTAAGACAAAGATGTAAGATCGGTGAAGTGTTGCAAAGCTAGCTATGGAAGCACACTGTCACTGTCTGTTGAGTCCTATTGATACTATCTCCAAACATCATGTGTTCTCTCCATGGGTCTTGCTTTAGGAAAACATGACATGAGTCTGTATAACCTGACATATCCAGAAACTTCCACTTCCACTTCAACAAGATGTTATAACCATTTTGCAACCCTACCTTTGTTTCAAAAGGTTGTTATGAGTATTTGATGTTATCACTACCTTGTTATGACTACCTTGATATATTTTGTTTCTTTTTTGGGGTTTTTGTTTGTTTGTTTGTTTTTGTTTTTCGAGACAGCGTTTCTCTGTGTAGCCCTGGCTGTCCTGGAACTCACTCTGTAGACCAGGCTGGCCTCGAACTCAGAAATCCGCCTGCCTCTGCCTCCCAAGTGCTGGGATTAAAGGCGTGCACCACCACTGCCCGGCTGATATATTCTGTTTCTATAACCTGCCTGTTTGCCTCCTAAATTCTCCATTTGGAACCCCTCCTACACTCTGAACTATAAAATCCCTTATCTTCCCCATGTCTGACAATGCTGACTTCTTGAATTCCACCTTAGGGGGAGACAACCTGTGTACATGAACAGTAATCTTGTTTTAATTAATTGTTTGCTTTAATTAGTTTGGCCATGATGATTTGGGTCAGTGGACTTTCCCCTTGCATCTTTGAGGTTAACACAAAAAGACTTCATTATATTCCTGTTTTGTTTGAAAACTCTGAAAACACCAACAAGAACAGCCACAACAACAACCACTTTCTCTGCCTTAATGAATTGCATCCCACCTTCTACTTCGTTAGCCGTGATCTCAGCTTTCTTGTTTTCTTTACATTTTTTTCATGTTCAATTTATTCCATTCTTTAAATTTCCCTGATTAACTGCCTTGGCCATTGATCTTCAGCCCATGTTTACAGGCTTCAGTTGTGGCCTGTAAATGTTGATATATTTTCATTAGGATTCAAATGAAAATATTTCTCATTTCCATGGTGACTTCTTTGACGATGAGTTATTCTGAGGTGTAATTCTCTTTTCAAAAATCACCAAACATATGGGGAGTTTCTTCCCATTATTTATTTTCTGGTTGCAAGCTTTGTCTTGTGGCAGTCAGAGAGTTCAGTTTGCATGGTTTAAGTCCTTTGAAATGTGCTGATTCTTGCTTTCCTGTAGTATACGGTCACTTTTTGTAATGAATGCTCCATGTGTTGTTGTATTTAGGGCTCTGTCTCCTCATCTGGGAGAACGTAAGATTGAAATTTTGTTGGGGAAACATGGCTTTTTATTGGTGTATTTTAATCCATACTGTCCTGTTTAATGCTTCTTGCAGCTTTCAATTTCCTTGTCGGTTGTGAATGTGTTCATGCTTTAAAGGCTAAGCTTGTCTAATACACATTTCCTCTTTATGTTCCACAGAAAAGACACTTCGATTGCGTCTCAAATGCTCTATAATTGTATTGTTTCTTGGCCTTAAATTGGAAGTGACTGCCTTTTACTTGCAGAATCTTACATGTTGGCACTTGCCACTAAAACCACTGGATGTTACTTCTTTCGCTTTGCTTTATGTGTTTAATTCTTATGCCTCATTGTTTTTAGTTGCATTTTTTTTCCCCCGTAACTTTATCTACTTGAAAAATGTTGTTTTGGAACGTTCATTTTAACCAGAGTTTGGGACCGTTAAGGTCTTGAGAGGCAGTCTTTAATCTGTTGACTTCCTAAATTTTAAAAATAAATTTAAAGTTATATTTTTATTATAATTTGTTCTTGAGGATGTCATCTACATATACAATGAAATAGGATCCTATCCACTCCATCTTCTTTCTCCATTTTTCCCATATTCCCACCACAACATCTCTCAATTTCATGTCTTTTTTTTTTTTTTTTTTTTTTTTTTGGCCTAGTTTGTACTTTATCTACTGGGCCATCTTGCCTTCCTCTTCATGGACTCACCCCCTATCCTTCACCTCAAGATCACCTCCCTGCTGATCTCACCTCCCTCCCCAGACTGTGTCAACTCACTTGCTCTGCTTCTGGTTCTTGTATTCCCTCACTGCACTTATTGATTGGATTAGAATGATACTGATATTTGTAAGCTGACAGATCAATGTCTAGATAAGTCTATAAGCATTGTGAGGCCAGCAATTGCGTCTACACTATTCAAAGTTGACCCTCTGAAGTTTAACATGGTTTTCAACTCAGTGGAGACAATGCTTAAGTACATGAGAAGAAGCTGGTTGCCGACTCTTCTGCTGTGCTTGTAATATGCCAGGGTTTTATCTCATTTAAGTGAGAACAAGTTAATGATTGGCAGTAGGTTCTGGATATTCAAACTCATGTTCTCATGGTTGTGTAGCAAATGCTATTACTCACTGAGCCATTTCCCTGGTCCAAGGGCTCAGTATATCTTAAAACCTTTACATACTAGAACACACCTACTAGGTGCTCAGCAAATAGTAATGCTTGCCATTTGATCAACTTCACTTGCTGGGTTTGATGGTGTTGTCTAAGAACCACCTGGACCAGACACACAGCAGAAGAAATTGCTTACTTCTGTCCCATGGGTGCTGAGTGAAGGAAAGCAAGCTGCTTTAGTCTCTTCTTCCTAGTTCATTCTTCAGTTTGCTCTGGTTCTCTCTAGCCCATAATACTTTCAGATAGAAGATTCTCCAGGCCTGATTATTTTCAAATGTTTATTTGCCTCTCTGCTCACTAAGCCGTTCATACCTATTTATCACCTGAACTGGAAAACAGGGCTGACTCACCAGGAAATAGCTGACAGAAGAGGCTGGGTAATGAGAAAATTACGACTTCAGGGCTCCCATGCACATGTACTGCTGTCTGTGGTAACAGCTCAGAGCTCACAGCAGCTTCTGAGTGGAAGGGAGATCTGATTCCAAGAAGAAATATGATAATTGGAGGCCTGAGGGGAGGTCAGATGACTTTGGCCAAATAGGAAATTACCTTCCATTGCTCTCTTACTGTAATTCAGCAACTCCAATTATCACAAGGTGATAAAGTGTTGGACCATGTTGTATAACACATTGCCTCGTACATGTTCAGGGTTATTACAGAATCTCTAATGAAATCATTGTCCTTATGATGCCTAATTACAGTAGATATTACTCCCATGATCAGGGTAGTGCAATTGGAATGTAAGGATTCAAAGAGTATTCAGTTAATGTACTATGTGGAATCTTCTAGGCTGTTTTAGAGTTAGGGCAAGGACTGGAGGGCAGAGAGCCCATGTAGCAGAAAACAGGTCCTTGGGAGGGAGAGAAGGCTTTTCGATCTAGAGATTATTGTTACTTTGATGAGAAATCTGAGTCTCAGTTTTCTTGTTGCCATGGAAAGTGAAGAACAAAAACGAAGGATACATAATTTTCAGTTTTTGACAATAGGTAGCAGTCATACTTATCCACCAAAATGGCATCCCCAGCCCTGCCCCTCAACTTGATTTAAAATTAAGCTAAATATCACTGTTGTTAGGAGCCATAATGGGACAAGCTAATAATTAGCAGATGTGATTTTAGGAAAGATTCCTGCTATTAATATGCTCTTCTTCTTCTTCTTCTTCTTCTTCTTCTTCTTCTTCTTCTTCTTCTTCTTCTTCTTCTTCTTCTTCTTCTTCTTCTTCTTCTTCTTCTTCTTCATATGTAACAATCACTAAGCAATAGCACACCCCTTTGGAGCAGATCTCTGCAGATCCATGAAGATGTGCTGTCTTGTAGTGATACTATATAGACAAATAGATGACTTCTTAAGTCTTAATGATGATCCTATAAAAATTCCTAAAATTATATCAATGATTATTAAGCTCTTTTATAACGGGACTGCTATTAAGTCCCTCAGGCATAGTGGAAACTGCAAAGAGAACTCTGCCAGTCTCCGAGTGTTATCAGTTATTGCCCTGAGAGAGATAGTAACTAGACCTTCTCCTGCTCAGAGCACATTCCAAGAAGTTGTAAAACAATTAACCTAGAACACCAAAGGGAATTCACAATTTATTATAGGTACCAGGACAGAAGAGAAAATATTGCCTGGGTTTATCTATACAAAACTTCACTAACTTCTTAAGTTGTTTATAGTTTCAAACTTTCTGAGAACCTGTGGAGCTAGACAGGTGATGAATGTCTAGCTAGATAATTACTCCTAATGGATATTCATGTAAACACTCTGTGTTGTAAACTTTTATTTCAATTTATGATTTGAATTTTGGTGTGAACTTGTGATGAACTTTGTAACATGTGATCATGTACTCTGAATGGTATATAAATACTGAAGACAAAGACAAAGAAGTTAGTTAGTTAGGGAGTTAGGAGCTGGTCGTCCTTTCCTTTTCTTCTCCCCCCCACCCCACCCCACCCCAACCAGGATTTTTACTTTGTTAGAATCTTTGCTCTTCCCCACTCGGGACTTTTCCACCTTTCCCCTCAGATAACTTTCATAGGATACTTTTTACACTTAATAAACTCTATAGCAACTTTTCTAAGTGTCTTTTCTTCCTGTGACCCAGACCCAGCCTTAAGTTAGAGCCCAGCAGTTCCTCCTGAGATAGAACAAAGGCCATGTTGCTTAATCCTCTGCTGTTAGGCTGCAGGTGTTATAATCACCCTAGCCTGCAGTCTCTTACCCTCAGAAGTTTATAGGGTAGCTCAAGGCTATTTACTTAACTCCTTGCTAGTTTTAGGGCTAAGATGCAAATGCCAGAAACTGCAGTTTCTGGCCACAGGATCGTGGATGGCAGGTCAGCTACAGTAGCATAGTAAGTGAACTTTTCTAGCATAGATAAGTAAAACTTTTATTACAACAACCCTAAAAGTCTTATAAGGCTCAAGTCCTTACCCCGAGAATCTCGCAAGAGATTACCCCCAGCTGATGCTCTTCCCATCCCCCTCTGCCTCAAAAAGAACCTACAGGAGGAGAAGAAAGAAGTTGCTTCTCCTCCTCTCACCCACGCCAGGCCTGCCCCCCACCTCCCGCACACTGTCCTCTGGTAGGCTCATCTTTCCCCTCTTCTCCATCTACTTTGGACCAAGGGTCTAACTCATCCCTAAAACTTCCTCCAATTCTATCCATAAAGCTGGAAACAGCTCTAGTAACAGCAAACTTGTTTGTACATCCATGCTATCTGGATAAATGGTGATATTGATGTCTCTTCATCAGAGATGTTTGCACAAGTGCTTGTTCTGCAGGTATGGAGTGGGTACTGAGGACAGAACTGAGCTCCTTCATAGGACATTGAGTAAAATGGGATCTAGGTGGAGGTTTGGTCTTCCTACTTTTTTTTTTTTTTTTTAAGACAGGGCTTCTCTGTGTAGCCTTGGCTGTCCTGGAACTCACTCAGTAGACCAGGCTGGCCTCGAACTCAGAAATCCCCCTGCCTCTGCCTCCCAAGTACTGGGATTACAGGCGTGTGCCACCACTGCCCGGCCTGGTCTTCCTATTTCTAAGAGTCTATATCAGCTATGGGGATGTGTGTGCATATGTATAAGAGAGAGAGAGACAGAGAGAGAGACAGAGAGAAAAAGAGACAGAGTGACAGGGACAGAGATACAGAGGCAGAGACACAGAGACACAGAAAACATAGGCTCTTTCCCTGTGGTATTGTATATGCCATGCTAAACCTTGAATAGTCAACATTTTAACCTTTGTGCCCCAAGTCTCCTCCTGCAGCCTTTCTGTACCTCTTTATACATTTCTCTCTCTCTCTCTCTCTCTCTCTCTCTCTCTCTCTCTCTCTCTCTCTCTCTCCTGAATCTGAGCAGCCCAGACAGGTAAATTTCCTGTTATTTTAGTATATAATATGTTGATGGTGTACTCTAGACCCTGCCCTAGCCAAAGTCTGGTCCCTGACCCTTAAAGACCCTGTGCCAGCCTGACCTCTAACCCTTGAAGACATCAGGTGTTCAGGTACCTGGGGATGGAACTCTTTGTAAGGCTTCTTTCGATCCTCTTTTTCTCTACATATTTGGGAAAGTGAACTCCTATTTTTTGGCCCCAGACGGTAGACTGTTCTGTGTTCTCGAGCTCAAAGAACTTTTACTAGGCCAAGCACGCTCAAATGGATTTACCGTGTGTTGGAAATAGATCCAAAGCCTCTTGGATCTACCTATATGTGATCATTCCCCAGAAACTGTTACTGTTAGTGGAAATGACTCTGTGTGTGTGTGTGTATGTGTGTATGTATGTCCAAGAGGGATGTGTTTACAGGCATGAATCTGTCTCTTTCTTCCATCAGATTCATTTATCAAGCATTTATGTACATAGCAAACATATACCCAATGATGAATGGATAAGTGCTGGGGTTATGGAGACATAGAGAGGACCTGGCATGTTTCTTCATGGGTCTTAGACTATAGAGGAGAATGGAGATTTTAAAAAGGTAAGCATGCAAAAAATAATAATAAAAAAATTCAGAGCAAACTGTGATGCTTTTCTGCCATAGGCTTGAGGTCTCTTCACTTCAATTCTTTGTTCGCATTTCCTGAGACAATGTGGTATGGCTGACACTGCACAGATACATTACCACACTGTGTAAACTTCACTTTCCTCATCTCTGAACTGAGTGCCTTGGCTAGAGCAGGCTTAAATTGGGCCATCTCTGTGGAGGTTCCTCTGTGAAGACAGAGCCTAATGTGGAAAATGTGCATAGTCAAAATTCCTCCCTTGAAAAATTCTAGACCCCCCCCAATCATTCATTAAGATCAATGTGCATGGTTTTCTGCATAAAAATATACTGTATAGATTCATAACATAAGTGATTCATAGGCAATCATATGTAGTGTATGCATTAATATAGAAACAATATTTTTAGAGTGGCGTATTTGCAGAATTTTTTTTAAGCTCTTTAGAATTGCCAATATTTGGACAGTTTTAACTTATAAAAATGGCAATTTCATGCAGTCCAGGCTAATGCATTACCATTTTTCCTTTTTTTTTTTTTTTTTTTTGTGCTTTTATAATAGCATTGAGCTGATGTCATTATGTATAGACCTGTAACCTCAAAGAATTGTTCTGGAAATTTCTTTCTTGGGGTGATGGAAATATTCTAATTGAATTGTGACATTTGCATAACTTGAAATTCACAAAAACTCAGCTAGTGTCCTTAGAATGGGATCATCCTGCAGTCTGTAAATTATCACAGTGAAGAAATGAGGGTGCTCACTCAGGTCCAGGGACAGTCAGGGTTTGGCATGTGGTATTTCTCATGATCTCTTTGGTGGGGTAGCACATAATGTTCCTTCTGAAGTCAGGCAGGTCTAGACATCTCCACAGGAGAAGGACTGAGAGAGAAGAGAAAGAAGAGAGAGACGAAACTGGGCTGAGGTCACACACAGAGTGTGACAGGTAGAACCTCCATTCAGGCCCCAGGACAGGTCTGTTCCCTTCCTCTCATTCTGGAAGTGTCTACTCTTTTTCACACTGTGGGGTCTGATCTGCTCCAGAGCACATCTGAGGGCTTGAGCAGCCTGGGTGGATGGGATGACTCTGGGTGTAAGTGGATTTGCACAACGGTGTCCCCGGGCAGCCCACTTTGGAAATCATTTGTGAGCTGTAATTGACCGTGACGATACCAGAATTGGAACCTGAAGATCACAAGCACACTGGGTTATTAGATGGTGAAATTGCCATTTTCCATCAGGGGCTGTCTCCCAATTGGAGCTCAGCAAATCCCCACGAGACACTCGCACCTTTGCCTGGGTGAGACATTTCACACAAATGGTATCACACCATATATTTTCTTAGTTTATCTATTTTAAGTTGTAGAACTAGTTGGCCACCTAGTTCTTCTGCCTAGAGCCCTGGTGCCCAGCTAGTGAGCCACTAAGAAGGGGAGACAGATTACAGGGCTTCTGCTTGGAGCTGTGCTCTGAGCTGCACCTTTAGTGGCACTCCACCTGACTAGCCTCACAGAGAGCCTTAGTGTCCTGCTACCTTCATTGTCTTCTGACCTAAAGTGCCTGTTCAGCTGACATCTCTGCTATCCTCCAGTATTTTTGCTCCTGCTCAGGGCCTTTGCCCTGGGAGCACCCTCTATCTGTCTTGCAAAACAAGCTGCTGCAAACTCATCCAAATATCCCCTCCTTAGTGACAGTTTCTGCACCAGCATATTTAAAACTATGGCTTTCCCAGCTGCCTGTCACTGCCATTTTTGGTCACCTTTCACAGTGACATAGCAATTTGTCTGGCATATTTAGGATTCACTGGTGTCTTTCCTTCATGGGAATGTGAACTCCGAGAGGACAATGATATTGTTCATTTTATTCGTGGATGTACCCTGAGTGCCAATGAAAAATATGAATGGGTCCCCAACAGAATCTCATGGTAAAACAGATTTGTGGGAGTCTAATTCACACATATGTATTTCACCTAAAGTGTATAACTGTAGTGTTTTAGTCTGTGCATAGCATTAGGCAACTATCCCAATTAATCAGTTGTAGAACACTTCACTACCCTCAAAAGAAAACCTACACCCATTTCATTTCTTCTTAAATTCCTTCTGGGTCCTAGGAAGCCATTAGTCAATTTTATGTCTCTATAAAATTTGTCTCTTTGGACATTTCACACAAATAGTATCACACCATATATTTTCTTAGTTTATCCATTTTAAGTATATATGAGCCCCTTTATTTTTTTATGGCTGAATAATATTCCATTATATATATTTTACTTATAAGTTCATTAGTTGATGGACATTGGGCTATTTCCCTTTGCATGGTTATAGAAAAATACTATTAAGAAGATGAATATTCAAGTATTTTATATTAACATGTCTTTTCAATTATATCTCCATCCTTATCCCCACGTTTAAAATAAGAAGACTGATTAATGGTAATAAGGCCTATGTAATATTTTCAGTAAGGAAGCTAATTGGGTTACAGAACAAAATTCCAAACTTGTTCACATAGAAAACCTAAGGTAACCTGTGAGCATACTTCTGCACCACAAAGGAGCTGGCAGTCTTTCCATGGTGGCTGCATCATTATGATACTGACAACAGTCTAAGACAGCCATGGTACATGTTTTAAGGATCAGAAAACTTAACCAACAAAGAGACTTGAGACATTTCCCTGGATAAAAGTGACATCACTCAAAGACATGGTATCTTGTCTCTTGGTGAGCTGTCATCGTGTTCCTTCTCTAGATGTTGCCAGTGAACTCCATCGTCCACCAACACATAGACAGATATCAAAGGAGTTGAGGAAACTTGCAGGTGTGTAAGTCTATGATCTGCTGTGTCTAACTAGGGTATAGTGAGCAACTCTAACCTAAATCCCACAGTGTGGTTCTTCCAGATGACCAACTTACATCCATTGTCTTCTACAGCATGGAGAGCAGTGTTCTAAACAAAAGTCATACTCTGGCACATAAGAGTCTATGAGTTGGGATATTTTGAATGAGAGACTGTATTAATGGCAGCAGGTGTACTCTCAAGTTTATCATGGTGGTGGTTTAAGTTAAGCACTCCTCAGATCTTTGTTGTCCCTTGTAACATCTCTGAGAATGGAACAAACATGGTCATGTCATGTTCGGATCTGCCCACCTCAGCCTAACCCAGTCCTGGCACTGTCTGTGGATAGTTCTGAAACATTGTATCTGCTTAGTGTCCTCTCTGGTCACAGAAAAGAGTTTGACATTTGTGTAGTCAGAATTTCTCGGAGGCTCCAAGAAGCGCTGAGTAAATGAGGGTTGGGAGTTGGCGATCAATGTTCCACAGCATCCTGCAGAGTCTGGGTTTCCCCCAATCACGTCCAAATACTTGGCTCCTGAATCCTTGACCCAGACTGTGCTCTGACATAGCCCTAGCCAAGGGGCCCCAGCATCTTATATGTGTGCCCCAGCCATGAGTCTGCAGACCAACGAGACTCTTGCCAGCCCTTGGCCTTGAGTTGAATTGCGGAGGTTGGAACTTGGGGGGTGTCAGAGTTTACACTACTGTTCCTAGGGTTGAGAAGGCAGAGGGAGGATGGGTGGGCATGCTGGGTGCCTGTTGATGGGGCAAAGCAACATGCAGGAGACAGGATCTGAGACTCTGAAAAAGAGTTTGAAATATTTAACTTTTTGGAAGAAAGCTACACTAGAGATTACATAGAATGCCCGTGAGGCAGTGGGTGGAGGGGACTGCCAGAACATGTGCTCTGGCCCCTACATAGTCACACATCCCTGATGGAGGATCAGCTACACAATTTGTAATGTGTGGATCCAGTGCAAAATGAAAATGTAAAGACTTTCTGGATGGTGGATCAGACCAAAGCGTGAGCCCTTTTGTGTACAAAGCCCTGTGGGGTTGCACTGGTCTTGAGCTGATGGATCCAGGCCTGTCTGAACGCCTCATTTCTCCCAAGCCTATACCAGTGCCCCTGCTATCTCCTGCAGAAGCACATGATGCTGCTCACTGTGGACCTCTTCACTGGCTTCTCTACCCTAGGTATTCTGATCTCTTTGCATCTTGCACACTGCCCAGAGTGATGGTTGTACGCTGTGATCACTTCCGCCTCTCCTCAGAAGTCTTTAATCGCACCCTACTGAAAGTGGCTGTGGTTTTTAAGTTGTGATTGGCAGGGCCCCTCTGGGCTTCCGGGAGTGCAGCTGGGCTGAGAAAGGTTGTGCTCCTGTCTTCTTTCATCCTTATTCTCATCTGCTTTGCATATATAGTGGGCTTTCTGCATATGACTTCATTTGCAGACAAGTTTCCACTCCTAAAATAAAGAATACTTCTGGAAACGAATGTCTGCAGAACTAAATCTCAATTTCTTAGTTTAGCATTTAATGTTTTCAACCCTCAACTCAGACTTTGGCCAACATAAGCCCATGGACCCTGGTTCACCCCATGACATGTTTAGGTGGTTGTGTGTGTGTTTGTATGTTGTACATGCAAGTGGAGTCCAGAAGGTAACCTGGGATTTTGTTCCTCAGAGGCCATCCACTTTAAAAAAAAAAAATAGTTTTTTTAAAAATTTTTTTATATAATATATTTTGATCATGTTTTCAACTCCTCTTAGATTCCCTCACCTCCTTACCTAGTCAAATTTATATTCTTACTTTGTCTCGCTTTCAAAATAACAACAAAAACCCCTTTGAACTCCCCCCCCCAAAGTTTTCATTTATTCTTCAAAACTTTCATAACTATATACGGTCATAGTCCCCTCACTGTTCACCCTCTTCTATTTCTCCTGGTCCCCTCCCAACTTCGAGCCCCCATTTTCACTTTGTTTCTTGAGACAAAATCTCTTCCACTTACCCATGATTCCCAGCCATTCTCCCGTCTCTGTTTCCCCAGCACTGAGATTATGAGCCTATGCCTGCATGCCTGTTTTTTTTTTTTTTTTTTTTATGTGGAGTCTAGAAAATGAACTTAGGTCTCTGTGCTTGTGGAACAAGCATTTTATGAATGAAACTGGCTCCCAGCTTTGAGAAATTTGCATCTTAAAGATTTATTTTTAGGTACATGTGTGTGTATTGTCTGTGTGTACGCACATGAGTGCAGTTGCCCATGACGGCCTGGAAGAACTCATCAGAACCTCTGGAGCTGGAGTGACTGGGGGTTGTACGCTGCCCCAGGTGGGTGCTGGGAGTTGAACTTGAATCTTCTGCAGGAGCATGAAGTGCTCTCAGCCACGGAGCAATTTCTCCAGCCTCTTGAGTCGTTACATAGTAAATAACTACATAAACGCCTACATAGCAACCTTATTTTTATCTCTTGACTTGCAGATACTAAATGTATATTATTTGCCCTTTTAAGAAAGTTTATTCATTCTTAACCCAGCTCTGATGTTTCTTTCCATGATTAACTCCCAGAATTTTAGCATATTTACTTTCCAGAGCCTGGCTCAGTACCTTGCTTGTGAGGGGGGAAAACAAAGCAAAACAAAAAAACAAAAACAAAAAACCCAACCCAAAATCAAACCCTTAATGAATATAAAGTTGACTTTGTACTGTGGGCCTGGCTGTTGTTCTAACATCATTGTTCAGATTAATCGAGCCCTTCTCACCCCACTAAGTGTCTTTGAGAAGTAAATTATATTGTCATTCTGTATATAACTGACAAATGAATCGGAAGGAAGATCAAAACCCACCAGCAAACCCCGTGATGAGTTACATTATCTTTGATACTAAGGCCGTCTCCTAAAAAGACTCCAAGTTCCGGCTGTTTGAGCTAATGCTCAAAAAATGACAAGCATTATAAAAAAGAATGGCCTTAAAAATAATCACTATGCTTCTGTTGTGCGTGTGATGGGCTCCTAGAATTGATGGGATCTTTGCTTGCCTAATTTTCTTAAAAGGATTTAACCAATCTATCTGAGTTTGAAAAGCAGCATGAGGTATGTTAACAGAAACCCGTGTTGGGACACAAATGCAGCCTCATGCTATGTACTGCATATTCGGTTTAGAGAAAGGCTATATTTAGAGGGTGGGGGGAGGAGGGGGTCTGTTCACTCAATATGCTAGGAAATGAACCATTTTGCCTCTTTCAGTGCCTGGAGCCCAGCATGGGTGTTTATCTGTAACGGGTCCAACTTTTATAAGACGCCGACTCCAAATGACCTGGATATTATCCAAATAAGTGCTTTTAAATTCCCAGTAATAACTAACCAACCATGAAGAATAACTCAATTTCTGATGAATCTAATTTTATTTATAAACAGGCGCCTACAGAAAATTGTGAAGTTTAACATAATTTTAAAAGTTGAGGTGCAGAAACATGCTTCTTAATAACTTCCTTGCCATACCATTTTGAAAAAGACTCATTCAGTCAAGGAGCATGGCAAGAGAAGAAAGTGTGCTTCCTGGTTCAGGGACAGGGAAGGGTGCAAGGACAACCCCACCGTGCTCTGCATCCCTGAACCAGGGCAGTGATCTGGTGCCCTGGTGTCACGCTGACCTCAGTACTAGCTTGTTCATTGTGACAAATGACTTTAGGAGACCTGTAACAGAGTACAGGAATTGAGATGGTAGAGGTTGTGATAACAGGGGAGTCTGGGAAGGCCACTTGGGGAAGGTGACAATGAGCAGAGAGTTAGGATATGTTTCATTTTTAATCAGTTTTTTTTTTTTTTTTCCAGTCCTAGGAACTGGTCCCAGGGCCTCACCTCTGCTAGGTAAGCATCTACCGTTGAGCTGCATTCCCCAGCTGCTTGTAACTTTTGATTCTGAGGCAGTCTTACTAAGTTGTCCAGGCTGGCCTTGGACTCACACTTTCACCTAAGCAAGCCTTGAAGTTGCAGGCCCTCTTCACTCAGCCTCTCAAGTGGCATGGATCACAGGCCTACACATGCAGGCCCAGCATGATCAACTGTTGATTCCTTGTTTAATTTAAACCTATTTGATAGAAAGTCCTGGGCTCAGATCTTCCAACTCCAAGAGACCAGTTTTTTTCTCAAAGTCCAAAGGGAAACTACAAGAACTTCTTGAGTAACCCTTTGATTTCTTTTGCTTCAGTTTTACACAGGGTTCTCACGTGTGAGGAAGTGAGGAAGATTAGAATTGTACCAAGGAGAAGAGGCTAGAGGAAGACTCTGAGGTAACAATTGCTACCTGCTGCTCAGTGAGATAAGATGGCTACGGTTACTGACAATCACATCTATTGTGTTTTTTTATAAGTAAAAAGTTAGGTGCATGGTGCTTGTGTGTGTGTGTGTGTGTGTGTGTGTGTGTGTGCGCGCGCGCGCGTGTGTGCATGAGGAGAGAGAGAGGAGAGAGGGAGAGGGGGAGAGGAAGAGAAGGGGAGAAGGGAGAGGGAGAAAGGGAGAGACAGAAAGGGAGAGAGGGAGAGGGAGAGAGGGAGAGGGAGAGAGGGAGAGGGAAGGAGAGGGGGAGGGGGAGAGTCAGAGAGGGGGGGGAGAGGGGAGGGGGACAGGGAGAAAGAAGGAGGGGGGAGGGGAGGTGGAGGGGAGAGAGGGAGAAAGGGAGAGGGAGAAAGGGAGAGGGAGAGGGAAGAGAGGGAGGAGATATGACATGAGGAGTGGAGAGGGCACAAGCCCCAGAGATGCAGGATAATTTCCAAGTCTGTTCTCTCCTTCCACCTTTCTGTGGGTTCTAGGTCATTAGACTTGCATAGTGACTGCCTTTACCCACTGAGCAATCTTCCCAGCTGTCTTAGTTAGGATTTTAGTGCTGTGAACAGACATCATGACCAAGGCAAGTCTTATAAATGATAACATTTAATCGGGGCTGGCTTACAGGTAGGTTCAGAGGTTCAGTCCATTATCATCAAGGCAGGAAGCATGACAACATCCAGGCAGGCATGGTGCAGAAGGAGCTGAGAGTTCTACATCTTCATCTGAAAGCTGTTAGCAGAATATTAACTTCCTGGCAGCTAGAAAGAGGGTCTTAAAACCCACGCCCACAGTGACACACCTACTTCAAGGCCACACTTCCAAATAGTGCCACTCCCTGGGTCAAACATACTCAAACCACTACACCAGCCTATTTCTGTCACATTCTGCCTTGTGAGTGCCTCTGGGGGATGAAGGAAGCATTTCTCATCCAGTCCTCCTGACTGCTCCAGAGATGCAGGGAATAGGGTATTAGCTGAATGAAACCCATTAGCATGTAGAAGGCAGAGATGGTGGAAACAGGCCTGTGGGTTGTAACCTTCATGGGGATAGGCTGCATCTGTAATTCTCTTTCCTGTCTCCTGGGGCTCAGTACAAGCTTCACCATCATTGTACTGTGTGTTTGCTGAATAAATGCATGAGTGCAAGCATAGCAGTAGCTAAAGCACAGAGGCTCTAGAGTGTGGAAGATCCCACCCATCCAGAGGGCTATCTTCCTGCTGGGGAGGGCAGAGAGGAAGAAATGGGAGGGTAAGTGTGTGTGAGATAAAGTTGTCAAGGTCGGGACCTCAAGTGGAGGCAGGTTATAAATGGAGTCTTTCTGACTTCTGGATATATGGGTGGACTCTGTGTTCTAGTTCCTTTGACAATGAGCTGCATCCCCATGACAGTTCTGACCACTGTAGCAAGTCGGGATGATTCTTCTGCAGATACAGATACAAACTTTCACTCACATGTTTTGTTGTGGCAACCATGGAGGTTGCAGGCTAAGATGACGAAGCCTCAGGACAGTAGCAGCCTGGGTCTCTGAGACCCACTCTATATGGAGGAGTCAGTTGAAATCAGATTTCTTGAGAAGGTATGGATATGTTTATGATATGCTACAAAGATCTGGCCATTCATTTGTTACTGTAACACCATTTTTCCCATCTCCACTAATGTATGCCCTGATTCCTAGAGCCTTTTTTTTTTTTTTTTTTTTTTTTTTTTTTTTGTTTTTTTGAGACAGAGTTTCTCTGTATAGCCCTGGCTGTCCTGGAACTCACTCTGTAGACCAGGTTGGCCTCGAACTTAGAAATCCACCTGCCTCTGCCTCCCAAGTGCTGGGATTAAAGGCGTGCGCCACCACCGCCCAGCACCTAGAGCCCTTTAATATTATGTTAACAGCATTCAGCTCTCGAGCAATGTGCTCCAAGCCTGTTACCTGCAGGCTTCCTCTATACTCAGCTAGAGTAGACTCAGGTTGTGGGGAAGTCTGAGCATAGCCTACAATTGTGGGAGGAGCTTAAACTCTGTTTGGCTCTCCATGCACACACATAGGAGATGAGAGCGTGGCAGAGTGCTGCAGAGAAAAGCCTTCTCTTCTCTTTTTGCCTGCCCCAGCGATCTTTGTGGTGGTCACAGCCTGTTAGCAAGGCTCCAGATATGGCCCTGGCAAGGTCTTGTCAGAGAGACTTCCCTGTGAGGTCAGGTTGGATGTGGAATTTCATTGGAGGTGATTTAAACTGTGGCATTTGAGTGATTGCTGAGAGAGGACAGAGGAAAATAAAACTGGTTTTAGCTTCATCTTATACAACTTTTGAAAAACAGGGTACACTTTACATACATGTATTCTTCATGTGGGTTCTGTACCAGTAGATGGCCCCCCACTTTGCTTTCTTAAATGAGTGTTAATTCTCTTCTGGATGAGGTGTCCCATCCTTTCTTAAGGCACATCCCACTAAGGACAGGATGTTAATATCCTAGCAACTAGTATCCTGGTTCAGGACTATAAATGAGGGTATCATATGCATGCATGTGTACATGACTTTGAGCGCATGGCCAAGTATTTCTGTAGGACAGTGTCTAGGTCAGAGGGTGTAGCTCTCTTCATTTTGATAGGAACTGCCAAATTGCTACTCAAAACAGTTGCCATAATTTATACACCAGAGTAGGGTGGCTTTTAATAGACTGATTCCACTGGAAAAAAAAAAAAAAAACCAGCTTCTGCTTGTGGTCCAGTAGGAGGAGGTGGGGCTGCAGACCTTTGGAACGCATGTTTGGTTCAAGTCCTTTAGTTTAATCTGTGGCCCAGGCCCTTCACAGGAGGGCCATCCAACCCGCAGGTGCTTGCCCTCACAAAGCTCACATTTAAGCCCTGAAAAATGGGAGGACTTAATCCAGTCTCTATCAGACCTAAATCAGAACATTTTCCCCCTTTTTGCCATTTTAAATTACCTCTCAGCTCAGCCCCAGACTGAGTAATTCAGATTTAATGGGATATGAAAGTCATGGTCCGTGGCATGATTGTGGGTACCTAGCCAGAGGCAAGCAAGATTTATTCTCTTGGAACCCAACTGGGTTGAGAAGGGTGATAAATCAGCAGGACCGTTGCTAGCACTCCTTCTGCTGCAAGATTCATTCTAGTTTATCAGAATAATCATCCGGGGCCGAGACTGCAGATAAACAGCCAAATCTACAGTCCCGCTATGTGGTAAGGGGTGTTTTACTAAAATCGCTTTTCCTAGATATATTCAGACAGGAGCGGGGGACATGTTACTGTCTGAACTCAATCAAGTGCAAAGCAACAGTTTGTGTTGGCCTGGGACAGAGACTTTGATTCTGTATCCACAAAAAATGGCTGGCTGAGGCTGCTAGTCCTCCTGGGGAATGTGCTATGGACGCTCATTGAGAACACTTGCCAGTTGTCCATGGCAAGGGTGCATCTCTCTGTGACTTGGCCATCTGCTCCTCTTCTTCATCCTTCTGATGACACTCAGGTCCTTTTGGGTTGTTCTGTCCTATGACACCATTGCATCAGAGAACATCGTGCTTTGTCGTTGATTTTGTTTCTACCCCCCGCCCCCCGCTGGTGAGCATGCTACTGATACAGTGCTTAGGAAACAAGAGTCACAAATAGATCACTCTCACCAGAACTCTAGGGATCTACTCTGCACACAGGCCTATAGTGAGACCTTTGGTTTCTCTCAACCCCCCAGTTATGTTTTATGAATATGTTTTTGTTTTAATCCCAGGTGGGGGATATGGGGCTGTTTCAGATTGTTCACAGCTGCTAGCTATGATTGTCTTGTGCTCTAGGAGGGGCGCGATTTTTGCCACCCACAGATAGTTTATGTTCGGCATTCTGGGGACTCCTGAGAGGGTATAAACTGGAGAGCCCCAAGAGAGACTGTGGTGGCTGCTGCTCCCCACTGCTGCTGGTTCCTGCTGCTGCTTTTGCTATTACTGGGTTGGGAGTGTTATTTTTCTGGATTGCTGGTTGGAGCTATCCTGATGACAGAGTTTGGACTCATCCCAAGGAACCTGACACACCTAATCATCAGGAAGTGATAATCGGTAGTCTAAAGAGGTCTATGCCCCCTTTCCCCTCTAACCTTCTTTCTCTTACGTAGTATTGGGGAGATAGAAGGGATTAAGGTGGGAATAAAGGTTGGGAGGGTGGTAGATAATAGATCCCAATAAAATAGCACCCTCCAGAAATATACCAACACATGTCCATAGAAACACCTTGTATGACATCCTGAACTATCAAGTGTTAGCATTCACTGAATTTTCTTCCAGGTTTGTGTGACAAGCTCTCTACAGCCTGTTGTGAGATGTCAGAACCATTGCTGTGCCCAGTCTACAAATGAGGACTCCCAAAGCTGGGGAAGATTTGTCAAGGATTTGTTCAAGATCATAGAACCAGAGCACAGCTCATGATTTCTGCTCCCATATTCGTATCTATGCAGATGTACATATGTATATGCCTATAGATAGATATACATGCGCATAAAGGTTCAGATAAAAGCACGCATTCACATGCGTGTGCACATATTGTCAAGAATGGTTCGTAAAGGGCAGGTGATCAAGGCTTCAGACTGTTATTGGATCTAAGCCTTGGTCTCTAAGCCATCATTTTCTTCAGCTTCTTTACGTTGCTTACTATAGACTGATATACAAAGACATTGTAGGGCTGTTATTGAGTGTGTGGCCTGGGAAAGATTGGTGAGCTGCAAACTCCGCACCCTGGTGTTCCAGAGTCAGCTTTGGTTTGGAATTTGGACTATGGTCCTGCAGAGTCAGATGTCCATTTTAGTTTAGACAAGCAGGGATATCTCTTGGGCAGTTCATGAGTGTTTTGAGCTATGATTTATTTTTGTACAAAATCTTCATCGTGTGAGTTGTCTCTGGAACCGGATTTACGTGAGGATATTTCATTTCAGACTAAGAGAGGTTGTCCTATGATATCCAAGGGCTCCAGGCAGAGGTAAGTCCATTTTAGAATAGGACTCATTTTGTTACTAGGACTGGAAGTCTTCCTCTTGTACTGACCATGGACTCTTTACTGTGGACTAGCCTGAGACATGCCCAGGCAACCTCCTGCTCTGGGGCAACATAGTCTGTTTCTTCAGTTGATCTATACTCTTCAGCTCCATACCTGTTTCTTTAGAGGTCTTGATACATCTGATGAGGTTACAGACTTGACCTTCACATCTGGCAGCTGTCTTATTCTAGTATCTCTCTGCTCAGGTCCTTTGATTCAGTTCCTGTTAAGTTTCTAGGTTTATTTCATACAGGGAGAGCTTAGTTTCCTCCTTTCCATGTTCTCAAGATATTTTGGTATAGTCACCAAATATTCAGCCCAGTCCTGTGATTGACATCACACACTTGTCCTATTAGTCGCTGGCTGTGCAGATATCTGCAGACAGGGCTCTTGGGCACTAATGACCTCCAACTGTTGCTCTGCTTTAACAGGTTCTAGGGACTGTGTTTAGCTTTCCAGCAGCATAGGATGGAAGTGGTGGGGATTTATGCTGTTGGAATAGAATGAAACTCTCAGTCTTGTTCCTCTCTGAGGCAGCCCTGGAACTGGCCAACAAAAAGGAAGATATTCTAAAGAAATACTCTTGCTTCTCAATCTGATTACCAGACTATTGAAACAACGGACCTCAAAGAAATGGGAATTCCCTGGAAGAATCTCCTACTGGAGTTCTAACAACTCCTCAGACCACCTGACAGCACAAGTCAGTGGTGGGTGGGACCACAGCTTGATCAGGTTACTCAGATGTGCACATCCGTGTTTCAACTTCAATCACAAGACGCTGAAGACAGACTTGGGCAGAGGGGTGGGGGTGGGGATTGACTGGAGCTCTTTGTTATTCTCCCCAAAGTGGCCACTTCGAATCTTTCTCCCCTTTCTATTTTCCACTATTAATTTGGCTCTTTTAATTGGCTTATTGAAATGGGTGGCCAAGCCTGACTTGTGGTATAGACTTTGACCTCTAAGTTCAATAATAGCCCTGCCGTATGTTCTGCACAGTCTGACAGTGTCTCCAGTAGAATGATCTATAGTTACTTATAGTTACTCATAGTTACTTATAGTTACACCTTTCACTGGCTTCCTTCTTTCTCTTCCCAGTCTCAATCCTCTACTCTCTCTTCTGGTATGTCTTCAAATTACTCTCCCTCCACAAATAAACCAAATGCACCCAAATTCTTGTCACAGGCTCTGTTTTTGAGTGGGCGAAGACTAAATGGCTTCGTTCAGCCTTGTTCTTGGAATAATTTCGATTGATCTCTTGTTGTCCATATGATCCAACATCATCTTCCTGTTGTCTGAACATCTTTTGAAAACCCTCAGGAAGTACTTGATCTTAGAGATGAGGGGGTAGCATTGAAGCCAGACAGATGAGAGGTGGAATTATGGTTAGGTCCCATATTGATGATATGATCTTGGGCCAATTCTTCTCCAAGCCTCATTAATCTTTTAAACAATGAAGATAAATATGCACCCTTCACAGTTATCAGGAAGGATCAATGAACTAATGTATACAAAAGGTCTCAGTGTAGTGCTTTGCAATTAATAGGTGCTCAATTATGTCATTCGGACCTTCATCTCCCTGTGAGCAGACACAGGCATCATTTAGTTGTGGGACAGGTTGATGATACCTTCCCAGTAAAGGCAGCTTGGATTGAAGCTAGGGCATGGCTGAGAGCTGGGTGTGGGGTTGAGTAGGCAGGAAAGGTGCTGCTTGGTTCATTTTCAAACTGCCAGTCTTTCCTCTTCCGGGGGGGACAATCCCCATTTCCCATGGGATTACTCTGGCTTTGCACTCTCACCTACCTTGTTCTATGCCTTGGAATGAGTTTTTATTCCCTACCTTCATCTGTTGATGTCTCTCTCGCTCAGTCTTTCATGATGTGAAATAGGTCAAGATGCATCTGGCCTCCCTGGGTGAGTTTTTCCAAACTTATGTCTGGAACCTACTCCTAGAGACTAATTCAGTAGGTCAGAGTTGAGTTTCAAGCACACATTTTATACTAGCATGCACCTCTAGCAAGAATTTCTGGTGTCATATAAAGAGTCCAAGTGTTGTAGCCAAATGAATTTGATCTGGCTGTTCTTGTATCATTGGGCAGTCTACTCTGCTGCCTTGGGCCTCAGTTTCCTTGCTTATTAAGTGGGTACAATAATACCTATCTTATTTGATTGCTGTGAGGATGAGATCAGAGGAAAAAATAGACCCACATTAAACCATTCAGGAAGAATCAAACACATCTCTCTCATTTTCCTCTCTGTCTCCACTGTAGTACTTAGCAAAGGGATTCTTTCAGTAAAGCCATCCATGGGAGTTAGTCACTTCTCATATTTGTCCTGAGCTTGAATATGCCTGCTAAAGACTTTGAGTCTAGGACTGGGGACAGACAGGGACTGTGCATTATCTGTCAAGCAGTCTACAGCACCTGGCATAGTGTCTTACATGAAGCCTATGCTCAATACATTTTTGTTGAGTTGAATATAAAACCATAAGAAACTAGTGTATATGGTTATGCTAGGTACCTGCAGTAATGGGTTCTGAACAGGCTTTTGATTAGTCTCAGTATCTGAGAAACACTTTTTTACTGACAGTGCATTTAGAAATCACCAAGAAAGCAATAAATATGTGCATAAAAATCGGCTTTTCTAAGACCTGGCAAGATTTTTTTTTTCCACCCTGGAGCTTCTGGTTGCTAAGCATTTACAGTATCTGGGGTAAATGGGCCACAGGGATGTCTATGGGCCATACCCTCATTTTGGAATCTACTTTTAAGTCTAAGAACAAGGATTTAGTTTGCAGACATCATGGGTGCTGGTTGGGAGTCTTGATATTTGTTTTGACCTTGAGGCTCACTAGGCCCCCATTTATGTCTGGTAACTTGGGCTCTGCCTCCACCAGGAACCCTTCCCTTGTGTCAGAATGCAGTTATTTTCTGTAGGCTGTTGCCTATTACTGTCTTGTACCTCCTGGGCTGCTCTGTGTCCTCGGGATAGAGGACACCAGGAAAACATGGTCCATCTAATCAACTAAACAGGGCTAACATGGGCTCACAGAGACTAAAGCGGCAAGCGTGAGGCCTGCATGGTTCTGCACTAGGTCCTCTGAGTATAGCTGTTAGCTTGGTGTTCCCGTGGGACTCCTAGCAGTGGGAGCAGGTGTATCTCTGACTCTTGCCTGCTCTTGGGACTCTTTTCTTTCTATTGGGTTGTCTTATCCAGCCTCAATATGAGGGCTTTTGCCTTGTCTGATCTTTTCTTGTTTGGTTCTGTTTGACTGTCATCTACTGGAGGCCTGTTCTTTTCTGAAGAGGAAATAGAGAGGGAATGGGGGAGGAGGAGGAGCTTGGAGGAGTGAAGGGAGGGGTTACTATGGTTGGACTGTATAATTGATATATATAATGATATAATATAATTGTATAATATAATTGAAGAATCTGTTTTCAATAAAAATGTTTAAAAGATAATGTACAACAATAATTAACAACAAAAATGGATCAAGCACCTAATGTAAGACCTGAACTCACAAATGCTTAGACAATAACAGAGTTAAAATCTTTTGGCTCTCTTTTCTTAACATAATATTTTGGAGGTTCATTGACTGGTAGATGAATCTATATTTCATGCATTGCTATGTCTGAACCATATTTAATTGTATGATTCCTGATTTGGCTTGGAGGTTTTAGTAAATGGCCTACAAGCACAGGAAACGGTGCCCAATATCATGCATTATCAGGGTGGAGTGAATCAAAATTACCACAGAATACTACTTCCTAATTACTGGGATGGCCATAATTTTAAAAAAGACAAGAATAAGGGAATTAAAGTGTAGAGGGTGCATGCATGTTGGAAGCTATGCTCTGGTCGTAGTTGTATGAACCTTCTGCTGTGGGGTCAAGTTGGAAAGTTCCTCAGAACTTAAGCAAGGAATAACCATCTGACCCTCTGACTTCAGTCCCAGGTGCATACCTCCAAGAATTGAAAACAGATGTTAGACAAAATCATATACATATATTTGTAGCAGCAGTAGTCATAACAACCGAATGTGGAATCAGCCTGAATGCCCATCAACAGACTAGTGGATAAACACATGGTGGGTATATGCATACATACATTCAGCCATAAAAGGGGTTGGGACACAGATACAAGTTACAGTGGAGATGGAGCTCCAAAAACCATGCTAAATAAAAAGAGACAGATACAAAACACAATGTGATTTTATTTACATAAATTATCTGGAGTTGACAGATCTATAGAGAGGGATGGCAAGTCAGGAAGTGGAATGGGGGATGCCTGTCTAATGAGTGTGGGATTTCACTTAGGAGTTATGGAAATGTTTTAGAATTAGATGTAACCCGTGACTGCAGAACATTCAGTTCCATTTAACTGTTCAAAGCAACTCATGTTATGTTATAGATGTATTTTGCCTTAATTAGTCAAAGAAAGAGTCAAACAGAAGATATGGTTTATGTATGGGGAATGTTGTGATCTTAAATTCTCTCCCCTAAGGGTCATGCCTTTAGTTTTGGATTTTTTGGTATGGAGTTGCACATTAGCTTTTAGAAATAAAAGGAGGGAGTGGTTAAGTTTCTTGGGTCTATTTCCTGTGTGTGGTTGTGGTGGTTTGAATGCTTGACCATAGATAGTGGCACTTGGGGTGTGGCATTGTTGGAGGAAATGTGGCCTTGTTGGAGGAAATGTGTCACTGTGAGCATGGGCTTTGAGGCTCCAATGCTCAGGCTCTGCCCAATGTGGAATGAGAACCCCCTCCTCAAAAGACACTCCTCGCCTGGCTGCCTTCTGATCAAGATGTAGGACTCTCAGCTTCCCCTCCAGCATCCTGCCTGCCTGCACGCTGCCATGCTTCATATTACCATGATGATAATGGATTGAACCTTTGAACCTGTAAGCCATCGCCAATTAAATGTTGTCCTATATAGGAGTTGCCTTGGTCATGGTGTCTCTTCACAGCAATGGGAAACCCTAACTAAATGGTGAATCTTTAAAATTTTTGTTAACCTGAGATGCAATGAGTGCTGTGTTAGGATAGAGATTTGCTGGAGGGGAGGGGCCATCACAGGCACTAGCATTCTAAGCAAAGGAACAATTATAAATCCAAGCTTTCTTGGAGGCAGGGACAGGAATGTTGTCCTAGGCACTGCAGGGATCCTAGGATGAATCAGAACAAGAGAGAAGGAAGGACTGGAAGGTGTTGGAGGCCTTCTGGGCCACTGTGAGTACTGGCCCTACTCTGGTGACAGGGGAAGCCACAACAGAGTTAGAGACAAAGAGTGACCTGGTTGGAGAACAGAATGTATGTGACTAATTGTGGCCTTTCTTCCTTGAGGTGTAACACAGTCACTATTTCGAAGCAGGGATTACCTTGGATGGGGAGCAACACAACACAGGGGTAGCTGGGTACATGGCAGTGAGACTGCTGACACTTCCTAGGATCTGCCCTTCTCCATCTGCACATGATCTTGGGAGATGCGAGAGAACACAGGAAGTGGAAGCTTGACTAAAAGACTCCATGGTGAAGCTTCCACGAGGTCATCATCCATGATGGAATAGGGTTTTGAAGTGATGCAGCTGTTTGGGGTTTACCTATACTCTTGAGAGTAACCTCTTAACTGAGCTTTGTAAGCAAACTCCATGCATTCATTGGTTTGCCAAGTTGGGCTCCAGTAGAATCCTTGCTTTGATCTGTCCTTGGTCCCCTATCAGGTAAATAGAAGTTGTTTCTATCTCCTCAGGAAAGAAAAAAATGACATAACAATCATATAAGGCACTGACTGGTGATAAATGTGACAAGAGCTAGGATGGAGAGGGCAGGGTGTGACAGGAGTGGACAATAGGGGATGACTCAGTTGGGGGCCAGAAGGGGCTCATATAGGGCTCAAGTGGCATCTGGACCTCACAGTAAATAGGAATCATCAAAGGGAGTCATCTAATCAGGGGTCTGAAGGGTTGAGCCCCAACGCTGATCTCACCCCTTCCATGTAAGCTTTGGGAGATTCTAGGGTAGGCAGTCTGAAGTATTGACCTACCTGTGGGCCAGAGGATTGCGGGCCCTGGAGGGGGCTGCTGGAGTGGGCTGGAGGAAGGGTGGCCTGACAACCCTCAGGGAACTGTGAGGCTATTGCTGTGAGGTGTGTCAGGTCCTCAAAGACTCTTGTGGCTCTAATTAAAATGTTCCCTGTCACAGGAATGTCAGGGAGTAGGTGGCTCTGCCCCTAATGAAGCCTTAGGTAGAAGTTTGACAGCTTCTGAGTAGGGACAATTCAGCAGTTTAATGGCTCACTGACAGAGCTTGCTATATGCACTATGGCCTCCATTACCTTTCCGTCCGTCCCCCCACATGGTCAAGTAAACCTGTGACCCCAGACCTGACAGCCTGAAAATATGGATCTGACTGCTATGCTCTGGTTGCTCTGTATCATTCCAGGGCAGTGGGATGCTGATGCTGGCTGCACATCTCAATCAGGTTAATTCAGGAAGGAATGGCTGCAAGGCTGTTATGAAGGCATTAGTAAAGCATAAACAAACCAAAAGATCCAATGGAAGGGGAGACAGTAAGACGTATGGGGTAAGGGAGTCTGGATGCTGAGCATCATGGAGGGAAAAAGGTGGTGGGTGAGGAGCTGGGCTCTCATTCGGAGAAACAGTCAGATCCATCAGTCTTGTAGAGAAGGAACTGCGGTGATGAATACTTTGACTATGCTCAAACTCCTTTCTGTGGTCCCATGCTGGGATGTCTCCTTGGTGAAACCCAGCCAAAGTAGAAGTCTAAAGGGCTTTGGGTAGTTTATATAGGTAGAGTAGGGTTGTTGAGTGGACATGGAACAAAAATGGGAAATGTCCAAGCACTTTTGTGCCAGGCTTTGTCCTGAGCACAGGTCCGACATAGTCTGTCTTTAGAGAGCTGTCAGCTGACAGTGGGACCAGAATGACAAAGGCCATGGGACTGGGGCTGTGTCACGGGCATGAACAAATGCATGGGCTTTCTCATGACACTAGCCATTAAACAAGGAAGAATGATGAAGGAAGGAGCGAGGAGCAGGTATTTGATTGCTCCCTGGGAACACATTCCCTTGGCAGCATGTTCTAACACTTACATCTGATGGGTAAACATCAGACTTTCAGAGTATAAAAACAATGACATCAACATGGCTTCATATGTGTACTGAGATTAGATGAGATACTTAGAGGCCCAAAGCAACCTGGGTCAGGAATCTGGGAAAAGTGCAAATGAGTTGTTCTCACTGGGACTCTGTAGTGATGATAGTCAGGTGTCAGATGGGTTTTGGCTTCACCAAGCATACTTGGCTAGTATATCAGTCACGGTGTCTGCATGTGGCTTCCTAAGAATGGCAGTCCTAGGGTAGCATTGTCAAGCTCTTACATAGTGCCTTATATGGCTTCTCCAAAGTAAACCTTCAAACAAATGCAAGTAGAAGTTATATGACCTTTCCTGGTCCTTGCCTTTGAAGTCCCACATCAATTTTTTAGGATCCTACTGGTCACAATTAAGTCAAGATTGTTGACCCATATTTAAGGGAAAGGGATTCAGAGCATCCTTGTCAAGTGTCAAAAAAGTACAGTCATAGTTTTCAGCCATCACCAAGAATCAGAGAAGAAAAATGAATAAATAATATTACCTTCCTACTTCCCACTCTTTACAGAAATCAATACCACCACACCTTCTTGCTGCTTCCATGGTTACCATGGGGGTAGGACCACTGAACATAGATTTGGCCATGAGATTTACTTGGACTACTGAGATATGAGTAGATATAACATATCCTATATCCAGTCAAAAAATTTTAAAAAGTATTTATTTTTATTCTATGTGTATATGTATTTTGCCTGCATGTTTGGAGGTGCACCACATGCATGCCTGGTGTCTAGTCAGAAGAGAAGGTTGGAGCCTGTGGAAGTGGGGTAAAGAGGATTATAAGATGGTATATGGATGCTAACAACCAAATGTGGCTCTCCCGTAATAGCAGCAAGTGCTCTTAAACATTAAGCCATCTCTCCACCATCCCCACCCCGAGTCAAAAACTTTGAATGTACTCAGGTTACTTGGGTGGTCCTCTTACACTCCTGTGACTGGCTATACTGGTGTAACAAAATGCCTGGCCCAAATAACTTAAGGGAAGAAAGATTTGCTTTGGCTCACAGTTTGAGAGGGGGCAGTTCATCACGACGGAGAAGGCACCGTCAAGCTCATGGCAGCAATGAGGCTACCCTGACTCTTTTGTATCTTTGTGGACCAGAAAGCAGAAAGACCTTGGATTGAAAGTGTGGCCATACTGTAGCCTCTTAAGTCTGTACCACCAGCACTGACCCACTTCCTGCAGCTATACCCATCCTCCTAAAGATTATACACTCTTACCAAACAATGTCACCAGTTGGGGACAAAGTATTCAAACACACAGGTCTATGAGAAATATTTCATGTTCAGACTGACACTGGCTGTGGGAAAAGCATACTCCAGCGAACTGCTTCATTTCATCTCAAACCGAGAAGCTCACAGAAAAGCCTGAACTCAGCCTATGGCCTGAAGCACAGCCAGCTCCATGCACCTGCAAGGAATAAATGCTTGTTGAGGCAAACCATGGAGAGTTGGAAGTTGTTTATTATCTAGCACCAGCACAGCAAGAGCTAAGATAAGGTAGATGAGAAACACCATTATTATTCCAGTTTCCCAGATGGTGAAACGGAAGCTTAGAAAGGATAAATGAATTGCTTGGGTCTTAGATAAAGTCTGCGTTGGTCGCCAGGGTCTCACTTTTAACCATTGTCTACAGAAAAGCACATGGTCTAATTTGTCCGTCACGGGCCAAAATGTGCTTCCAGCATCCCTGCTCAGCCTCTGGCCCAGACTTCACTGGTAAGCTAAACTCCTGCAGGAGCCAAGGATGCTGTGAAATACACAGCCAATGAAAGCCTGTTTTCTAGGATTCAAAGCTGCAACCTGGGAACCTCAGCTGTATCATCTCATCTGACACGGAACAGAGAGGGGTCAGCTAGGTGCTTAGTGAAGCCATGTTCAGCCTGAGTGCACAGAAACCAGGTAGTTTTTGCTTCATCCTTCATTTTCAGGATTCAGAGGGTGGCATCTTGAAAGGCACTGGCTGTGAATTTATACATATTTTTGAACACTTAAAAGTTGGGGTAAAATATAAATGTTCATCTTGTGCTTGGCTGAATGTGAATATGTGAGTCTCTGTGTGTGCGTGCGTGTGTGTGTGTGTGTGTGTGTGCATGTGTGTGTGTGTGGTGTATGTCTGCATATTCATGTGCATATGCATGTATGTGTGCATTTGGAAGCCAGAGGACAACCTTGGGTGTTCTTCCTCAAGTACCATGTACTCTGTTGTTTTTGATACTGGGTCTCTCACTGGCCTGGGACTCACCAAATAGGCCCCCCCGGGGGCGCGGGGACTGGCCAGCAAACCCAGGCATCCCACTGTTGCCATATCTCCAGTGATGGAATTACTAGTGTGCATCATCCTGCCTGGCTTTGATATTTATGGGGTCTGGAGATCAAACTCAGACCCTTGTGTTTTCAAGACAGGAAGTTTACTGACTGGGCCACCACCCCAGTCTTTCATGTCAGCTTTTACAAACAGTGACTACCAGCTTAGGGTCTTCTGCCAGTTCCCAGGTCACTAGAAAGCTTCTCCCACACAGGATGAGACGGGACAGCGCTCTTGCTGATTAGGATCTGGTTATAACACTCAGCATCTCAGCTCAGTTGTTCCAGTGTTCTTGGATGCCTTCCACGATTGGTTTCAGGACCATTGCAACCACGCAGAGCTCCCTTCACATTTTCTTCCTCGTACTTATTACAGATTGTGGCTTCATGTTTATTTGCATAAATATTTGATGAACAGTTGTTTTCTTTGGAGACAACACACTGGTGTCATTTGTGTACCATCTGCTGCCCTGCACCCAGTGTGAAGATGGGCTCAGAGTGAAGTGGCCCCATAGTAGTGGTGAATGAGTATGTGTGAGAAATAAATAAAACGTGTCCATCGGTTGCAAAGAACCGGTCTTCAGTTTTATGGTCCTTGCTGGTCAACTTCACTTCTTGCTTGACTTTTGGTGGCTCAGCCAAAAGGCTGTGAACTAATGACCGACCCTTCATGACCGTGGTGGTTGGGATGACCAGAGTCTGGCACAAAGCCAAAGCTAAATCATATGCTAGGGCAGAGGTGGCAGACCTGGCATGTGGAAGGAAACAGCTAGGTATGGGCCCCACCGAGCAGCTCTTGGATTCCAACTTTGAGGGAGACATAAGGCCTTGCCACTTCTCTGGTCCTGAAGGGATCTGGATTGTATAGAATGGTCGTTTTACTAACTGGCCTTTTGCATATGTCACTTCTTCTGCACTCCCTCCTTACCTGGTAAATTCCCTCTCTCCACTCATGACAGCCCCAAGGCCACTTTTGCTCTTCCTAGTAAAGACCATTGCTGGCTCTGAGTTGCCTCTAAATTGTGATTCGATCTTTTCTGTCCCATACCATGTTGGGTTGTTGTCATATGTTTGTGGCATATTTGCCCCATCTGTTGTAGTGACAGTACAGGGTTTGTAATGTTCTTCTTTCCTCTCACCTCAGAGGGCTCTACGTTTCCTTCTCTCCCCTTCTCTCTTCTTTCTTCCCATTCCCCAGCATCTGTTCAATTCTTGTAATGCTGTAATACGACATGTGCTCATTAAATGAGAACAAGGAGGGACAGAGGGTAAGGAGAACAGGGGACCCGGGCTTTGGTTTGCTGATGACATCCTTGAGATAAAGCCTGTGAGGAGAGAGCAAACTGCGACCTTCTTGCTGTGCTGTGTGCCTCCAGTATGTGCATGCATGAGTGCATGTGCCTGTATGTGTGTGTATGTGTGTGTGTGTGCGCATGTATATGTGTGTGTTAGATGCATACATGTGTATATGCAAAGACTGGAAGATGACCTCAGCTGTTGTTTCTTAGGTGCTTCCAAGGAAAGAACCTTGCTTTTTTTTTTTTTTTTTTTTTTTTTTTTTTTTTTTTTTTTTTTTTTTTTTTTTTGAGACAGGGTCTCTCACTGGCCGGAAACTCACCAAATAGGCAAGGCTGGCTGGGTAGCAAATTCTGGGATCCACCTGTCCCTATCTTTCTTTGCTTTGATAAATAAGGCATCTCCTGAGCCCCTACAGCTTCTGCTTTGGTTTGTAGTAGTGAGATGTTGTGCTGGAATCTTTGGATTCGGACTATTTGATTTTTTAATAGTTTGAAGTTCACAGTGCCTGAGTTTAGGGTAACATCCTTGCATTATGCTATGGGGTGATGAGACCAAAATAAGCCTAGTATACACACCTCATGGATGTGGCTTCCTTGTTCATAACTCTATCACACAACCGAGATGATGTGAATGGAGGCAGGCATGCTACAGGCCTCCCATGCACCTCTCCCATGCAATGCCAAATGCTTCCTGAGTGGGGACCTCTGGGGAGTTAGATGCTAAACATCATCCTTCTGGTGCTGCCATTCAGCTGCATTCTTGGTATTGACCCCAGTGATAGGAGACAGAATCTTGAGCATATTCTGGAAAATGCCCTCAATTTAGCTCTGGGCTGTTTGGTTGTGTTGACCCAGGGGGCTCAGGGAAGGCACTCACTGGGGGAATCCAACGAATCACAGAACAACTTTTGGTCTTCATCTGGTCTTAGGAAAAAAAAATCACATAACCTTGGCTCCTCAGTTTCCTTACCTGTGAAACAGATATCATTATAGCATTTTCTGATTGTGAAATGATACATTATGGTGACTTGGTGCTTCCTAAGTGTGAGTGGCAATGTCACTGTCCTTCTATTATCACCTTGGTCTTGATGTTCTTTAACCAATCAAAGCTAGGCATCTCTTTGTTCAAGGATTTCTCAAGGATCATGTTTTCAGGAGACATTCCTTGAGCTCAAAACCCAAAGTCCCAACTGCTGCTTGCCTCTGCCTTTCTCCCCACATCCACCATTTTTCTTTGTTTGCGTAGGGTATGAATGTGTGTTCACATATGAAAATATAAGTGCTTATCCAAGTGGAGGCTGGAGCCTGACACTAAGCATATTACCAAGGGCGGAAGTGTGCCTCTGGGATTCCCTAACACACCTGTGGGCTGGAGCCTGCTGTCCGCCTTGCATTGTTTCTCCTATGAATCATCAGGCTGATGTGGTTTGAGCTCACTTCCTTTCTGGCTGTGTTGCTATTTCTATTGTTACAATGACCAAATACCTAATAACTCTTCCACCCCCGCCCCCAAAATAAAGTCATCCACCCACCCACCCACCCACCCAACCAACCAACTAACCAAAAAAACCAAGTTAAAGTAGGAAGGTATTAGCTATCTTGTTGTTTGAGTGGGTAGAGCTCACCTTGGTGGAATGGCTTGGCTGCATGAATGTGGAGTAGCTATGTACAGTGTTCACTAATGGGAAGCAGAGAGTAGACAGGAAGTGGGGCTACGTCATGAAGGTTCAAGGCCTGCCCTGCCCCTAGTTGACCTTATTCTAGTGATGCTCTATATCCTAAGGTACCACAGCCTTCCTGCTAGGGAGCAAGCATTCAAACACAGAAGACCATGGGCGAGGGGTCACTTCACTGTAAACCACAGCACTGATTCTACTCTACAGTAGAATCTACTGTACTGTACTGTAGAATTCTACTCTGATTTTCTTCTGCTCACAACCTGCCTCTCAGATATGTTCTCCAGCAGAGGGCTCTCCTATGCCTACCTTACAAGTCAAGTGGGGAGATTGCCCACCTATTCCCCTATGGCAGGACAAACCAATTGCACAGAACTCCTAGCCCGTGTGATAACAATTCTTACAGTTTTGCCTCTTAAGTCTTTTTATTGCTTAACCCATTCTGTTCTCATTGGCTCCTGCAGTGTTTTATGCAAATGAAGTGACTCCTATGCAAATGAACTCTGCTGATGCTATGCACAGGCGTCCAGAAGTCCAGAAGCACATCTTCTCACTGTTCAGGGAAAGACTTTGTGTGCAGGTTACAGAACTCAATGCCCAAATTTCCAGGTTCAGTGCTAGCTGAATTCTATGGATACTGCTTGGGTTTGATCAATATTCTCTTACCTGTAGTTGTGGAAGGATCTGGGGATCTGTCCTTTGTTATTTGACTGCCCCAAGTTCACATCTTTCAAGTTATACTGTTTATCTCCTGCCTTTAACCCACTGTTCTCTGCCTCTGGCTTCCTTTTGATTTATGGCTGCGGCTTGGGGCCCCTTTTGAGACGTGACTTCTCTTTGCCCATTAGCACATCTCCTTGGCCAGAGCAGCTGGTGCATCCCTGTATGGGCCATTGATAGAACTCATTGATGAACACTGCAGAGGATTCTTTAGCTCACAGCTCATGTGAAGGAGTGGGATGATGGTGATAACTGATAATACTTTTTGAGCTCTTAGTCTGTGCTGGGTACAACATTCTCCATGGGCATCTTTGGTTTTCATGGCTTCCTTAAGAGATACACTTTAAAATAACTTTGAAATGCTTTAAACTTTATTGAACATATACCGTATTCAAGGTAGACTTCCTTTGTTTGGATTGGTTTGTTTAACAATGTGGGAGAACTGGTCTGTGGACATTTATCTGGGATGCATTTGAACCTCATAAACCTTAGCAGGCAGGTGAAGTGTATGTGCTTACGTTGATTTTTATAACTAAAAAGAACTGACATTTAGAGAACTTAGCCTAGCTAAGTTGAAGCCATTTTATTCAAGTTTTACTAAATTAAAATAATATTTTTTGACTTATATATCAGTCCCCATTAAGTCACAAGATTAGAAGTTCTTCTAAAAGAAATCTTAGGATAATTTTGGCAAGTTAGATAATAATTATCATCTTACTGTGCTTTACTAATGAGGAAATGGACAGAGATAAGTTCAGTAGGTTTTTTTTTTTTTTTCTTCCCAGATCACATAACTGGTGAAAAACAAAGCCAGGATTTAAAAGGAAGTTAAAACCTCTGCTTATAACCTCTATGTTTTTATATTTCTGTGTATGTCTATGTACCACATGTATGCAGTACCATACATGGAGGCCAAGGTAGGGCATTGGATCCCTTGGAATTGCTGTTAGAGGTGGTTGCCAGTCATCTCGTGTGGGTACCAGAAACTGAACATGGACCTGTAAGAGCATGTGCTGTAAGAGAAGCACACACTCGTAACCAAGTAATCGCTCTAACTGCTCCCAATTATCTTTCTGGAGAGCAGGAAGGAGGAAAAGCAGAATGAACGGCAGCATGAAAAGGCAGGGGTGGTATCAGGTGTTGAACAGAAAAATGAATTTCCAAACAGTTGAAATTTTAACACTCCTGAGAGGAACATCATAGCATCATCTCAGCGGGCTTCCCATGATCACCTGTGCCTGCAGCTCAGGCAGGCACCTTCCCGCCAGAGTTTCTATGAACCAGGAGGGTGGACTCCTTACCTGTGCTTCTCTGACCCACTCCTCCCACATAGCTCTGCCTGGGAGGCTGCCTGTGTGTGTGTGTGTGTGTGTGTGTGTGTGTGTGTGTGTGTGTGTGTCCTGTCATTCTGGTTTCTTCATGGGTTCATCAGACCCGGGCCAGCACTGGATTAAGTGAAAAAAGGAGAGCATGGGTGTATTTCATGTCACATCTGCCCTCCTGTGCCTCAGTGGGGTCTAGACTGCTGGCAGGTACCTCTCTATGTGCTCCACTGGCTCCAGTTTCTGGTAATTCCCATCTCTTCTTTCTCATTTTAGGACAGTATGGATGAGAGCATCTACTCATCACCAAACCTCCAGTTAGGCATTCTTTTGTTGTCATCTTTCATCCTGCCTACATCTTTGGAAACCTTCTCTTTAGTTAAGTGTTTGCAAAATTTCAATTTGAGTGCAATATTGTGTTCCTGTCATGACAGAGACCCTAGACTTTAGTCTCAACCATTTCCAATATCCTAATAACCAAACTTTGTCTGCACACCTTGGCTTTGCTTACCTACCAACCAGTCCAGTTGGGCTCCCTTCCCTAGCTCTTTGAGATGCATTGCACTGCGGGGAAAAACAATGGCTGCCAGGTTGAGGTAGGTTTCCAAGCCTGGATCTGATCCTCTATGACTTTGGCTGGGTTTCCTAATTTTCTCACCCCCTCCCCTTTTCTTATTGGTGGAGGGAAGTCTATACTCCACAGGTTTATCATGAAGATGGATTGGCATAATGTACCTAAACTCTTAACCCAGTGTCCAGCAAGTAAACACAGTTTTTCTTGATTTTCCCTTTCTGTGTTGGCAAAATCTGTTGGGCAGTTTTACTTGTCTGCCTCTGATGCACGGCAGATTGAAGCACGAGATAGGAGAGATCAACCCTTGGCTCTTGGTGGAAGGAAGAGGGATGAGAAACTCAGGAGAGTAAAGAAGACAAGTCAACGATTTGAGAGAATGGGATAGGAGAATGGCCCGTGACTGAAGATAGGCAACACGAGATAGGCGATTTAATACTGGCATTCCCACACAGCCCCTTTGCTGCTGTTGTAGTTCTCAGATAGGAGATGCTAAAATATTCATGAGAGACTAGCTCCAAAGGGTTCTAGTTTTTGATAGGTAATCCAGTGGTCAGAGATATTTTTGATTTCTATAAAAACAGACAAAAAAGTCTGTTACTTCCCCTTTGGCCTTTTTTTGTATCTATCCCAGCAACGCTGTGTCTCCCCAGGGGGAAGACATCACTCCTTACTTAGACAAGGGCCGGAATTGAATTCCAGCTCAAAAAAAATTCATGCTCAAATCTGTGGGATCATGAGATGGTCCCCAGCATTCTGAAGACCATTTTTTCTCATCTTCAAAATGGGAATAATTGTTCATGCATGTTGGTGTGCCTGGGATGAGGACGAATTCAGTGGCAGGCAATGGCTGAAAGGTGCACAGAGAACAGAATAAAAAGAAACTAAATTCTTAACAACTGCTAATTTCTAACTCTCTTCTCCCCATTAGAATATACAGCTGGCTCTTCTCATGCCAAGGGAAATCTCAACACTTATAGTCTTCTATTTATTTCTTTATTTTTATTTATTTATCTTATGTATATGAGTATACTGTGGCTGTCTTCAGACTTAACCAGAAGAAGGCATCAGATCTCATTACAGATGGTTGTGGGCCACTACATGGTTGCTGCGAATTGATCTCAGGACCTCTGGAAGAGCAGTCAGTGGTCTTAACAACTGAGCCATCTCTCCAGCCCCTCTTCTTCTTTTTCTAACAACATGGAATTAAATGCTTGTACTCCCCTCTCACCAGCACATTTGCTGTTGAATTTTCACTTTCAAAGATGCTCTTGAATTCCCTGCATCCTGTTTCCAACATGCACTAGGGGTCAGTATCTGGCTGGGTTTGAGTCCAAGGTATAGTTATTTGGAGTTTTAGAGAATACTAATTTTATGTAGGATAAGGAAGTCCTTATGACTTTTTGACTTCTGTATAAAATTATCATCCTTTGGAATAACTTTGGCTAGGCATGAGGCTAGAGCTCAGAAGGAATGCTTGACAAGCAAGCGAGAGGTCCTAGGTTCAACACACAATATCACAAAAATGAAAATTTTGTTGCTTAGTTTCAAATGTCTACTGGTCACAACCTAGAATTCTGAATGAGAGTGTGTTCAGGTCAGATTGGCCTGTGGGCATGTCTGTGGGAGATTGCCTTAACTCTTAATTAATGTAGAACTGTCTAGCCCTTTATGGGTAGCACCATTCCTTAGGCAAGAATTATGAACTACATAAAACAAAAGAAAGCTAGAAGCAACCAAGCAGGCAGCATGAGTCTATTAGTTTCTCTCTGTTCCTGACTATAGATGTGATGTTAGACTAGCTGTGTGAATTGTTGTCTTGTTTTCCCCTCAGGGATGGAACTATAATCTAAAATTGTAAACTGAATAACTCTTTCTTCCCCTCTGTTGCTTTTGGTCAAAGTATTTTATCACATAAAATGGACATGGAACTAGAATCAACAACAACAAAAATCTTCGACCTTGGGACTTAGACTTCATATTTAATCCAAGGTCAACTTGGATTTTAGGAGGAAGAACTGGAGATAAAGGATGGAAAGACCACCTGGGAGGACTAAATCACTCAGAACTTTTATTCATTATGTATTTTCCTTAAGCTGTAATAACAAGGGCAAGCAGTCTTTCAGATACTTGGGCAATGCATTTTTCACTTGGTGAGACATAGTGTTAGTAACTAGGCATTTGGTTTAATGTGTTCTTTGCAAACAGTGGTGCATGAAGGTGCTCTAAGCTTGCTCTGAGTACAGGGTATGATGCAGAAAGAGCGCCTGTGCTCAGAAATCGTCCATACTCTCTCAGTTTCATATTTTAATTGTATTAGAATTAAGCCTTTAATACAATCAGTTACATTCCATTTCGGTTGTAATGGCTCAGATCCATGGATATGATTCTTGGCTATCAGGAGAACCTGCCTGTCTTATTCCTGGCCTTCTGTTAGAATCACTTGTGCAGCTTTGAACAAACACAGATGCCAGGGCTCTGTTCCCTGGGACTTGATCCATTCATTGTGGTGGAGCTTGGGAGTATGACTGTTTGTAAAGCATCCCTGCAGCTCCTGTCTGATATGCAACAAGAAGTAAGGATGCAGTCAGACTATGGAGGATGAGGAGGGCAAATTGTTGTTGTTTATTGCTACTCCTCATAGGATGAGAGAATTTTTATTTAGCAAAACAATAAGACAAGCCATGCAGTATTTATGCAAAGGCTGATGTTAATATTAGGTTTATCTAGACTGTACATACACACATCATTTCTGTCTCAAAGGAATATGCCTTAGGCAAGTCACTTTCCTTCCTTGAGTCCCAGTTTATCAATTAGTAACATGGGAGGCTAGATGAAATGCATTTTATGGGACGTTCAGTGTGGAGATTTAGTATTGCTAGTTTTTGTCTTTGATGTTTTTAGACAGAATTTTGGTATATAGCCCTGGCTGCCCCTGAACTCAAAATTCTCCAGCCTCAACCTCCTGAAGGTTGGGATTACAGGTGTGCAGCACCATACATGGTTGATTGTACTTACTTACTGGGGAGGTATTTCACTGTAGCTGGTAGAATTCCAACCGGTTTCTGCCATCCCAAAGGGAAACAATTACCTCAGAAAAGATGGAGGACTGTAGGTACAGACTCAGCCCTGGAGCAACTTCGGAATTGACACGAGGGTCTTGAATAAGCACTTGTTGCTGTGAGTGTGTGTGTGCATGTGTGTGTCTCTGTGTGTACATGTTTGTGTAGGTGTGCACTTTGTGTGTGCAGAGGCTAGAGGTTGATGCTGGGTGTCTTCCTCAGTTGCTCTCTGTTTTACCTTTTGAGACAGGGTCTTTCACTGGCTTGGAGCTTGCTGATTTGGCAAGGTTGCTTGGCCACAAGCCTCAGGGATCCACTGCTTCTGCCTTCCCAGCACTAGATTTACACACAAATCACCACCCTGGTCTTTTCACACAGGTGGGAAATTCAAACACAGGGGATTCAAACTCAGGTCCTTGTGCTTGTGTGGCCAGCACCTGATGGATGAGCCATCTCCCTCACCTGCTTGTTTTTGTCTATGGATATACCCCAAATGTCATCACTGGCCCTTGATTTGATTCTTGATGAGAAAACTTGACATTCCAGGTTAGGCAGACAGACAGCTTTGAAGAGGAGCATTCTTTCTGATGAGCAGAGACAGTCACCCACATGTGTCCACATGAAGAAGAGAGTTTCCTAAATGTAACAATGATGATAATGGCTGCTTTTATTAACCCCCATTTTGCCATGTTAACTGGCTTGCATTTCAATCCTAGATCTGCCACCAATTGGCTGTGTGTCCTCAGGCAAACCCAGCTCCCTCTCTGAGCCCTAGCTCTATCATTTGCAAAGTAGAAGGCTGAGGTGACATGATTAGCCACAGACTCTACCCAGCCCTACCAAGAACTGCGATCAAAATGCAGAAATTAGTGGTTGGGCAACTGGTGATCAGAGGCTCACCTTTCAAGAAGAAGACAGCCAGAGAACTGTGTATTTACAGAGGATACAGAAGCTCTCTCCCAAGGGACTGCTGCTTCACGTGGAGCCAGGGCGTCTGTGTGATTCCACGAGGCAGCTCATGATAACAGGGAAACACATCGGATGTGCTGAAAGACGAGCAGCAAGTGGCAAGTGGAGGAGTTTGAAATAGAAGAACCTATTTTAAAAGGGACTAAGAAAGCTGGAAGAGGCAGCCCACACTGAAGCAGCCTCAGCTGACATCCCATTGCCAGCAACTCCAATCCCTGCTGCTGTGACAGAGGACTGCCCTTGGCCCTAACCTGTGGTCTTCAAATCAGCACAAAGGCTAAAGCAGGGATCTGGGTTTCGAGTTAAAAGGAGCTGCCTGTGCAGACGTGCACCTCTCCTGAGAGCCCAGCCAGTGCTAGGAATAGGGCCCAGGCTCCGGCCCAGGCACATTTCTTCAGTTTGTCCCACTGGTGCTAAGGAGCATCAAGACAATGGTAGTTAGGATACAGACTGCTGGGCTGTGCAGTGCAGGCCTTCAAACCCAGCAACTCAGAAGGCTGAAACAGGGAGCTCTGAAATTCAAGGCCTTTCCAGACTACAGAGTGAGTTCAAGGCCAGCCCCGGCAACTTAACTGAGTCCTTGACTCCAAAGTTAAAAAGTAAAACGTAAGTTGAGGGTATGCTTGCTAATTATAGGTGAGACCCTGGGTTTGAACCCTAGTACTTCAAGAGTCAACAAATAAACAAAGCAAGAAAGCAAACCTTGGAGCCAGACTGTCTGGGTCTGAATCCCAGCTTTGTCATTTAACAGTTGAGAATCTGTGAGCAAGCTACTTGACGTCTCTAAGTTTCCTTCATTTTAAATTTAGTGGTGGTAGCCAACCACCGGGTTTTAGTGAGGGTATGAGTTAATATTTATAACATTCAGAATGGAGCATGACTATGTAGCACACTGCGATCTCTGTGCGCAACTACACATCTATCTGGATCTAGAACAATCTCTATGTAAATTGCTGTGTACACAGAAGAATAAAGGATGGTTTATCAGATGGGCTCCGTTTCCCTCTCAAGCAGAGGGATCAAGTCAATTTAGAACCCTGGGGTTTCTTGTCTTCTTTTATATATGTTGTGTATGCATGTGTGTGCTTATATGCATGTGTGTGAAAGTGTATGTGTGTGTGAGTATTGGTTCATGCTCACACATGCATGGAGGCCAGAGATCTATATTGAGTATCTTCCTTCATTACTCTACAATTTATCTTTTTGCTGTTGTTGTTAAGACAGTGTCTCTCACTGAGCCTGGTGCTCACTGTTTCAAGCAGGTTGGCTGGCCAGGAAAACCTGGGAAATCTCTGTCCTCATGTCCCCAGTACTGAATCTCAGGCATGGACTATCATCCCTAGATTTTACATAGTTGCTGGGTGTGGTGGTTTGAATTAGAAATGCCCCCACAGTCTTGGACATTTCTACACTTGGTTCCCCAGTTAGTGCCACTTTTGTGGGAGGTTTAGGAGGTGTGGCCTTGTTGGAGAAAGCATGTCACAGGAGATCATCACAACATAGAAGTGACTAACATACGAGGATGTGAACTCGGGTCCTCATATTTGTGCAACACAGATGTTACTCATGAAGTCATTTTCCCACTGCAGTCACCTGATTTTGGATTGAAAAACAGGATCAGCTAATCTCTCATTGATCTCTGAGAGCTAGGTCTGAACTGTAAGAGTAGATGCTTGGGTAGCCCATGTCACAACCCGAGACTCCCCAAAACCCCTTTAAGACTTCCCCTGAGTCCCAGCTTCATAAACAATGTTTCTGGGGTAGTCATAGATAACGCAACCCAACAACTTCCCCAAACCTCCTGTGGCCCAACCCCTGCCACTGCAGACCTCTTCTTAGTTTCTGATCTCCATAAACTGCATCCTCGCCCAGAGCAATGTGAAACAGTGGCCCTTCACCTCCTTCATATCCCATGCTGTATCTCATTTCTGGTAAGTCTTGCCCCCCCTTCATCTTGTTCATCTTTATCTCTGGGACATCACTGAACTCTGACCACTGTTTGCTGGACTCTGGAACGGATGGATGAGTGAATAAATGGAGGTGGTGCCTGGGTCTCACAGGAAAAATAACAAATCTACTTGGAGTGCCCATCAGGTACCTTTCTAAATTCTTGACATAGGCATACTATGCATCTAAGTTCTGAATGTATCCCATAATAGGTGCTTCCCAGCATATCCGTCAAGTTGACAGAAAGCATGCATAAGGAACTCAGATCTTCATGGGACAGGTGGTTATGCCTGAATCCCCAGAGGAATTTAAGATTTCTAGAACATTCCAGGCTTATGGATAGACAGTTCCACACCCTGCAAAGCCAATGGTATTTCCCAACCTTACAAAGCAATCTCAGGGCCAGGTCCTACTGAGCTGTCTCTGGCCTGGTGCAATGCAGTTTCTGGGCTGTTTCTCCCTCCTGCAGGGAAGATGTAGAAGCTGCCGCTTCACTGAGCCCCCTAATAGCCAGGCCTTATTTTCCCTGCCACCCGGGGAGTCTTTGCTCACCATGAGCTTACTTCTGTGCAGAGCTACACAACATACTGTAAAAGGAAAATGGTAATTAGAAAGAACGCTTGAGCAAAGGAACTTATGTGGAAAAATACGTTAGTTAAACGAAGCAGCAAAGATCCCTTTAAAGTGTTAGGCCCACATGCCTATCTCTGGTTCTCCTTTGAAAGGACGAGGTGAGAAGATACACAAGGCTTATTGCTTCTTATCGGTAGGTAGGTAGGTCCCCACGTTCACAAGCTAGTGATGTCAGCCCTGTCTCTGGGGATCACACTCCTGTGGCTGATTAAGATTAGTCCCTGTTCACAACTCAGTAGCCTGGGACAGAAAGCCTAGCCCAACAGATGGGATTTACCAGAATTATATCCACATTAGGGCTACCATGTGTATCCAGAGTGGGCGCAGAGAGGGCGCTGTGGAGCCAGTGGGCTGTGGAGCCAGGGTGTAAGCGGCTGCAAGGATGTCCCAGCTCCTTTTTACTTTTTTACATAGAGTCTACTATGACCCAAAACCATATGCTTTGTTGATTTATGTATTTATTGCCTTATATGCAGCTAGAGTGAGAAATTTATGGACGTAAAGATTTTTATCAGTCTGGTTCGCCTTTATACCAGGGTCCCAGAAAGAAGCACTGAATGTCATATTCCCTCTAGGATATTTCATGAGGGAATCCTCTGTGACTACTCATCTCAGGATCCTCAGTGTTCCAGCCATCGTCATCTGGTACATACTAAGTATTCCAGAGCACCCTAGGAGAGTGGGCAACTTGCCTCATTCATGCTATATCTCAAGCTAAAGTCCCAGTGGATGCTTTAGACAAGGGAATGCAATCCTTTTCTGTGAGGAAGGAGACAGTTAACATGCTCAGCCTTGAGGGCTACTGTAGGCTCAGCCTTAGCTCCTCGATAGAGTGGAAGCAGATAGACCAATGGACACAAACAAACAGGCATGGCTATGTAGTAATAAAACTTTACACAAACAGGCAGCAGGTTAGATTTGGAGGAGCTTGCTGACTCCTGCTACTGAATATAAACTCTATAAAGGACGGGATTTAAGGAAAACACATGGATCAATATCCTGCATTAAACCAAAGAGTGTCTTGGAATGAAAGACACCGAATGAATAATTGAATACATGAACAAGGTAGTGGGAAGTGTTTGACTTGACAGCCTCTTGTTTGACAGAATTGTGATGAGTGTTACTGTGTTGGGCTCTGGAGCCAGGGATTGCCACTGGAAGAAGTCTCTCTTTTTTGCCCATGGATAAAGGTTGGATGTCTTCTGGGATATTATTTCCATATCTGAGAGAGGTGAGTACATGGATAGGTTAGGGGGTGGGTGGGGCAGGTCAAGTACCTTTGTCATATACACATGGTGAGGGGCTGAGAGAGCCTGAGCCTGGAGGAGACAGGGGTTAGGAAGGAGATAGTTTGTACACGGAAAGGAACTCAGTGTCCCTGATGGAACACTGTTCAAAATGGAAGAACAATTAATTCCTTCTAAGAAGCAGGATGTTTTTGGCATTTTGTAGAAATTACTAGTTGACAGACCTGGCCAATAGTTTATCCTGCTAGGCAAGTGAGAGCTCAGTCTACTTAATGCATTTAGATAGACATAGGGATGCTGTGGGGTGGGGTGGGGTTCTCACATTGGTTAGATGCAGTGTTAGATGGTCCATTTTGGCTCCAAGAGCCATTCTGAAATTCTGCTTTTAGGAAATGATGGGAATTACCCTTCTGATGAAACTACACTCCTCAGGGTGGTTCAGGAACTCCCCCCAACCTGTTCCCAGCCAGCTGCCTCACTTCCCCTGTTCCCATCTCCTGAATTCTGTCCCAGCTCCCTGACGCACCAACCCCACCATCTGTCTCTCCATCTCAGGTCTTTGCACTGTCACAGCATTCCGTGGTATACTAGCTTAGATTTTTCTATGAGGAGATCTAGAAGCAAAGGTCCCTGTGGGGATGGCTTATCTGAGAGGTGACTTCAGGAAGTAATGGGAGAGAGCAGGAAAGGGAGCTATAGAGGGAAGGGAGCCCACAAAATATGGGACAATAAAGCCTTTGGTACCTGGAGTTGTCACATGCATGATAACTTTTTTCTTTCACCTACCTGTCTGCCACATAGATGGGTCCAAGTGAGCTTTGTAACACGAGAGATCCAGACAGCTAAGAACAGTAGATGTGAGCTGCTGAGGGTCAGGCAATGTTGTGGTTTAGGGTGAGAGGCCATGAGCAGAACACTTGGCAATGTATCCTAATGCTTTCTCTTGCCTGGTCCTCTTGTCTACTTCTTCCAGTCTGATTCTGATCCCACCTTGTGGTCACACTGCCTGCCATTTTGGAATAGAGTTGCTGATACGATCTGTCAAGCATTGGTAAGGTCAAGTGTGATTTTATTTGAGGGGTTGACAGAAGCATGACTCTAGTTGCTGGTCCTAGAAAAATAGATGGAGAATATGTCTGATGGCTAATGCCAAATGCTGTGTATGATCACGCAGCCAGTATTGACATGAGCTTCTGTCTACACTAGGACCCTTGACTTGTACTCTGAGAAAGTGATAATTCACAGCTCCCTCAGGTCACAAGGTTCTGGCTGTTGACCTTCATGAACCAGGTGATTATAGCTGGTCTAACTTTCCATCCACCCCCAATCTTCCCAGGTTTTGCCCCACCAGCTCTTAACATACCTGTGGCATAGTGTATGAAGAGACAAGGCCTGGAGAAGTTCCACTCTTTCATTCATTCAGTCCTTCTGTAGATATTAAAGGCCTACCGTGTTACCTGTAAGCACCAACTCTGTCCTAGTGGAGTTCATAGCCCAGAGGAGAGATTTTAGTCAAATAACCATACACATATGTAACTTCAAACTCTTTATTAAAGTTGCTATGCGGCTCTGTAGACTGTGTGCTTCTTAACATTTGGAGAAAAATGCTTAGGCCTTTGAAAATTCTTCTGTGCAGCTTCAGGGTAGAAAGAAACATATGGTAGAAAGCAAGGAAATGGAACAAGCATGATGGTCTTGGCCTGATAATTACAGCTGGTACATTATTAATAAACAAACACCGTCTCTCCCTCTCTCTCTCTTATGAACTGGTGATTGGGCTGAATGCTGTTAAACTTGAACAATCAAGTCATGAACTGGTTGCTTTGTCTTCCAGTTAGTGGAATCAGGATAACTACCGAGAGCATGTGACAATTTCTAGAACTGAGAGTCCCACAGGTCTTGGAAAGATGGTTGCTAGTGATAGTAGCTTTGGTATATCTGGTGGGCAGGTGAAAACCCAGCTCAGATCTAAAGTAAATGGGGAAAACCAGGAGAGTAAGGAAGAGAGCTGGCCATGCTCTTGGGATATAGTTAGCTTTGTTATTTAAACATACCTATTTTTTTTTCCTCATTGCTGTGAGTTCCTTTTCAGTTCTCTGGAACGCAATGCAATATCAAGTGCTTTGACTAGTGCTTTGTCCCCAGCAGGTGGTTGTCTGATGAGCAGGAGACAGCATGAAGCCAGTAACAACAGTATTGACCTATGAGGTCTGTTAGACTCCAGGGAAATCTCTACAGCAGCATTCCTAGAGGCAGTGTCTACATACGACTCCTGGATGGATGTCTGCTCTTAGACAAATGGAGACTGACCTTGGTAAATGCAGAGGCTATTTGGATTTATCTGTAGGCCATGCACTTTGACTTCTGAAAGAAGCTGAGCTAAAAAGAAGACTTAAATAAATGTTTAACTCAACTAGGAAGAAATTCAAACATCACAAGAAAAATGAAGAAAATTGTATGGTTTATTTTTGCGTATGTATGTATGTATGCATGCTTGCATGTTGTGTATATGTACATATTTATAGATGAATATGCATGTGTATGGGCATGCAGGTAGAGGTCAGGGACTAAGATTGGGTTTCATTAAGTATTTAATTCTTGGCATCAAGACACAATAATGGTAGAAGGCAGAAGAGAACACATATGTCCTATATACCAGCTGGGTCTAATAGAAGCACATAATAGGCCTACACACATTACATGGAGTCCTCCTCCATGTAGATAGATATTGTATTTTTTATAGATAGCAAACTGGAAGCTAGAGAAGTGAGTCAACAACCTTGAGATCAAGCGGTAATGGGCGGCAGAGCTGAGGTTCGTACCTAGATTCAATTGGTTTCAAAATTTTAAAATATTTTCCAGTGAGGGATGGATATTTAAGTTCTCCTCCAGACTATAGCCTTACAGATAAAACCACCAGGATGGGTCATATCAGGGGAGACAAGAGTATAAGGAACACAAGACTATAGAAGTTTATGTTGGACCAACATGTATGGGCCTTGCAGGCACCCTGCTGTCCACAAAACGTAGGCTCCTTTACTGCCATCTACTTGAATGACGGTTTCTGCATGCACGTGACCTCCACATTTCAGACTCTAGCACAGATCTCATGCTGAATCCCAGATCCAAATACTTAAATGGCTACTGGTATGTATGCAGTCTGATGACCTACAAGCAGCTCAAGCCAGGGTACCCATGTGTGCCCGGGTCCCATTGTGAATGCCATTCTTTACCTACCTGCTAAGTCCTGTTTTCTGAATCAGTGACTGTCATCTTCTTAGCATCTTTCATTGTTGGAACATAGGCCATTTTGTACCAGACCTATTGAAGTATTGCACCCCTTAAGAATGCTCATTGTTTCCCAGCCTCTTCTTTATCCTGTCTGTAGGGTCTTTGTGGAGTAAAAATTGTTGTATGGAATAAAAACTATACAACAGAAGGTGTAGGGATTTATCATGTAGAAACTGGGCAGTGGCCATGTTGGTCAGATCCTTACTGCTCTGAGAGTGGTTCACAAGCTAACGCCACCAGCAACCATGCCTGTTAGACACATAGAATCTCAGCCCTTACGTTAAATTCAATAATCACAATCTGTATTTTCAACAGGGTACCTAACTACTTCATGTGCCATAGGAAAGTTTCAAAGCAGCAGAATAAAACTATCAGAACTGCAAACAAACAAACAAACAAACAAGCAAGCAAACCAAAAACCTTTAAGCACTTTCTGGGAAATTGGCTAGCTGGAAGGGGAAAATATGCAACCTATTGGCAGCATGATTTCTTAGAACCCCATGTGAGGTTTAGGTATTATTTTATTCATCTTTTATTGCCTAATAGTCATCTTTGGCAGTCTTGTAATCTTCTAGGAGGGAGAAGTGTGTGTGTGTGTGTGTGTGTGTGTGTGTGTGTGTAGTATTAGCATCAGGACCTGAATCCAGACTCCCAGACTCATTGGTCCAGCAGCCTCAGCTGAATGGATGCTGTTCATCTCTTCATCACTAACCAATCCAGGGATAACGTTTTAAAGTGCTTGGAGGTCTGCTACAAACACAGGTAGCCAAGCCTCATCCTTAGGGGTTCTGATTCAGTAGGTTTTTTATGGTGTTGGGAATTTTGTCTTCCTGCCAAGTCTCAAATGATGCTGATATTTCTGGTTGAGGGACCACACCTTGAAAGCTTAACTGGTGAGCTTGACATCCCTAGGTAAATCTCTTAGAAGAAATGCCATATGTTTACAATGACAAGAACTGCCATTCGTTTTTCACACCTCCACTCATTTAATCCTAATTGATGCAGATAATATCACATCCCTTTCATTCAAGTTGAAAGTGTGCCAACATGGTCTGTATACTTTGTGGATTATATACCCCAGGCCTAGAAGGCTGGTCCATCCAAAGCCATGGGCCCTAGAGTGAACTGTTGTCACAAGATGGAATCTGCTCAGAAGCCCTTGATTCTATTTTCAGTTAATAAAGATCTTCTGAGAAAAGTGGGATAGATGCCTGAAGTTCCCTGGCAGCGTGTGTAGAGAGCCAGAGAGGAAGCCTCTCTCTTGACACAGGGCCAGTCATTGTTTCTCCCATCAGCTACTGGTGACACCGGGGACCTTCAATACTTCCATACACGCATTAGGGAATATTGCTTACAACTTTCCAGACTTACAGTGCCATTCATACTGACCTAACAGACCAGACCATTAAGAGTTAACAGTTATCATGGACTTACTGCAAGCAGACCACTGTTTAATCACGTGATTTGACCAACCCATCCTTGCAGCACTGCTGTGAGTGTGACTAGGTGGGTGATGATGTAAGCCATTGTCCCTGCTCTTCGGGAAGCTAAGTTTAGAGGAAGGATAAGCAAGCACACATAAATCTGTGTACCTAAATCATAAAAAAACAATGATGAAAGTTTGATGAGCATTGTTATTTAGCAGGTCTTCCTTTGGATTATTTGATTTGATTTTTCTCAGCTGCAGTCTGAAGGGAGGGCATACGGTAGTCATTTTTAATAGATGAGGATTCTCAGCCGTAAAGAGCGAGTGTGCCTTGTAAACAGAATGGAGTCGAGAGGAGCTGAGTGCAGATCATTGTGATTCCAGAGTCGGTACTATTAGCGTGCTCGCTGTATCCTACCTCCTGTCTGTGAATGCAAGTGTCCATGGAAAGAGCATCACCTTCAGTTTATAAAGAAAATAAAACCCACAGTCAGAAATAATGCTTATCCAGCCAGAACATATTGTTACACAAGCAGTCAAGCCCAGCCTCAGATGCCTGTAATTTGATGTGATAATTATAAGTTAACTCTTCTCTGCTCAGTAAAGCCAGATCTGTTCTAGAAACCCTAGGTTAAATTCGTCCTAATTTTGTTTCTTGCAAAGCATTTCTTTGAAGAAAATATTCTATATTCAGAGCATTGCATATAACTGATTATCTCTTACCTCTTTTCCCTATGTAGGATCCAACTGAGGGTGCCAACCTATGGGCATCTTTACCTGCATCTTGAATTGCAAGAATAAAGGTGATTGAATGTATGTAGCATTCTTTTAATATGAATAAAGTGCCACATACATTGAGGGTTATTATTTTATGACTTTTTAATGAATGTTAATCAGCTAAGGCTTCAGATTCCTAATGGTAGAATACCCTAATATTAATCATATATAGAAGTCTGACTTTCAAAGAAGTAGAATAAACTTCAAGAAGAGGTAGCAATTTTATACCCCTGCAAACATAACAAAACAAATTAAAGCAGAACCAAACACTCCTTCATTTACCTCCCTTCCCCCAACTCTGTGTATTGTGACCCCCAATCTGCTTGAAGTTAAATGGTTATGTGTTTATACAAACGATTCTCTTTGTTCTTGAATAATTGCCATAGGATATCTGCCCCCACATTATTTTGGATTTTCCCTGGCCGATACCTGATGCTTTCCTCTGTCAATTAAGTAACATTTCTAGTTTGAACTTTGGAATACATAGATACTGGATATGCGAAGATACATCAGAATTCAAAATATTTTAAGTTTCTAAAAGGCAAGAAGTGAATGGAAACATCTGTGGGCGTGATGAATTCACTGAATCCAGACTTGAGATACTCCCAACATTCTATACAGAACTTGGCACAAGAGCCAGCAGTTAGATACCGTGTTTTCAACATCCATCTTGATATGTCAACAGATATATAGAGGTTCGGATTTGCAGAGCCTTGTAGGGCATGCTGGAAGCCTGTGCATTTTTCTAGGCTATGGGGAGCCACTGAAGGTTTTTGAGTTGAGGGAGGGGTGTGGACTATTGTGTTTAGGGGATTTTAACCTTGGCAGCTGGTAGTGTGGGGGGGTATGTGCAACAGGACTAGGGAAATTAGGTAGGAGGACATCTAATAATTTGTGACAGGGCCACTAGAGTGGGGAAAGGAAGTTAAGACATGAGGGATTATGTAGGTAGAATGCACAGAACTTAGTGATTAGCCAGCTGCGAGCAATGACAAAGTGTGAGGACCCAGAAACCTGGTGACTGTAGGTTTCTGGTTTGTTACTGGGTGGATGGAGTCAGCCAAGATAGATGCAAGATAGATGCTGATTTTTTGGGAGGTGGGGTGGATTATGGTTATGTATGTGGAACTAGTAACTATATTACAGTAGTTGGTATATCTACTGGCTTCTAGGACCATTTCAAAGTAATTCTCTTTGTAGATTATGGGAGTGAATCGTGCTTTACAGAGCTAAACAGAACACAACAAAGAAAAATGTGATATAGACAGAAAGATGTTCAGCAGTCTCTTATCGCAGCCACTACAGCTTAAAATTAAGGAGACAGGTCCACCGAGGGGAAGTAATTTGGTGAAGACCATGCACATGTTATGAAGGCTATAAAACTAGTACCTTAGTCCAGGACTACTCCCAGACCTCACCTTCTTTCTGTCCCTCCTATGGTGATGAGATGGTTGGCCTCAGGTCAAATTGTGTTTTAGAAGGAAGTTAGACTGTGCTAAACTCCAACTGGGGAAAATTTGCAAGCTTCAACAATACCTTGGTTCCTTTTAAAGGAGTTTGTTTATAGACATACTAGTGCATGCAGTGGTTTGAATAAGAAATATCCCTAATGCGCTATGTATTTGAACACTTGGTTACCAGTTGATAGTACTGTTCGGTGAAGTGTAGAAGGTATGACCTTACCGGAGGAAGTTTGCTACTGGGTGTGCTTTGAGAGTTTATAGCCTCACTCCAATTTTAGTTTTCTCTGTGCTTAGATTTGCCAATAGAAAGTATGGCCTCTTAGCTTCCTGTTCTTGCTGTCATGCCAGCTGGGCTGCTTGCTGCCATGCCCCCCTTCTATAATTGACTCTGTCCATCTGAAAATGTGAGTCCAAATAAAATCTTCTTTCTATAAGATGCTCTGGTTATGTTTTATTACAGCAACAAAAAAGGGACTAATATAGAGTGTGAACATAGACACCCAGAGAAGCAACTATACTAATAGACAAGATAGAAGGCAGGTTCGAGGCTATGTGCTGGGAGCTGAGTGAGAGAACCAAGACAAAGCACAAGGGTTGGAATGTAAGAGCCAGACCCTGCCAGGAGAAATGAAAACGCTTTCCTAAAGATCCCACAGGTTCACATGCTCTCCAGTCACCCATTTCTGATGGATTCATGTAACCCATTGCCAACATCTATATTTGAATATCTTCTGTAACAGGGACCTCACTCCTGAGGTGGAATCACTTAGGTCCTTTTCTAATGAATAGAAAGAACATTCTGAACATAAGTAGAAATATTTCCTGTCTCATAGTGTTTTTGTAAGACTTTTAGGTTTTCCTCACTCCATTGTCCTGGTTATTTTTTTTTTTTTTTTTTTTTTTTTGTTTCGCTTTTGTTGTTGTTTGTTTTTGTTCGTTTTCAACTTGATGCAAGTTAGAGTCATTTGGGAAGAGAGAGCCTCAGTTGAAAAAATGCCTCCACCAGAGTGGCCTTGACAATCCTGTAGGACATTTTCTCAATTAATGATTAGTGTGGGAGGCCCAGCTCTTTATGGATGGTGGCACTCCTTGGCAGGTATTCCTGGTTTGTATAAGAAAGCAGGCTGAATAAGCCTCAGGAGCAAGCCAGTAAGCAGCACTCATCCATGGTTTTTGCTTGAGTTCCTACTTCAAGGTTCTTGCCTTGAGTTTCTGCCCTGACTTCTTTGGATAATCGACAGTGATGTGGAAATGTAATAAACCCTTACCTCCCCTAGCTGATTTGGTCATGGTGTTTTATCATAACAATAGAAACCCTAAGAGACTCACTGTACTTTATGTATGTGTCCCTAGGCTCATTGTATCTTTATAGAAGAAACCATAATTTGGGTATATAAACTGCTAGTTTGGGCCAGGAGAAAGCCAAAAAAAAAAAAAAAAAAAAAAAAAAAAAGAAAAGAAAAAAAAAAGATAAAGCCCAGTGGAATAGTCTGCAGGATGGCTATAGAACTTTCAGAGAAAATTCTGCAAAATTTACACAATGAAAAATGTGGAACATAGCTAGAGGGGCTTCCCATGGTTCTGCTGTTCCAACTCATGATGGGTGGATGATACCTCACTTGAAGGAATTTTATAGGGATCAAGAGACAAAGGCATCTCACCAAATATACCACCAGCTTTCACTCCTTAGTGGGAACAGAAGCAACCTTGCATGATCCCAACAAGCAGAGTCAATTCGTGCTGCCTGACTTTGATGCCCTCACTAGGATGGAGAGAGAATGTACTGGGGGTCTCCATCCACATATAAAATGTGGTCACATCCTGGATGGAGGGTAGCACCAGATATATGGTTGACATGATAAAGACTAAGAAGAGGTAGAGAATAGGTGATCTAGGATCCATCCAAGGTTGGAAGGAGGTAGGAGGAGGGGACTCTATTCATGAGCTCAGGGCTCCAGTACCAAGGACAGAGCCACCATCCCATTGGACTTGGAATAAAAAAAAAGCAAGGCAAATTAAAAAGTAACTGCAGAAAACTAAATTGAAGTGAAAAGCTTTTCTGAGACAGGCACAGAGAGCTGGGATAAAGAGAGATGGAGAGAGAGGAAGAAAGAGAATGGGGGACACAGAAAGAGAGACAGAGACACAGAATCAGAGAGAGGCAGAGAGAGAGAGAAAGCAGAGAAATGAGAGTGAGAGTAAGAGGGAGAGAGACAGAGACAGAGGAGAAAATTTCTCCTGAAGCCAAAGGAGATCTAACCTCTTTATCAGCACACACACACACACACACACACACACACACACACACACACACATGCACACACATACACACATACACATATCTCACACATACACACATGCACACATATGCAAACACTTCATGGTGCAATGAGAAGGATGACTAAGTAGCTCCTTTGAACTCCCTTCCACTTGCAAATTATATCACCTTCCCAAGCTTGAGGCTACTCATTTGTAAACTTGACTCTGGCACTTGTATTAGCTACTTCTTCTGTTGCTGTGATAAAATACACCAAGGGAAGCAACTTAGTTTATTTTGGCTCACAGTTTCAGGGTATAACCCATCATAGCAGAGAAGTCACAACAGCAGGAACTTGAGATAGATGCTCACATTGCATCCAAAGTCAGAAAACACAAGGAGGTGAGTGCTGAGGCTCAGGTCCCTTTCTTCTGTTTATTCAGCCTGGGACCCCCATTGTGTGTCACCCACATTTAGTGTGGATCCTCTCACCTCAATTAACTAAATTAAGATAATTTCTCGTAAGCATGTCTATGAAATTAAACTGATCTAAACAATTCCTTCCAGGCATACCTAGAAGCTTGTTTCCTAGGTGATTTAGATTGTGCCATGTTGGCAACACTAATCATTACAGTTCTTCAGCATATACTGAAAATGGGACCTGGATTCCTCTGGCTTTTCCTGGACCTCTTGCTACCTGCACTTCCCAGAAGGGAATCACGTACATCTCACTCTGCTGTTTAGGTGCTCCCTGACCAGGAGCTTGGTATTCTGTTGTATGCCCTTATCCTACTATCCCACTTGTTTAGCAGCCATTGTGATTTGCACGGAAAACAGGCGCACTGAGAGGAGCAACAGAAGAGTGTAATGAAGGGACATTTATAAAGGGGCAGACCAACTGAGGAGAAATTAATGGGAGGTCCTTAGTCTCTGTAGAAGCTGTCATTGTCACACCGAGACTGGAAGAATAAGGAGTGGTCCAGTGTTAGGAGAAGACTGGCAGAGCTGCGAGCTGGGTGCTGTCAGGACTTGCTTTGGTCCAGCAGAAATGGAACTTAAAAACAAATGCCTGGACTTTCTTCTCTTGTCAGAGTCATAGCTCCACATTGCTGGGTACAGCCACTTAAGGGTTTCTTCCCAGAGACCTCTATTCAAGTGAAGCTGGGACTGCTGACTTGGATGCAGAAGAGAATTTTAGGACGAGCCAGTGTGAAGCAGAGCTGGAGTTTATAAAGGAGTGAAGTGCTGTGGTTGACGGGTGCTCTGGAAAGCGATCAGACACACCTAAGAATGAATGTGAGCGAGAGAGCGAGAGAGCGAGAGAGCGAGCGAGAGAGAGAGAGAGAGAGAGAGAGAGAGAGAGAGAGAGAGAGAGACCAGATTGCATGTCTTAGCAGTCCTCATACGTATATTTTTTCAGAGGCTGAAATTTGGTTTTGGTTGCTGTCAGTTAAATCTCAAGGAGTTAGTTACTAAGGCAGCCTCTTCTTTGGCCAGTGGTATTAGAGGGTGGATCCTGGTGTGTCTTGGATAGGACCACAGTTTTATACAGTAAAACCATGGGTTAAAGGGTAATATACAGATTGAGCCATGCTTTTACTGTAACTAAGGGCTCTGGTGTGAGTACTACAGAATTGTAGGTTTAGAGCAAAGGTTATAGGGAAAAAGGAAAGGCTACCTTTGAAGGTTATATATACTTAGGCTTTAAGGATGACTCGTTTCTATTTAATATTCTTATTTAAAACATTCATATATAAAGGAAATATCATCTTTATATTGGTAATTTCAACAACAGATGCTAATTCTTGTGCTGGAATTCTTGACCCATGGCTGGTGGGAGACTTCAACTAGACTCCATGGTAGGGGAATCTTTACTGTCCTGCCTAGTGTCTCTCTTTCCATATCTATTCTAAGATTATTCAGTGTACCTAAACCTTGCCAAAATGGAGAGAGCAGGAGCCATGGGCATATCCCACAGAGCCCAGGATGCTGGCACTCAGCAGAGTCAGAAAGGGTAGGAAGAAAATGAAAAATGGAGCTATCTGCCTAAAACTCAAGCATGCACCTTCATCACCTCATTCTTTGCTGCAAATGGCCCCACAACAGTATCATGTTTTGAACACAGTTTTAGCCCTGCTCGTTGAGGCTTTACCTTTCTCATCCATGAAACCCAAGACTCAGGTGAGATCTCCTTATAGGGGCCACTCTTTGTTCCCTGGGGTTATAAGTGGCCAGACCTGAGGTTTTGAGAACTGTCCCAAGACATCCTCTCGGTCACCACCTTATGCCAGTCTTCATCAGGATCTTCTAAGTATCTTTATGTCACGGGGTGTCTGAACAACCTTTCCTTGGCCATTTGGAACTCTGAACTGTGTGATCACTTCTGTCTTGAGGCTCCTGTCATTTACGCTTTGCCAACCAGTTCTTCCTTCATGGTTATAGTTAAAACCAAAAACCCAGGTCTTTCTGGGAACATTTAGATGTTGTAACCTTACCCAGATGAGACACGGAGCCGGCATCAGTGATTGTGAAAATCTCACACATTATAGGAGGTCAGTGTGGGCAACTGGGTGAGCAGGATGAGCAGGATGAGCAGGAACCCCTGACACTTATTCTCTCATAAGACATTTTTCACTGTGAATTTTAATAAATTTATCTTACAAGTAGAAGGTTCTTATAGTTTCTTCCTGGTAAATATAAGAAGCAGTCATGCCTCATAGTCTGGGGTGGGGTTATGTCTTTTGTGTCGGGACTCCTTAAAAGGATGTCTCAAATGGTTTGTTTTTGGTGTCCTTCTACTATGTCTTTTGGGCAATTTAAGCCTCAGCCTTTCCTAACTTGATCTTCTTTTGTTTGTTGAACTAGAATCCTGTCTTGGGAGTCCCAAGAGAGCTCTTCTCTCCTTCAAGATCTTGTCTCAAGGGAGCCCTGTTGATTTTCAGCCAGCGTCCCATCAGTTACTTCCTGGGGTCTGCGTGGGAAGGATAGTCTCAGTGCTTTGAGCAAGTCTTTAGGTTGAAACAGATTTCTTTGGTAATTAACACCAAATGAGCACACAGGCAGAGCTTCTTGTCTTCCAAATTTGAAACCCACATTAGCTAATTAATTCTAATTAGAGACTGACAGTTTCATGTGGCACAGTAAGCCTGTAATAGGTGGAGTTTTTCCTGCCTCTTGACAAGTTAATTAATGAGGCCTGGAATACTTCTTCCCAGGCCTATGAACCAGTGAGGCACTAGAGGCAGTTTCTTCCCTGAGGAAATGTTTTGGTGTTATGGGAAGCTTACAAGGTAGGCCTACAAAGCCTAGCCTTTAACACCAGTTTCTTTATATATGCAAACACATATAGTAAGTATCTACAGTGACAAAGGATTGGCTAGATGTTGGAGTCACTATCCCCATGATTTAGAATCTTGAAGTCTAATGAGATAGGCACAAGCAAATGGATACACTTCTGCTGGCAGCCTAGCCAAAGCAGTATGACAAGAAAAAAATAAATACTAGAGAGGAAGATCCAAAATGTTAAGATTTATATAATTTCATTTATATAATGTCTTAGAAAAGGTAAAGTTATGCTGATGGTGTTGTGAGGAGTTGCCAGGTATTGGGGATAAGAGGGAGGACTGACTAAAAAGGTAAAGAGAAAAAGAATTGTTTAGAATTAAGATGACTACTGGTTATAGTAGTGGTTAGATGGAATATATATTTAAACAATTTTCTTCTATAATTTTAAAAGATAATTAAAAGAGATTATAAACATGCATACCTGCATGTCAATGTTGAATGAAAAAAAAAAACAGATTTGTTTTATATTGTTTGAATTTGTATACAGTTTTGAGGAATACATATCTTGTGAGCCCACAACCCTCTGATGGTAAGTTTAAAAGTCAGATTCATGTAGATGGTTCTGGTTGAATTCTAAACAAATAAAAAAAAAACTAAACTAAACTAAGCAACTAAAAGCTAAAAAACTAAACAAATAAGAGAAATTGATCAGGAATAGGGAATTGGAGAACAGGGATTGGGAAAAGTTACAGGGAGATGAACAATGCATAGCATAAAAGAAAATGCATGCATGTATAAAAGTGTGGAAGGACAACATTTCCTAGTAACATAATAATAATACTTAAGTACATGCATATGTTTTTACAGAAATGTATTTTGAATTGATGAATTAATGTATAAACCATTTGAAGTAAACAAGGAAAGCATTATAACCTTTAACCTATATTCAGCTAAACAAATTACCATAAAGTGTCGAACTGAGGTTCCTTGTAGTGATACATTCTCACAGCATTTGGGTCTCTGACACTATTTTTTAATGAGCTTCTGGGTCTGAAGAAGTGCCTCAATATCTTTGTGATGAATTCGCCATACTTGCTTGAACCAAAAAGTCATGATTTATAGATGGCTGGCTGGCTGTTTAGAAAATTCATGAGACTCATCTGAAGATATTTGATGTGACAAGGAGAGTTCAATAAGTTTGTTGGATATAAGATGAGCATGAGGAGAAAATAGCATTTCTATTGACCAGAAATATGTAATTAGAAAATGTGATATGTGAAAGATCTGATTCATAATAGTAACAGTAATGTCAAAAAGAGGAAAAAACTATTGAGTATTAACTAGAAATGTACCAGGTTTATGTGAAGGCAAACCATTTTGCTGAATGTCATGAAGAAGGCTGGAATCAATAAAGAGATATAGTGTGGTCCTAGGATAGCATATGTCAATCGATAGCTTCAAGATGTCAGTCCTTTGTAAATTAATGAGAAAACTCAAAACAATTTTAATAAGAACTTATGTGAGAAAAAGCAGAGGGTATGAGATTGTCTATTCCTTGGGACGATTGTGATCTAGATGGATGAAGGAGTTGAGAGGGATACGACCTTGGAACCAGAGAGACTGAGGATTTTAACTTTTATATAGAAACTCTTAAGATGCATTGGGATTTTAATGGAGGTCATAGCAAGGTCAGGACTATATTTGAAATGTTTGATTCTAGAGAACAGTGAGTCTAAAAGCAGGGACCCCAGGGAAAAGGCTGCCATCTTGTTTGACATAAAGAATTCTCTTGGTGAATGTTCACATCTCTTTCTTCTCTGCCACATCATCTCCCTTTGACTGAAGAGGAAATGAACTTGAACGGCTGCTGCTTTATTGCTATGCTCTGCTATTGCTGTGACAAAACACCATTAGCAATACAACTTGGGGCAGGAAAGGCTTTATTTCAGTTTATACTTCCAGGTAACAGTACATCACTGAGGGAAGTCAGGGCAGGAACTCAAGCAGGGCAGGAACCTGGAGGTAGGAGCTGATGGTGAGGCCATGAAGGAGTGTTACTTACTGGCATGCTTCCCGTTACTTGCTCAGACTGGTTTCTTATAGACCCCAGTACCACTTAAACAGTGGTGGCACCACCTGCAATAGGCTGGGCGCTCCCCATCCATCAGCCTAACAGCCAGATCTTATGGAGTCCTTAACTGAGGTTCTCTCCTTTTAGATATCTCTAGATTGTGTTGAGCTGACATAAAACTAGCCAGCACAGTTGCCCTGAGAGAAGCTGAGATATCTTTAGCAAATTATCTTTAGCATTTAGAGCCTTAGAGTAGTCTCTTGGGCAGGGTTTCCTAAATCCACAGAGCGGATAATTCTATGCCCAGAAGCCACGTGTTCTTGCTTGTTTTTTGTTTTTCTAAACAAATATTCTGTGCCAGGTGTGAGATATCTCTCTATGAGGTTTCAGTCACGAAGCTCCAAGAGCCTCCCCCAAACAACAGAGGCTATTGCTAGAATTATCCAGTAAGGCTCTATTGCTGAAGACACTACACAATTGGATATGGCACATAGATAAATCAAGCTGAAACTAGGCTAGAATCTTATTCTAGCATTCACAGTGCTGGAAGATGCTATATAAGTTGCTCAAAGAGAAGAGGCATCAGTGGTTTTGCCTAGCTGCAGACCTGTGTGTAATAAATAATACTGACCCTCCAGATAAAATGTGCCTATTGGTGCAGCAATAGTGGTGTGCCTGTTTTGAGGGCAACCAACTATTTTCTGATTCGGTTTGAGGTCTGCTTCATGAGAAGGAATGGATAGTTAGTAAGGCAAAATTGGTTAAAAAATACAAAAAAAAAAAAAAACCCACAAAAAACAAAACAACAACAAAAAACAAGCAAGCAAGCAAGCAAAACTATGGTTGGGGAGCTTATAGCCCCACTGGGGAAGGTACTTACTACTGGTATTATGTTAAATGGACATGTAATCAAACTACTTATTAAATACTATATTTGTACCCTCAGACCAGCTCTCTGCCTTGTCCAGACAAGCTTCTTTTTACAGTGGACTATAGTTAGTACAGAGAGTTATAACTACTCAAAGTACCAGGAGGAAGTGATTGTTGAATGGTCAGGCCTGGGCTAGAATCTATATCACCCCTTTCAAAGCCCAGAGAACACAGTGGGAAAGGACCAGGAAGATGATGAAGAGTTCTACAAAGACTGTCTGATGGATGCCACAGACCACAGTAGTCAGGAGCATACAGCGGCTTTGGCTACTTGTAAGGCGTCACTCAAACAAATAAACAAAAGCAAAAACAAACCAAAAAAACCCCCCAAAAAACAAAACAAAACCTCATGAGAAAACGGATACTAATTAGTAAGAAGAATTGGAGTCTCTAGGAGTAGGAAGGATGCATGGGAAGGTAATGGGTGTGTGTGTGTGTATGTGAGAATATATTCACAATACATTGTATACACATATAAAATTATCAAAATGTAAATATAAAATATCAATTAAAAACAATCTAAAAAATGAGATCAGTTAGTAAAATGCTTGCTACAGAGGAATGAGGATCCAAGTTCAATGCAGGACCCCAGGTTTTTGTTTTTTACACCCGTACCTAAACCACACAAAGACCCAACAAAGAAAGAGAACTTCAGACCAATTTTCCTTATGAACATCGATGCAAAAATACTCAATAAAATTCTCACAAACCAAATCCAAGAACACATCAAAATGATCATGCACCACGATCAAGTAGGCTTTATCTCAGGGATGCAGGGATGTTTCAATACATGGAAATCTATCAGTGTAATCCACTATGTAAACAAACTCAAAGAAAAAAAACCACATGATCATTTCATTAGATAATGAAAAAGCATTTGACAAAATTCAAAATTCAACATCCCTTCATGTTAAAAGTCTTGGAAAGATCAGGAATTCAGGGCTCATAACTAAGCATAGTAAAAGCAATATACAGCAAACCAGTAGCCAACATCAAACTAAATGGATAGAAACTTGAAGCATTCCCACTAAAATCAGGGACTAGATAAGGCTGCCCACTCTCTCCCTATCTATTCAATATAGTACTTGAAGTTCTAGCTAGAGCAATTAGACAATAAAAGGAGATCAAAGGGATACAAATTGGAAAGGAAGAAGTTGAAATTTCACTATTTGCAGATGATATGATAGTATACTTAACTGACCCCAAAACTTCCATCAGAGAACTCCTAAACCTGATAACTTCAGCAAAGTGGTTGGATATAAAATTAACTCAAACAATCAGTAGCCGTATTCTACTCAAAGGATAAACAGGTTGAGAAAGAAATTAGGGAAATGCCACCCTTCACAATAGTCACAAATAATATAAAATACTTTGGTGTGAATCAAAGATCTGTATGACAAGAACTTCAAGTCTCTGAAGAAAAAAAATTGAAGAAGATCTCAGAAGGTGGAAAGATCTCCCATGCTCCTGGATTGGCAGGATTAATATAGTAAACATGGCCATCTTGCCAAAAGCAATCTACAGATTCAATGCAATCCCCATCAAAATTCCAAATCAATTCTTCATAGAGATAGGAAGAGCAATTTGCAAATTCATTTGGAATAACAAAAAACCCAGGATTGCAAAAACTATTCTCAACAATAAAAGAACTTCTGGGAGAAATCACCATCCCTGACCTGTACTACAGAGCAATAGTGATAAAAGCTGGTACAGAGACAGGCAGGAAGATCAATGGAATAGAACTGAAGACCCAGAAATGAACCCACACACCTATGGTCACTTGATCTTTGACAAAGGAGCTAAAACCATCCAGTGGATTTTTGTTTTTAAAGCCAGGTGTGATGTATGCTCTGGTGACGATGAGAGAGAGGCTGGAACTTACTAATCGGCCAGCTTAGCCTAATCAATGGGACACAGGTATTAATGAGAGACTATGTCAAAAATAAAGACGAATGGCTCCTGAGGATTAACATTCAAGGTTGATGAGAGAGAGAGAGAGAGAGAGAGAGAGAGAGAGAGAGAGAGAGAGAGAGAGGAGGAAAGGAGAGAAGAGAGGAGGGGAGGAAAGGGGAGGGGAGGAGAGGTGGGGAGGGGAGGGGAGGAAGAGAAGAGAAGAGGAGAGGAGAGGAGAGGAGAGGAGAGGAGAGGAGAGGAGAGGAGAGGAGAGGAGAAGAGAAGAGAAGAGAAAAGAGAAAAGAGAAAAGAGTTGGTGGCAAGGTTTGGAAATTAGGAACCTAGAAGTCAACAATGCTAATAAATGCTACTTTTTAAATTGAGCATCTACTATCTGGGAGGCTGGAACACATATTCTTCTTCACCCTGACACACAAGAGACAGAGAGGTTAGTGGCTAGGAGCTAAGACTATATTGAACCTATACTTTCATCTTTGACATCCCAACACCTGGCATAAGGTACTCAAGGTATTTGTTGAGTCAAATTATCACATGTTGCTTGCCTGGGAATTTACTTGCTATAGGCTTGGCTCATGGCTCATCTTTACCAGTAAATTTTCTTCTTTCTCATAAATAAGTCACCATTTGGCAGGAGAGGGAACAGAAGGGTCTGCAAGGGTAGGGAGGTAGGAGCAGAGAAGAAGGGGCTGAGTAATGCAACTGGATACCTTGCTATAAATTTGGAACCACCCAGCTTGCCACTGACCCAGGCGTCTTTATCAATTTGCTACTCCACGGCCTGCCAGCCTAGCACAATAAAGCTTCCTGTCCATTTCAGGCTTAATCACGCAGAACGTAAATCCCTCAGCAGAGAGGCAGCTAGCTGCGAGGGATGGGGCGTGACTGCGGGGCTGTTCGTTTTCATCTTCTGGCACATAATGAAATCAGGAATGCACGTCTGCTCACCAGACCTGCCTCACACTAAATTGTTAAGTAAGCATTCCCGACTCACCCTCATTAGACTTACAAGGTATTCTGTGAAGGCGGGGCGGAAACCAACGTTTATGGAATGATTCTACTGGGGTTGACTCTTAATATTCGGATCAATCCTCTACAAAGCCCTGGGACACGGGTGCTATTATCCTCTTTACCGCCAAAGAAACTGTGCTCAAAGAAGGGCAGGAGTCCAAGACCTCAAACAGAAGTGATGAGCGGGTTCTGAAGGGATGTGTCTGTGGAATTTCAAATCCGATTCACCTGGGGTAATTTGGGAGCGAGGGATTTCTGACTAAGGAGTGATGGGATTAATGCTAGCATTCTTTCCACGATTCATTTCAGTGGTGCCAATGTAATAAAACGTTCAGGGAGGGTCTGCTTCACGTCTCCCCTGGCTCTGATTTTTAAATCTCCCTTTTCAGGAATCACACCATTGATGCTAATCAAGGCAATGTAGAGTTCTGTCCTCCTGAGTCTGTGTCTGCTTCCTTGTCTCCCTGCTTACCTTCATGTCGCGTACTGTAGCCTGTAATGTCTGTTCTGAGATTCTTAGGCTTATTTCAGAAAGCAGTTTTCCTGGTGTTACCCCATATCCTGTCACCATCAGTTCTTACCTGTTCCTATGCTGTTCAGGTTTATCCACTGTCTCTGGTGAGTGAGCTTAGGGGCCTGCCAATCCCAGCTGGCCAGGACATAGTCATCCAGTTTACTTCCTTGCTCATCCTTTCAGGTGAGAACTGAATACTCTATACTGTGGCTATGGAAGTTAAGACTTCACTGTTGCCCAGGATGAACATGGATCCCTATTGGGATATGGACACCCAACCAAGTGAACGGCATGTTAGTGGTCAATGGGCACACATAGAGTGGTGTCATCCCTGAGCTGGTAATTATAACACAAAATGCCATAACTAGGTGGCAGATGCCATGCACGAGAAGCTCCAGCAGGCAAGTGAGCTTCCTGGAGATGACCCTCTGTTTTACACAGCTGCGATGTGTGTACCTTGAAAAGGCACAGCCACCGGGGCCTCATCCTAGGATTCTTTTTGCTACTGATGTGCCTTCTCATATTCAACATTGCTATATTCTTTATATATCTGGCATGTGTGATGAAAGAAAAAGAATACAGTGCCATTTCATGTGTTACAGTATGTAATTGTTTTGGAAGAGAAAAGTAGGCTTGAGGCAAGCTAATGACCAAAAATTCATTTCATTCTAGGTTAGGTCTGAGTTCCTGGATCTTGTGCTCCAGGAATGTGGCCGCAGGTTTCTGTGTGCACATGAAAAGACAGGGTTATGAATAAAGAGAAAATCATTACTATAGTAGTATAAGAATAGAGGATAGGTGATTAGCCAGCTTAGCTGAACAGGACTTCAAAAATAAGATGTAAGATAGTTGATCTGTGTCTTGGTAAATACAAATTGTCATTAGCTGAACATAAGAAAAAAACTTGCTTAAATTTTTTAAATCAATTGCAAAAGAATTATTGCTTTGTGGTTATGATGACTTGTGAGGAGAAAGATAAGAAATGTTTAGTTAGGTATGCGTTTCAAAGATCACAAGTCAATAATCCTTTTGTAATTTCCTTTTGTGTAATGATTTTATTGTTTTTGAAGAATATGTTTTTGTGGTGATTGTTTTTAGATGATATGCAACCTGTGGTTATGAGGTAATATTTTTCCTACATAGAGAACTTTGTCTTAGATGGCATAAAAAAGCTAAGAGAAAAAATAAAGGTTGTTGGAGTCAACTTGTTTGGACATATATGTGTATATATGTGGAGTTTCTTGGAGCCTGCTTGTTAAAGCTTGCTCCATCCTTCAAATGTGTGTATATGTATGTATGTAAAATGGTTGGAGCTTTGCTCCACCACCCAATGTGTGAATGTATGTATGTATGTATATACATGCATGCACGTTTATATGTATGTATGTTTATATGTATGCATGCATGTATGCACATATGTATGCATGTATGTATATATGTGTATATGAATGTATAAATGTATGTATGTATGCATGCATGTGTGTGAAGTTGTAGCAGCTTGTCTTGCTTCATCCACTCAGTGGGTCTGTGTGCTGTGTTTGTGATTTTTACTCCTCCCCTTTTCTTTCTTCCTTTCAATGATCCCCAAACAATGTAAGAGTTCAGAGAGTTTCTCACCCATCACAGGGAGTCCTGGCCCCAGTGAATCAAGCTCTAGTCCCTCAGAGAAAAGTCGTCTAAGTGACTAATCGCTGACTCCACACTTGGCCCTTTCAGTTTACCTGACCCATAGAAGCTGGCCTTTGAAAATTAAGTGCTAGGATAAATTCCACAAAAGAACTTGAGGAAGGAATGGAGCAGAGGAGCAAAAACTAATTTTTGGCTGTTATTTGGATTTCAATAAATTTCAGGAGTTCCTCCTGAACCGTGTTCCACTATTCCTATTACTGTGTGAACTCTTAGGTCTTGTAAATGGGGTAAAGAAAAGGGGAAAAAACATTTAACCTCTCTTTTGGGAGTTTATTTATCTGATCTCGGTTAACATTGTTGTGTTTTATAAAAAGAAAAAGAAGCCAGGGATATGTTTGGTGGAGATGTGGTATGGGAGGTAGAAAGGGGGTGCCTCTGTGGGCCCATGCTGAGACATCCCTTCCCCATGAGATACCAGCCACATGATGGTATAGTATAGAATAGAGTTTATTTAGGGCATGGGGAGGGGAGTTGAGGGAGTAGAAACAGAGAAAAGCAGAGAGAGAGAGAGAGAGAGAGAGAGAGAGAGAGAGAGAGAGAGAGAGAGAGAGGAACAGAGCATGAGCATGTGGAGAGAGGGGGTTGAGGGTAATGGAGAGAGGGGGAAAGAGGATAAGGGGCAAGAGGAGAAGAGAGTGAGGAGGGGGCAAGCAGCCCTCTTATAGTGAGTTAGGCATAGCTGGCTGTTGCTAGATACCTGGGGTGGAGCCTAGAAGGATGCCAACAGTCCCCTGTTTTGGTCTAATTAAAAAAGGAAAAATTAGAAAGAATTGATGGTGGAGCAGGAATAAGGTTGTCATGATCTTTAGCTACTTCCCTCAGACTTTGGGGTGCTGTGTCTCTGGGAAACCTAAGAAAATGAGTGTGGAGATGTTGGTCCAGTCTTAGGAGAGTTGGCTGTTTCCTTGCTGTCCGGTGTCTGTGGAATCATCTGTGGATAGATAGGAAGAAGCAGGTTCCATAGAAGTGTCTGTATCTGTGAGAGTAGATTGGACCATCTGTGGACTTGCTTCTCTGGAGCTGTTCTGGATGTAGTAAATGCCTGGACTTGACAAGATGCTGAAACACACACATAAATATTACAGGTAGAGAATAAAATTAAGTACGCTTGGGAGAGGAAAATATCTTTTCTTAGGTGTACAGTTGAAAGTACATTTGAAATGGTTGGGGTGAAGGGAGTCCCAATCCAAAGAACAGGAGAGGAATCCCACCCTCTGGAATAGGTAGCAAGTGGAAACTTAGGCTATTGACTGGCAGGTGTACTTATCTGGAGTACTATTTTATTAATTAATTTATTAATTAATTTAATTAATTAATTTATAAGAACCATACCAATTAGTGTTAGGACAATGGCATAGCAAGGAAAGGAAATATGAAGCATTTAGCCATTGGAAACTGAGTTTAGATAAGGAAGTAACAGAAGGTTACATCTATGAAAGTCCACATCTGAACTTTTGTATCATTTATTGTGAAGTCTGTAAGAAGTCTGGAAGTCTTAGCTAGTTAAAAAATTTATTAATGAACAAATAAGTTGGATTATCTTGGGGTAAGGAGTTAGGTCTGTTTTCTAGCTGTCAAGTTACAGTTAGCATAGCTGTTAATGTAGTCAGAAATCTGGGAAGAATCAATTATGATCTAGGAGTCATGTGTTAATAAAAATGACAGAGGTTAGTCTATAGTCTACTACCTAAACAGTTCTCAGGTCCCTGTGGTCCACAGTTGTTGCTGTGACCCTAGAGAGGGAGGGAGAGCTGTGTTCTCATTTGGTGGAAGAAAAGAAGAGGACAAACCTGCTCTCACTTTCTCCATGCCTTTTCTAAGGACCATGCTCTCATTCTTAAAGGCATTGTCCTTATGGCAATCATTTCTTAAAGGTATTGCCTCCTAGTACTGTACACTAGTAGGTAAGATTCAGGACATGAATTTGAGAGACACATGCAGCTCATAGTAATAACATAGAACTATGAAATCAATAGGCTGAGAGCATATGGACAGATAGCTCTCTGAGACAGTTATATGCTGATGAGTGCAAATGTTGCTTCATTGCGTTTCACAAAGACAAGAAGTCTAAATTTATTCTTGAACAAGTTTCTTTCCATACATTTAGAAGGCCAGGCAGTGAAGATCCAGAGTCAATTCTGATCTAGTAGACATGAGCCAAAGGATTGTGCATATTAATCAGACTTCATTGTCCGTTCTGCTCATGAGTTCTCATATTAATCATATGGTTAGTATCAAGTACCAAAGAAGAACCATGTGAGTATTTACTAGCAACATGTCTGACCAGATCGCTTCATGATCAAGCATGAACCACAAGAAAGCAAAACTGGGAATCTTCAGAGATGGGAGAGAGGCATAAAAGGGATTATGAGATTCAGAAGAAAAACAAACCTTTGAGAAAATATGGAATAGTTAATAAATGAATCTTTGTGTATTAGCTGGTTTTGTGTCAACTTGACAGAAGCTAGAGTAACCAGAGGAGGGAGCTTCAGTTGAGGAAATGCCTCCAAGATATCTAGCCCTAAAGTGTTTTCTCAATTAGTGATCAGTGGATGAAGACCCAGCCCATTGTGGTTGGGGCTGAGGTTGGTGGTCCTGGGCTCTATAAGAAAGCAGGCTGAGCAAGGCAGGGGAAGCAAGCCAGTAAGCAGCATCCCTCCATGGCCTCTGCATCAGTTCTTACCTCTAGATTCCTGCCCGGCTTGAGTTCCTGTCCTGGCTTCCTTTGGTGGTGAAGAGCAATGTGGAAGTGTAAGCCAAATAAACCCTTTCCTCTCAACTTGCCTTTTGTTCATGATGGCTTGCAAAGTAATAGAAACCCTAATTAAGACACTTTGTGCACTCAATTAATTTGTACTCTATGAAAGAGAAATAGAATGGAATAATAAGATTAGAAGGTTGTTGAGTTCGAAGCAAGATAGAGAGAGGTGGAGGAGAGAAATATAAAACATAATAGCTGAATAGAATGTCAATTTGCATTTGAATCAGTAAAGGAATAACACCACAGAAGATGGAATTGATGTTGGGGTGAGCACAGTTAGGAAGGTCTCACTGGATGCATTTCTTAGAACCTATAAGGAGAGGGACAGGTGTCAGAGATGTATAAGGCACAGAGAGTGGAGGTCCTGGGCTGTAAGGAAAAGATATGAGGTGGGGTGACTGAGACCAAAGGGAGAAGTCACTGAGTGGGAACCGGCACTATAGAAAGCCTTGTTCAGTAGGAGCAGAGGCATGGAAGGGGCATGAGTTTCCCATAGGCTCATGTTTGCATACTTGCTTCCCAGATGTCTGTGCTGTTTTTGGAAATGGTAGAACCTTTGGAAGGAACCTCCAGAGGTGGAGTTGAGCTGGAGGAAGCTGCTTCTCTGAGTGAAGACACTGAGGTTTGTAGCCTACCTATTCTTCTTGTCCTGGATCTGCTTCCAGACCCATGAAAAACATCAATAAGCTCTGTCACAAGCTCTCTCCCCCATGGCAAGAGCCCTGCTGCTGTACCCTACCCACACAATGAAAAACTGTGCTATTACCCTTCTTCACCTGAGTTGCTTCCTATGCAGTGTTGGGTTGTGTTGCTAAGAAAAGTGATGAACACCATTCATCACTAACTTCCATTCATCTGAGTCATTCCAGCAAATATGGTATAAGATGCTCAAAGGACCCTATCAATGTCTCCAAGAATGTTCTTGAGAAAGCTCATGAACACTGGTGTAAATGTCCCTGTAATGTATTTAGAGTCCTCTGAGCCAGTATTTATTGCAGCCTCGGTCACAATAATTATTGAACCAATCTAGGTATCCAACAACAGAGTGATCAGTAACGAAGATGTGGTTTTACACAATGGGTATTTCTTCAGTCATAAGGAAGGGTTGGAGTTACATAATTAGCAGTACTAACTGGAGTTACATAACGGGACTTATGTAATTATCAGGAAGGTGATTGCAACTGAAAATAATCACATGAAGTAGATTGTCAGTGGGAGAAAAATATTTTATTTTCTTTCATTTATAATTTTTGGATTTCACATAGATACATAGAATTATGTATGCATACATGATATGGAAGGAGAATCTCCTGTGGAGAAACAAAAAAAAAAAAGGGCTCACATGAGGAGTGAAACGGGGGTAGTGTGACATGAGGAAAAAATGTTCGACACAAATGATAGCACGGGTAGAAATGTCTGTTACACAGAGCCATGTTCAATGAATATGCATAGTGAATTAAAAAAATCATAAGCTCACAAACTTCCTTATATTTTTATATTAGGGGGGCATGGAATTCCTTTTCGACATGATCCAGACTCACCGTAGAGGGACATACATTGCATCCTTTAGATTTGAAGACAACAGAAACCAAACAACCCATCTCCTGTGACCAAACACCTACAGCCCAAGGAGCCATTGTATAGTTTTTGGCAAATGGCACAGGAGAGAATGGATGATAATAACATTTATTCTTGCTTTAGTAAATTCGGATTATTTTGTGTTTAATAACGGAGCTAGAAATGTCTCTTTATTGTTCCTGGAGTATTTACCAGTGATTAACATGTAGCACCTTATAAAAAGAACCCACTGAGGAGGCTGTAGGAAAGGCTCTGGTTAAGGTCTGTGATGCGGATGAAATAAAAATACAGTTAGTATTGAGCACCAATAAGATAAAAGTTCCAAGCCCTTGAAAAACAAATCTCTCATATTTTTAGAGCTAAGAAAATATCAACACTGTGATTATACATTATTTTGGCAATTAAGAAAATGGCATTTCTGTATTTTTAAAACTCTTAAAAATGCTGAAGTTATAGGTACATGGAAGTTATTTTTTACTATTTTCAATTTGAACAGGGTAGAGTTTGAAAGTGTTAAGTATTAAGGTAACCAGACTCAATGCTGATTCAAATAAGCCAGGAGGAAGAAAGCAGTGCAGAAAAAAAGCAGAAGTTATTCAGGAATCAGAAAATAAAATTGATATGGAAACCTGAGATGTTTTCTGTAAATGACAATAGAATAAATAAGTCTGACAAGTATAAATTAGAAAAAGAGAAAGTTAGCATAAATGTACAAAATTAGGACTGGGATAAAAAGAACAACATATGTATTTAGAGATTTATATGTCAAGTTTTATTATATACTGCCTAATTCTAATATGTTTGCTCATTTTAAGGAGCACATTATTTGTAGAGCGCTATCAATTATTAAAAATGAATAAAGAAATAAGCCAGTTGTTTCTTCACGGAGACATCACTGATTAGCATATAAGAGAATTTATTTTAGTATTTAAAAATCTCATCATTTTCCAGTTTTCCACTGAGATGGCAGGCACCCTTCCCCTTGTGCACTCCCAGAAGAAGAGAAGATGGTACCTGTTGCAAATGGCCGGTGCAGTGAGGTGACAACAGGAGACAACTGCACACTTAGGAGAGCTTCCTGTTCATGCTTTCTGGTACTCTCCATGTTCAGAGAATCTTCTGATCAGAGAATCTTCTCATAGTAATAAAATTAATGATCCCCGAAAGGACAATCTTCTACATTGTTGATTAGTATATAGTAATCATATATCAGAGTTCAGTCTCGTATTTCAACACCTGCATAATCACATACACTGATCAAATACAGCCCCCTTTTCCCACTATAACCACACACTGTATCGTACATTCTCAAACTCTACATCCAGGTAAACTTTGCTTAACTTCTGCATAGGAAAGGAATATGCACACTTGTCTTTGTCATTTGGCTTATTTTATTTAACATGATATCCTCCAGTCCAATTTACTTTACTGAAAGAACATTTTGTTGCTAAGATCTCATTCTTCATTGTGGGTGAATAATATTCCATTGTCCATATGTACCTACCATATTGCCTTTGCCTGTTCATCTCTTATTGAATGTCTAGGTTTATTCCATGTTTTTGCTATTGAGAATAGTGTCATAGCAGATGGGCTAAATTTATGTCCTCTGAACATGTCCCTGGAAGTGGGATAGCTTTGAACAGACACTACTCCAAGAAGAAGTGTTAAGTATCCACGAAACATATGGAAAAAATTCTCAATACCATTAACTAATAGGGAAATGCAAACCAAACCTGTAATGAAATCCTTTCACCTCAGAATGGCTATTTGTAAAAATGCTAAATTCTGATGCAAACATAGTATTCATGTATAAAACCTCACAAAAAATAAAATTAAAAATACATAGATCAACGCTAAATAAAATACTATCAAATTAAGTCTATTGGTATGTTAAAGAATATTATGTTTGATAATGCTGAGAAATTGCTACTTATCGTGTGATCATTAGTGTGTTAGACATTTAATACAAACTAAATTAACCAGTGAACACAGGGCATATGAGTTATCAGTGGCAGTATCTTACAGTTAAAGAAACAGAAGATGAGTGAGTCTGGCTGAGTTGACCTAAGTTAAAGTGAACTTCAGGGCTGACATTAAACTCCAGGGCCCCTTCCTCTAGAGTATAACATCGCCTTCTTCGTATCATCCTGAGTCTGACTTAAGGAAGGTCTAAGTTGTATTAGATACTGCTTGAACCCATCACTGGTACCTTAATTACTAAATCCATGCCTGTTTTAAATAATATGTTAAAATGTCTATGTTAAGTGTTCTACTTCTCACTTAGGAGTAAAAGTTCAGGATCAATCACAATCATTTCTATTATTTCCATTTAATGTTTTATAGATGCTACAAGGGAAAGATGGCTCAGTGGGCCAAAGCCCACTTGGGCACCACCAAGACTGACAACCTGAATCTAATTCCCTGGAGCCACATGGTAGAAATAGAGAACCCCCCACATAAACTGTCTTCTGACCTATACAGCAGGGTAAGTGGGCATCCATATACATAATACACTCACAGACTCACACAGACATGAAATAAGTAGTGCAATAACTAACTAACTAACTAACTAACTAACTAAAATGTTACAGAAGCTATGGTCAATGTAATAAGACATAGATCAGAAATAAAATATAGAGTAAATGACTATTTTTGTTGGCACATGACACAATTACTGGTGCACCTTATATTAAATGAACAGCAGAGAATAATAGCATTGACAAGAAAGTGATTCTACATGACACTTGAATATTTAAGAAATACTAAAAGCAGATTTTATATACACTAACAATCTAGTTGAAAAATATAATGGAAAAAGAGCTCAGATTTCCATTAGCCATGTAGATGCAAATACTAACTTTAATAGGATTATATAATTTGGAGAAAGTGACAGTGATCAATTGGGAGAAATAAAGAAAAAGTTGAATAAACGGAGAGGCATACCGTATTACTACTGCTTAAGGACACTCAATGTTATAAAAATGTCATTTTCCCCAAATTAATTTATAAGCTTGACTTAATTTTATCCTCAATTTTATTCATGGGGGTCTATGTCTTGAAATGCAGTGAGGTGATTCTGAAGTTCATGTGGATGAATAAAAAAAACATTTAATGGGTTTTCAGGGGAGTGCGATGAGAGGAAAAACATTTACCAAATGTATTCATTGATTCTAATGCTTTCAAAAACATTAAATTATATGCCTTAGAATGGAGGGAATATGATAATCAATAAGTTCAAAACCTCCATGAATCCTTAAATTAAGACTTCGACTACAGCACATACTTTACTATCATAAAATGCAGTAAAATTTAACTGAATAATGCATGTTTTCCTTCAGTGCCTTAATGATTGTATAAATACACGATAACAGAGAAATATATAAAGCAATAGGCTTTTAGACCCAGGAAACATGGCTTTTAGCACTGTCTAACGAGTTACTGAAAGGACTGTAAAGATACAGAAAATCACAGGACCGTGTTGATAGGTGAGTGCTGGCGATTGCTTGGGTTTTTGGCTGCCAACATGGCTTATCCTGTCTTCATCAAGCACTTGATCAAAACCCCTGGGCTTCAGGATAATTAAAATCCAGTGGTTGGTCGACTGGGGTTCCTTTTATGCAGAGCCTGATCTAAGACTTAGACTTGGAGAACCATGAAGGAAACATAGTTTGCTAGGTTCTTCAGGCGTGACAGTTATGAGCCGCTAGCTACCAGCACTCACAGAAGTTGAGGGGATGGATGCTCAGACAGTATCGTGGACTTCGGGTGTGTCTTGTAAATGGGTCAGAATTACAGACAGAGTGTAGGGTAAAAATATCAAAGATTTGCCACTAGTAATTTCTTGGTGATGGTGTTAGAATTAGTGTAGTTTTTAAATCAAGCCGATAGTACCTAGAATTACTTAGGTGACACATCTTTGTGTCTATGATGAAGTTTCTACATGGGATTAATGGAGGTCTAAGGACCCATATAAATACAGATTGCATTACTTTATGAGCTGGTGTTTTACACCAAATATAAAGGGGAAAGGAAGCCATATGCCAGCTTTTATCTCTGTGCTTTCTGGCTGGATGCAATGTGATCAATGGCTTCACGGTCCTGTAGTCATGACTTCTGGGTCATGATAGACTGCATCTTCAAACTGTGAGCCCAAACAAGCCCTTCCCTCTTGGAGTTGCTTTTGATAGCTATTTTGTCCCAGCAACGAGAAAAATAACAAAGACAGTCTTTAAAATAGTGTTCATATTCTATAAATTAAAAGAATTATCAATAGTCAGGCTGTGGATTTGACCAGAGGGACTGGGGCTAGAGTTTGCCTTTGCTTCCTTGAACGTGAGCCCTTGAGCAGCTTGCAAGCCTGATCAGTCTTTGCTCTCTCATCTCAACAAACAGGTTTCACTGATGTGAAGTTCAGAATTAAACAAAACCCCCAAAATACCGTTGTCTGCGAAAATTCAATCTATTTCCTTATGCTTGCTTTGAAAATGGCTCCATGTGGTTTTTTCTGTCTAGAATCGCAGTAACTACACCACAAGCTACACTGAGAGTCTGCAATCAGATATAGGTGAGTTCTCTCTTGATTCCTCCCATTGGAGGGCCAGGTCTGTTGTTCTTGAACCATGGGTTTGAAGGTTGTTATGCAGGCTGCCTCCAGCCACTGTCAGGGTCCCTGAGAGGTGAACATCATTTCATTAACTCCTGAAGGCACCAACCACTATAGTTTAGGTAGGCTTTGAACATGGCGACTTTCCTGCTTCAGTCTCCATAGTGAGTGACTTAGGCTGTTTGGTCATCCATCGATAGAAACCTGTAATTCTCTACCTTCCTAGTTCTGGAATTATAAATAATGTCACCAGGACTAAGTTCTGGGGATCAAACTCAGGTATTTTATGCTTGTAAGGCAAACACTTTGCATATTGAGTCATCTCCCAGCCTTTACTTAAGAACTTTTAAACAAAAGACATAACCCATTACAGACATACTTACTCTCCTCATGTCTTCCCTGAAGTCTCTGTCCCCGACTCTCCAGATTCATCTCTTCCTGAGCTAGTGCATCTATCCATATGTATGAATCCTTCAATGGTATAAACTAGTGTTCTTTGTGTTTCAAAAATTTGCATATCTGGTATTCCACCACACACATCAATTGCAGCAAGCTGTTTTTTGCTCACCCAACACCATATATTTTTCAGACTTACCCATTTGATTCATATAAGCTAGTCCCCTTTTACTTCTAATATTGTGTGAATAAACAGTTTATCTGTTCTTCTACTGAGAAATATTTAGGTTGTTTGCACTTTATTATGTAAATGGCAGCACCGAGCACTGAATGTGTCCTTGGGCACACAGTAAAAGTAGCTTGAGGGTGACTGTGGACAAGTGGAACAGCTCTATGCACAGCAAGATATATCTTCAAGTGTGCTGAGTGTTGCTGGGCCATTCTCCAAAGGTAACAGCAGCTACCTTTCCATCCACACTGTGAAGGCTTTATAGTCATTTTGTCCTCAATAGAACTTGGCATTATCAAACTTTAAAACAATACAAACCTAATAAATATACAATTGTGCTTTTTTCTTCTTCTAAATTTTACATTCTTTTTTTTTTTTCACTAGCAAGGCTGGCTTTTTCTCCCTTTCTTTTTTTTTGTTACTTTGTTATTCATATCTGCATCATCTCATTTTATGCTGTTTGGTTTTTTTTTTTTTTTTTTATCTTATTGATTCTAGATTCTAGTTATCAGCTGTATGGGCTGTAAATACCTTTTCTTGGGCTATTAATTTTGTTCATCGCACGTTTTGCAACTTGTTTTAGACCTGGTATTTTTTTTTTTTTTGTATGTGTGGAAATGCCCTTCTTGCAATTTTTTTTGTAATGGTTCTCTTTATTCTTAATGCTTTTTATCTTAAAAGGGATTTCATCTGATATTGAGAACACACTACCCTCTTGGTTGCTTGGGGAATCTGTTTTGTGTCTTTATTGTCAAACTTTCATCCTTGAGCTTTAAGCATTTCAGTTTTAAATATCTTATAGCTGGGCTAGTTATAAAATCCAATTTGAAATTCTATGAGTTTAAGTCATTCTGTGGCATCTAAGAACACTTCAATCCTATGCTATGTTTGCATTTGTTTCTGTTTTGTGCTTTGGTGCTGCTGTGCTGTGTTTCATCCTGTTTCCCCCAAGTCTAAAATAAGTTGTCCTTTGAATTTCCCCCACGCTCACTAGCTATTCTTAAAATTTCTTCCTATTTACATGTCGCGTCCCGAGCAAAATGTTGAGGCCCGGGCTGCCCCTTGTTTTGTGGCCATTGTTTCCCTGCCCAAGCTGCCGCTCCAGTCCGCAGGTTGGGGTTCAGCAAGAGAGAGAGTGAGGACGTACTCGAAGAATGGAGACCAGACAGAGTATGATTCAATCCTGTTTATTCTTCAGTCTCTCTTCCTAGTCCAAGTCCCAAGTCTAGCTGTACTCTCTAAAGAGACTCCCTAAAGAGTATATATCTCTATATGTCTCACTTCTAAGTCATGCCTCTAAGTTACACCTTAATCACGCCCTTAGGTCTTGTCTCTAAATCTGATCTCTAGGTCACACTCTTAAGTCACACACCTTTAATCTCACACACCTTTAATCTCACATACCTTTAATCTCACACACCCAAGGAAAGTCCTGGGTATCCAAAGCAAGATGTTATCAGAGTGTGCTCAGCTGTTGTAGGCTAGTGTAATCCAAGTCTCATGTCAGGGTATATGGCTCAAGATGGCTACAAAGCTGATAGCCGCTTTCTGCTAAAAGTCGGCCCCCAACATTTATGTGTTCCATTAGAATTTTAACATTTACCCTGACATTGATTGTATTAATTAGCCACTTTTCCCACCAGGTTCAAGACGCTGGGACTAGGTCTCTCTGAGCATGGCCTTTGTCTTGCTGCTCATGGCTGACTACAAATGATGAGTCTCATATTTGAATCTGTCACCACCAGACTCATCATCCTTACTGAGATTATTTTCATGAAGACACTGCTTAGTTTTGTCCAGAGGTTCTGCGGTCTCTTTCCATGTTCCCGCAGTCACCTAATTTCATTTTTCTGTCTTTTTCCTTAACTGTACCTTTCACTGGTTCCTGCAGCAGAGCTTTCCATGTATGGGGTTTAATGTCCACTGACCAGGGTTCTTGGACCAATGGCCCAACCACTTTTCTTCCCAGGCAGCTCTTCTTTTCCTCTTGTTTTAGAATGGTTCTTGGTTCAGCTCTGAGGCCTGAAGAGTCATTCTGTCCTTTTAGCCCAGTTGTCTATTTTCACACTGATATGTTGTCTCTTTCATGCATGTGTGCTTGAGAGCATTGTTTGAACCACACAGGACTCTGGGGATGTTAGAAAAGATTTAATATCTTACATCAGAAGAAACAGGAAATGCAAATATGTATAGAAGGCAAACTCCATTTCAAGTTTATAGAACGTATCAGTGACTTTTGATACATCATCATTAAAGAAAAACTGTAAATCAGTAGGATATTTGTGTGTCTGTGTATATGTGTATGTCTGTGTGAACATGCCTGTGTGTTTGAGCTCTCACCCTGTGTATGTGTGTGGAAGTATTTGCATGTGTTTATGCATGTGTGTGGAGGCCAAAGATTGGCAGTAGTGAGACATGGTATCTCACTGAACTTGGACTTTAGAGATTGGCTATACTAACTGGCCAGCCAGCCCTAAGGCTACTCCCAACCTTATCATCCAAGAGCTGGGATTATAGGCACTTGTTATCCTTCCTGGTGTTTCATGTGAGTGTGGAAGATCTGAATTCAGGTTCTCATGCTTGTGCAGCAAGCACTTTATTGAGTCACCCTAAGCCCCAGCTTATCTTAATTCATTGTTTTAAAGATTCCAGAGTAACTCACTTCCTCTCCATTCTTTTGAGATTGTAACCTATAACAACCCGCTCTGTTCTGCAGGTCAGGGTTTAGCAAGAGAGAGAGAGAGAGAGTGGGGGGAAGAAGGGGAAGAGACTCGAAGAATAGAGACAAGCCAGAGGATCTGTAGTCAAAGTCTCCTTTACTGTCTCCCACAGACTATATTCACACCTCCTACTGACCACTACCACCTTACAAGGAAACCCTGGGTATTTATAAGCACAAGCAGGAGAACACAGGTGAAGACACTTTACCATGTGCACCATGCAGCTGGGGGTCACTAAACAGCAAAATAAGCTATGTGGGATAAACAAGATGTTTGTCAGAGTGTGCTTCAGCTGTTGTAGGCTGTTGAAAAACAAGTCTCTATCAGGGTATATGGTTTGAGATGGCTGCAAAGTTGATAGCTGCTTTCTAGCTGCTTTCTGCTAAAAGTTGGCTCCCAACAATAACCTCAAGTTAGTGTAAATAGACAAAGTCGAAGACTTCACCTACTTTCAGAAATTCACAGGGCCACTAAGTTTCCTAGGGCCACTTAAGTTTCCTGAGGTCACAATTTACAAATCAGGCATTTCTCATTAAACTGCCTGTCACTGCTGTCTATGAAGAGAGGTCCTGGACCTATCTTTGTAGGAAATCAGTCCAGGGCAAATCTTGATGAGCATCTAAGTCATTTGATGGGGCTGCAAGCATTTGTAGCAGTTGATGCTGATCACTAAGTCATGTTGAGACAGGACAAAACTCAGGCCAGCATACCAACTCACCATCCAGTGTCATCTTATTGGGATCACTGGTTTTCAACCCTATCCTCAGAAACACCTCAGTGTAAGCATGGTGTAGTGAAGAGGTCTAGACATTAGTTACTATTGTTCAACACTGAACAAAACACTCCCTCTTTGGAACCTTTTGTGTTCTTGACTGTAAACAGATATCATGATCCATGTTTCATACAGTGATTACTTCAATAAAAGATAAAATGTTATTGGAAGTATTGATTTTTTTATGACTTGTAATTCTCTACGTAAATATTATGGAACTTGCAATTTCTTCTAGGTCTGAGAATTTCTTTCTGTTTTTAGCTCTGTGAGTTAGTCATTGACCTCTTCCATTGTAGGAGACACTAACTCCGTGGAAAATATTATTTTCAGTGTTTTGATTTTCAGAAGGGCCTCTTTCACAAATTCTTGAAGGCTGGTGGATTAGGTGAGCTTTAGCAGAATGACTTCAGGAATGACTGTAATTATCCAGGTCATTCTCATCCCTTGATCCTTTTCCTCACAGAACTATCCAAATAATTTAATTCAAGAGAAAATCTGAATTAAATCTATTTACAACATTGACTTAGTTCCCTCTCATACCCCCTCCCCTGTTCTAATAGATAAGTCTTATAAAGAACAATCAGACCTTTGTATAAAGCTTTGTATGAAGGGATATAATGGCCGCAAGAAAACTTACCTTTTGAAGTGGCCTAGTCTCACATTCCAGCTATTTAAATATTATGAAAGATATTTAGAAACCCATGAAATGTAAGTACCACTGCAAGAATGTTGTATTTTGACATGCCTTATAATTTTAACACACAGTTTTTCTAGAGCAACAATTAGCTTCTTCGCTGCAGCCGCAGGTCTGGGCTCCCCAAGCAGTCGTTGTAACCGTTGGATGAGGTGGTCACTTCAGGACAGAAACTTCTCCAGCTGTATCAGCAACATCTCAACTAAAACCAAATTATCGAAGATGACGTCAGTCCCTATAAAAGAGCATTTGCCTTTAACCTTCTCTAACCATTTTTTTTCCCCCTGCTACTCCCTGGAAAAATAAAAGGAGCAGAAACAGTACATTTTGCTCCTGCTACAGATCAAGGCACAATGGCAAATTTTTCAATTAATGTAAGTGGATGAACTATCCTTCCCTCATTACTGTGAGAAGCAACCAGGCACACAGCACAAAGGCCTCCCCCTCCTGCTCTCCTCAATGTCACTGAATGAGGGAGGAGCTACAGGAGAGAGTTGGGGCCAATGAGTGTATGAATGGCCCTGTTCTTTCGTCTGATGAAACTGAAGGCCACTGAAGACCTATAAAGCTTTTCTCACTGTCAGATAGAAAAATCTCAGAACATGGTTTCTTTCTTTCGCTATCATGCATGTCCTGAGAAGGAAAAAACATCTTTGAGCCACAGTTCATATTGGGTTGGTTCTTTTTACAAAGATTGTCTCTACTAAAGCTTCACACATCTCCTGTAAGGGAGAGACATCATCATGCTCTTTTTACTGATGAGGGAACATAGGTTTAGTGGTGTCATATCATTTGACTGGAAGGTCGTTGTGCTGGTGACCAGAGGAATGAGAATCTCTGATTCCAGACTCATTGTCTTGCCCTTACGTGAGAGTGTATTTTCTGAATCAACATGCTAGATTTGCATTTGGCACAGAAGTATGAGGTATCTATCACTGGGGCTTTTGTAGTGACTTGGGAAATAGAATAAGTGTGCTTCAGCTCTGCTGCCTTGCTCACTCTTTGTCTTTCTCAACTCGGTGTGTCATTGTTTAAAATTGGTCCCACCTGTAAGCACAGGGCAATTTCATTGCAAAGATGAATGTTAGTAGGAAAACGTGTAGAGTAATGAAGCGTGCTATGACCTGCCTTACCCAGAGACTACGAGTATTATCAACTCAAATTTGATAGATAGACGGATTCATTCATTCCCTCAGCAAACATTTACCAGGCATCTACCATGAATCAGATACTCTTAAAGGCACTAGGCTCCAGTGACTAGACAGAGAGTGATGGACAAGACAGAAATATTTACATTTATTGGGTGCAAGACGAATAGGTAAGGATAAAAAGGCAATACTTGGGGATGGAGAGATGACTCGGAAGTTAAGAGTACTTATTGCTCTTGCAGACAACTTGGGTGCAGTTTCCAGTACCTGCATGGTGACTCACAAACACCTGTAACTCCAATTCCAAGGGATGTGTGACTTTCTTCTGACCTCCATGGACTTCTGCATGCATGTGGGACACATAGATACCCTCAGACACACATACACTTTAAATATAAGTGTGTATATATATACATATATATGTATATATATGTTTTAATTTAATTTAAATGTAGTTAAAACATTGTTTATATATAATATATAAAAATATATAACTATATATTTTAAAACACAGAGTTTATTCTGGAAAGCTTTACAATTAAGTTAAACAGAAAATTATCAGTTAACTTGACAGGCATGCAATGATGGTAAGTGCTAGAGGCATATGCAGACAGCTTAGGGGTACAGAATTGGTTAGTGAAAACTGCTTATTAAGTTTCATCACAGAGGTTCGGAGTTTGCTGTGGTAAAATATTTGTCATGCTTTCAATCATGGAAATGGACAGAAGTGTGCTAGACTCTGCTACAGAATGTTGGAGACACTTGAAATTGACTAGAACTCTCTCAGGGTCTAAATGGAGCAGCTGCTTGTGGTACTAGGTTCCTGGAAACAGTCTAGCATGGACATTTCAGGTCTTCTCTTTACTCTTGAGGAAATGCCAGTGATGAAAAGTGATGAAACCCTCATTATTGTAGAGAGAGGATCATGAGACTGTAATGAAAAATTCCTCTCTTCAAATTTCTGTCTCTATTGTCACTGGCACCCAGACGGCAGCTTCTCATGCTTCCTGCTCTTTTTAAACACAATATTTATCCTTTGATAACTTCATACGTGTATTCAATGTTTCTTGATCATGTCGATCAATCCCCAGACTCCCCTTCCTAATTCCCATAGGCTTTTCCAACAATACCCCTACTACCATCATATCCTCTTAAGAATACATGTGTGCGGGCATGTGTGTATCAGCAAGCTCAAATAGCACTACCTGCACAAGTATTTGCAACTTACTTGAGGTCACATCTCTGAAAAAAAAAAGACTCTCCTTCGCCTTGCTGTCATCAGTTGCTAGCAACTCCCGAGTTAGGGATAGAATATCATGGGCCTTCTTCCATCCATACTGAATTCCTTGCCTGCTTTCGTCTTTCACAGGCAACGTTCTAGCTGCTGTGAGCTCATGAGTGCAATGACCATGCCATGTCCGGAAGCAGTCAGTGGGTTCTAGTACTCTTTCCAATTCTATGGCTTGTATGCTCTTTCTGCCTGCCGTGTTCTCTGAGCATTGTAGGACTCTATAAAAACGTCTCCTTTAGAGATGAGTACCCAAAATCATGTGATCTCAGCACTTTGAGCAGTTGGGAGTCTGCACCGACCGTTGCCCATTGCAGAAAGACACTGCTTTGAAGACTGAGGTGACTCTTCAGTTGTTATAAGCACAGTACTTAGAATGCAGCTTGCAACATGTCTGTTCAATAAGACAATAGCGGTGGGCTTTCCTCCATGGGCCTATGACCTCCGTGCCATGGGCTTTGGGCCAGGTTTATAGTACCAGGCATGGGTTCTCTCTCCCAGAACAGGCTTCAAACCCAACCAGAAAATACTTGTTTTTCTAGAGACAGAATCTCATTCTGCAACTCAGGCTGACTCAAAATTCATAGCAATTCTCCTGCCTCCACCTTCCAAGTACAGGGATTATAGACACGAGCCTTCATGGCAAGCACAAAGTTGTAACTCAGGCTGCCTTTGGATTCCTGGTTTTCTTGACTCACCCTCTTTAGCACTTCACTTATGAGGGCATGACACTCTGTGGGCTCTTTTTCTGTGTTTACTATAAACCTCTTTGAACTCTCCCTAAAATCCAGTCACACAGTTCTTCTGTTTCTCTTCCTGACTTTCCAACCCTATGGGGTTCTCTTTGTGACTATCCTTCCCCATGCAGTGATTCCTGTTATTCTTTTCTCTCAGGCTCCTCTTTCCATCTTCTCCACAACAAAGGTTATGTCAGGGGTCTTTCTATAGAGCAAGGGTCACTTTCTTTAGAGCCTAGAAGGAGAACACTCATAAATGGCCTCTATATGAACAATAATCTTAGTCTTTCTTATAGCGGCATCAGATCAATTGCTTTGTGAAGGGCCTTCTATCTCGGACATTTAGGAAGTTCTGCAGGGTTATCTGCGGAGAATTCTGATCCTAGTAGGGGAAGTCTTCAGTTATGTTATTCTGCAATGGGTACCTTGAACTTATAGGTCCAAACTGCTGAGGCTCCTTGGGGCTAACCCAGGGGTGTGCCTGGATTCTTCAGTTGTGTGTCACCCACCATAGACTTCACTGAAGGCGTTCCAGCTTCTATTTTATAGTGGGTAGCAGTAGGTGCCATAACAAATAAATACACTATTCCAGTTGTTCAGCCCATGGAAAGGTTTTTCTCCTTTACTTTAGAGTCCAGCAGGTCTTCCTGGTTGGCACGTAACATTTCCTCTATATGTTAAAGATATAGAGGAACATAAGTGGGTTTGTACAGACAAGACCAGGAGGTAACTATTCTATGTATGGCTCATTGGCATCCTAGGCTGGGTTCCCAGAAGCAAGCCCTGAGGTGAGAATTTGCTTGTAGGAAATGTTTTCAGGAAGAGTGTCCAGGGAGAGCAGTAAAGAGGCAATAGGGTTAGTGATTTGAAGAAAGCAAGTTTAGTATGACTTTAAGCAAGGTCTTGGAGCTAGCCTGGTCCTGCCAGCAGCTTTGGAGCATAGCTCATACCTTTTCATAAGTTCTGCTTGGACCAGTAGTAGTCAGTAGTCTGTCTGTCTATCTATCTATCTATCCATCCATCCATCTATCTATCTATAGGCATCATACTCTCCAAAGGGATTGAGAGAGTTCCATTTGAGGAAATACTTTGCTGACACACAGATCTCCTCTGCCTTCCAACAAACTCAGTATCTTCCATTATCTGTCCGTTTAATTTATTTTTTTTTTCCTTTCCCCGCTTCTCCTTTTTGTCTTCCCCTCTCCCTCTTTCTTCTATGGTCAGAAAACCTGCTGGATCCTTGGCTCTGCATTTCCCACCCAGACTCCTAGCAAGGTCCACTAGTTTCTGTAGAGAAACAGCTTGTTTAAATTTCTAACTAGAGCCTATCTCCTTCTGAAAGCAAGAGTGATAAATGGTGCAAATTATCCTTAGTGTGTGTCCATTAGGGCTCTGCAGGCCCCAAGAACTGATTCTGTGGGCCTGGCTAACAATGGAGCAGCATAGCTGTAGTGAAAGGCCCATGGCAGAGGAACCTGACAGTACAACCTTGGAGACTCAGCCTGGAAATTCTGCAGTTCCTAGGGTTTTTAGCACATGTCTAGTGAGGCTTGATTTGCTTGGTGCCTTTACTATGGACAACTTATTGATACTGTTCTGCTCTGGTCTGTGTGGGAAGTACATGCTCATGTCAGGGTACCCTCAGGCTCTCAAGTCTTTCCTATGGCTAGGAGTTTAAGTTCTAGAGCCAAGATGCCTAAATTCAGTTCCCGACTTTGTCATTTACCTGGTGGGTGACTTAGGACAAGGCCTTAATTTTTGTGTCTCAGTCTATTGTAAAATGAGAGCAAAAATGGGGCCTCTTTCATAGAACTTTGAGAGCCTCAAGGGATATAATCCAGGAAAAAAAAATAACAAAATCACTGATACATAACAAGAGCCCAAGAAATGCTCATTATGATCATGGATATTATGTATTTTGTCTAATTGGTTGTCATTATAAGCATATATGGTAGAAACCACCGAGTCCATTTTTTTTTAATATAAAATTGCCCAGGTGGAGGATTGGGAAGCCAGGACTGAGGTTGGGGCATGTAGACTAAGCTCCATGGACCTCCTACTGCCCTCTGTTGGACACCTTCTGGCAATCCTACCATTGGCTCATCATCATCAGTCTCTGTTGTCTTTAAACCATGTCTATCTACTTACCACAGAGTTATTAAGACTTCAGCCTTTCAGACTAGCTTAGGGGTGTTGAAATTTGCAGTTCCAGTGGGCATAGGGTCCTAGAGCAGTCTAGTCTAGCCTTCAGGACCCTTAACTCCTCAAAGCCTTTTCTTTCTAAGATTTCATGTTATATTGACACACCTCTCCCCTTTGTAGACCTCAGCCGGAAAACTGTCTTAGCAGACCTCCAAGATAGAAAAGGAAATGCTTGAACTTTTGGGTCAGACACGTGCACTAGGACCACTCAATTTACCATGGCTCCTCATAGTGAGATACTGGACACAGTCTATTTAGCCATCTCACTATTGCAATAACTAAAGATAATGAAGGGAAACTCTATATGCTGACATTATGAGAAAGCTGGAAAGATACATTGATAAATACCAAAAGCAAGTGGGAGAATGATAGAACATAATCATACATACCCACAAAAATTCACCCCTAAACTTTAGACATGTGCAGATATGTAGGTTAACACACGAGAAGAGGCAGAGGGCTACTTATTAATTAACATTCACCTCCTGGGAGAAGGAAAGATGTAGTAATTCTACACTGAGGGGCTTTAACTCTGAAACAGTAGTAATTTTTCTTTCTTGTGACTATGACCAAAAGGTCTGATAGACAACTTTAGAGAAGAAGGGATTATTTTGGCGAATACTTTCCATATTGGAAGGGAAGGCATGGTGGGGTTTGTGGTGGCAGAAACATGTGGAGGGGTCCCCTTAAATGGTAGTGGCCAATAAGCAGAGACATTAGGTCAAAACCTGGGGCCCAGTATGACTTTCAGAGCCATCCTAGTAGCTCATTCCCATCAGACAGGCTATGATGATTAGTCCTAATTGTAGATTTGTTAAAATCTAGAAACACCTGGGGGATCAGCCTCTGAACATGTTTGTGCAGAATTATTTTGATTAATTAATTGCTGTGGGAAGCCCCATCTGAACTATGGGCAGGATCATCCCCTAGTTAGGGGATTCTGCACTGTACGAGGTGGAGACAGCAAGCTGAACATGCTCACACGTACACTCATTGCTCTTTTTCCCCGATTTCGGATTTGATGTGACCTGCTCCCTCAAACTCCTGCTGTTGTGACTTTCCCACTGTAGGATCACAAATGTGTCCCCCTCCCCCCCCAAAGGCAATATTGCTGATAATGTCCTAAAAGCTTGGCCCCAACCCAGGCAGGACTCCAACTAGGTAAACAGGATGGTTGTTGCATCAACAGAAACCTAAACTCAGCATTCCTCAGGAATGGCCTAAGGAGGGTTCCTATATGTTTGGGGAGTCACAGATTCCCTTCTCTAACCCCAAAAGTCTATCTCTGGTAAAGGGCCTGTAGTTCTGGATTAACCTGAATCGTCTACAGCAGTTCAAAGTTCCCATGCTAACCCCTAGGCTAGCCTAGCCAGCTCTCAACCTCCTGCCTTTACTTGTTCCAATAAAACTGATAAGGCTTTCCCCACCCAATCTTGTCCTTTATTTTCTGGGGCAGCTCAGCAGTTTGTTCTCCTAACAAACTTTCTACTTATGAAGCAGTCTAGTCCATTGGTTTCTCTGCATCTCATTTAACCCAACTATGGTGGATTATACGGTGGAAGTGTATCTTATTTACCCCCACTATGGTGGAGTATAATGTGGAAATGTGTCTCTTTTGTCCCCATTAGGATGGAGTGTAATGTGGAAGTGTGTCTCTTTTGTCCCCACTAGGGTGGAGTATAGTGTGGAAGTGTGTCTCTTTTGTCCCCACTAGGGTGGAGTATAATGTAGAGTGTGATGTGGAAACGTGAGCCCAAAGAAACTCTTTCTCCCTTATGTTGCTTTTGCCAAGGTATTTGATCACAGCAACAGGAAGAAGGAACTAAGAAGACATAAGTCCTATCTCTGAAAGGCTCCACAGCCTTCAGCATAATACCAACATCCAAAACATAGGAGTGATCTCGGATAAAACCTGCAACATTAATTCTTAAAACTTTTATACATTTTTGTGTAACTTCGATTTTTATGTCATTAAATTAACATAATACTTGTTCATTAATTTGTTTGATCCTTCATTCTGTCCTTTCTTCCTCTTCCTCCTCCCCTTTTCTCTCCCGCCTTACTCTTCTCTCCTCCTTTGGGTAGTAAAATGAAGGGGAATGTCTAAGGGTACTTGCAGTATTGGCCACATTCTAACAATGCTATACTGTGTACATGGGGGGACTTGGGCAGTACTGAAGATTCCAGACCTCTGGTACCCCTGATCACTTTGCCCAAAGATTCAGCCTGACCTTGACTGGTTGCTTCAAGGGTAAAGAGACTGGGAGTCATGAACAGTTGGGAACTTCTTTCAAATTCTTTTGCACTGGCCCTTTAAGTGTGAGAGAACAGATAATTAAGTTTAGCAAGTTCAGCCCTGGAAGCCACCAAGCCCACAGTGTGGAGGAGCAAACCAGACAACTTTATCTTCCCTGGTCTTCAGTTCCTTTGGCGCATACACTAGATAGCTGTAAGAGCTAAAAATGATTCAAGAGAAACTCAGAGCTGGCTGTGGCTTAGTCAGTCAGGGCAGCCAGTGGTCTCTGTTCGTATAGAAAGGCTTCTGGATTTCAGGAACACCAATTGATTCCTGCTGTTCTTTCTTCAGTCTCCTCTAAAGTGGAAATTTCTGGTTTCTTTGGAGACTCAGGTTATAATGATGTTTTGCTGGGATAGACAGGTGAAAGAATGTTTTGCTGAGACAGACACAGGTGAAAGGATGTTTTGCTGAAGCAGACACAGATGAAAGGATGTTTGGATATAGCAAACACATGAAAAAAATGCATGATGTTCAGAAAGACTATAAATATGACCCCACAGACAGTGGGCACTTGAGCATTGGTTCACCTTGCTCTGCCTCTCTGTTCTTCACTAATGACACACATGTATTGGTTCACCTTACATTTCATTACTGAGCTTCACTTGTGGTGACTTCATAGAAACTCAGCAAAGAACTTCTCGTGAGATTCCTGGAGCTTCTTGTTGATTAGCAGGCCTCACGGTTTCTTCTGGATTGAACTGCCTTTGCTGATTCGTGTGTGGTGTCTGCCAAGTGGACTGGACTGCAGCTGTTTATTCCTGTTTGGTGTTTGCTAGTGGACTAGATTGAGAACAATGAAGATTGGAATTTCCCCAAAGAACTATTTCTAAACAGGTCCACTTCCTCTATATCCCAATAACCTTTCCTTTCCACTACTTCTGGTGGGTGGTGGGCTAGAGGGGAGGTTGAACCCTTACTAAAGTAGGTTGTAAAAAATATATGCCTATATTCCTATCTACCTAAGAACTGGTTTTGCTGAGTTATTGCCAATATTGTAGACAGTAAAGACCCTTCAGAGAGCTGGTGCATTGGATTTGGCTTTCTAGGGATTGTATAAAATTCAAAGCAAATAATTTCCTAGTATCACCCTAAAATAGCAAACGGGGAAAGCCCTTGTGATGAATCTTGTCTTACTCAGCTTTCAGAGAGATGCTTATGTTTGTCCTGAGAATAATTCTCCTCTGGGTAGGATGTCCTGCTATATTGAGGTCCTTTAAGGGGCAGAATTATAGAAAACAAGGACTTGGGAGTAGTGGAGTGGAGCCTCACTCTGGAACTGATTGATAACTTGCTGAGTTCCCCCTCCCCCTCCCTCTCCCTCCAACACCTCTGGACTTTTCTATCTTCTTTCTTAGCAGCATTCTGCTTTTGATTATTTTATGTCATCCTGACTGAGATATAGAATGTCCAGGTTCTTCCATAAGATAATTTCTGGATGTGTGAGGGCATTTCTGGAAGAGACCAATTAGCATTTCAACTGCAGGCTGAGGAAAGAGTGTCCAAACTGATGAGCATGGATTTCTCCAATTTGTTGAGCTACAAAGGTGGAGGAAATGTGATTGTGCTGTTGAGAGCTTTTGGTGCTGCTTCTAGAAATTTTTTTTTTAGAAATTTGGCTTGGACAAGGAAGCAGGCTCAGATAAGAATGTTAGAAACAGTGACTATAGGGCTTTGGTTACTGCTTTGCTTGGTTACTTGGTTACTACTACCTTGTGTGATTACTTTGCTTGCTACTTTACTTGATTCCTTTGTTTTTGATCTAAGAACTGACCATGTTTTTTTTTTTTTTTTTCCTATACCTAGAATGATATAAAAGCAGATTGGGAAAAACTAAAGCTGCTCCTTCAGCCTCAGCACTGACTGGAGTCATGTTATAGTTTTGCCTAATTGTCTTTTTCTTTTCAATCCTTACTCCCTCCCTGGAGACCCAGTTGACTGACTAAGCTGGTTTGGTCATTGTGCTTAGTCTTCCTGATGTGTGTGTATGTGTGACCCCCATTGTCTCTTGACCTTGGACATCAGAGTCCTTAATTCTCAGGCATTGCATTTGTACTGAGTTCTACCACTGTCCAGGTTCCATGGGACTCCTTATACATGATTATCTTCTGTTTCACTATCGCTGTTTCCATATCACTATTGGTTCTGGGTTTTGGCTAGCCCTGGTTAAGATTTCTCTTTTATAGCGCTCCCACTTTGCCCTTTTGCATTTGTCTGTCTCCTCTTTGAGTCTGGTTTTGATGAAGTAGTTCCTGCCTGCTGGCTGGCCCAGCTTCTCCTCCTTTCTGTGGTCTTTTCCATAACTGTTTCTCCTCTACTTTATTTTCTTTCTGATTATCTTCCTTCCCCTTTCCTTCCCTCTATTTTTATGTGTTATAATTTAAAGGTTAAATGTATTCACATCTTTGCTACGTTTGGTATTATCTAATGTTTTCTGTTCCAAGTTTAAAGGCAGAAGGAATTGAGTATTCATTTTTTACACTCTTAGATTCACAATAATAAAATTTCAACCTAACTGATAGGAACCTCAATCTAAGATATCATCACTGTGGACTTTGTGTGGATTTTTTTGAAGGATGATGGAATCAGAACTGCTGAGAAAAAGTTTATACTTCAGAAATGTAGTCTCACTTCTGTCTGATTTTAGATTTTGACTTACTTAAAGATTGTGTATTAATGGCATTTCAGAAATGTAAGACAGAATAGAGGACAGAACTGGCTCTTCTTTTTTAGAAATATAGTATTTTTATTAACTTTTGAAAACTTCTTAAAATGTATTTTGATCCTTCAATTTCTCCCCTAATTCCTTCCAGATTGACCCCACCTCTCCCTGTCTCCATCCAACTTTATGTTCTCTCCTCTCCCTCTCCCTCTCCCTCTGTCCCTCTCCCTCTCCCTCTGTCCCTCTCCCTCTCCCTCTCCCTCTCCCTCTCCCTCTCCCTCTCCCTCTCCCTCTCCCTCTCCCTCTCCCTCTCCCTCTCCCTCTCCCTCTCCCTCTCCCTCTCCCTCTCCCTCTCCCTCCCCCTCGCCCTCTCCCTCCCTCTCCCCCTCCCCCTCCCCCTCCCCCTCCTTCTCCTTCCCTCCATCTTTTAAACAACCAAGTCCAATTTGTGCTGCTCCATACACTCATGGATGTGGGGGTCATCCATTGGAGCATGGTAGACTTAAAGAAAACTGAATTTCTCTCTCCCAGAAGCAATCAACTATCCATAGATCCTCAGGAATGGAGGTCCCTGACCTCCCCTCCACCTGTCCTAGAGTGTCTCCTTGGCTTGATCTTGTGTAGGTCTTTTGCAGGCAGCCATGCTGTTGTGTGTTCGTGAGTGTGATATCTAGAAGATGCTATTTCCTCCTCATCCTCCCTGGACACCTGGTTCTCACAGTCTTTTTACCACCCCACCCCCTTCTGATGATCCCTGGGCCTTGTATGATATTGGTGTCCCACAAATGGCTTTTGCCCCGCCCCTTTTTAGCAACTCAATAACTCATTGTTTTTCTTTCAAAAATATTCGAAGGGCTAGAGCAGAGAGAGACATGCCAGTTACCAGGAAATCCAGATTTGAACACCAGTTTTTACATATTTGCTAATTTTGTGATTCTGGGCAGGTTGACCTCTCTGAGGCTTTATTTCCTCATGTGAAAGTGACCTTACCTGCTTATGAAGATCCAGTAAGAACAGCTGTGACAGCACACAGGACTCACCCTAGAGGATTAATGACTGTCTGTCTTCTTGGGCCTTTTAAGCCCTCCTCATTTATTCTGAACATGGGGACCTTTGTGGGCTTTGGGGATTCCACAATCATTCCTGCCGGGGTGAGATAATAGGAGACAATACACCCAGTTTAAGTGTCACTCCATTAGGAAGATTTCTTTGATTTCACATCCTTGGTGCATTGGCTGAACTCTGTTTCCCTCCATAGCACTTTGTTCATAGCCCTCTTAAGCACAACTTTCCAAGACTGACATAAGACTTCTCCACAATGGGCCATGTCTTCTTATGCTTATTTCTGGCAACGGCTACTCACAGGAAACACAGAGCAAGGCTTTAACCAGCTCTGAACACTTCAGAACCTCCCATTTTGATCATATTAGTGTACAAGGTGGCCAATCATTACTCTCACATTATAGATAAGAAAACCAAATCTACAGGGAGGGGCAGAGAAGCTTATGCATGATCACATATGATGCTGACGGAAATAGTTTTTGAACCAAGTTTTCCATCCCCAGCTCTCCTGCATGTTCTCACTATCATCATAGAAAATGAAGGATACATAAACAGCAGAGTCAACTAATGAGCCATGCAGCCTTGTAGGAACGACTTGGACCTGAGGAATACAATTAGTTTCATTTTGAACATGATGATAGTAAAGTTATGGCAGCCCAAGAAACCAAATCCATGCTACTTCCCTTCTTTCTAATAAGAGATTTGAATGGCCTGAAATCCCTTTCCTGTCTTCATAAATACAAATACAAAGAAATAAATAATGCATTAGCTTCTCTCCTTGGCAATGGAGACTTTGCTGTCATAATTCTGCCCCACAGCTAGGAGAGATGGGGGGTGGGGGAAAGGAGGACGGCGAGGAAGCTTCATAAACAGGTCAAAATAAATTTCCCAGGATAATTACGAACCAGAGTAAATTCCATAAATTTGATTTAATTGACACCAGGCACACAAAATAAAAGCGGAGAATACTCCTCTCCCTCTAATCACTGAGAGCATCTCCAAGCAGAAACTGGGAGCAGCAAGAGAAGGCAGAAGCTAGTCACAGTCACCATATCGACTTCACCTTCAGGAAGAAAGAGCCTCCAAGGACTTGCATTTCTATCTGTGTCAGACACTTTGCTCAAAGGTGCACACATGATCTAATGCACTTTGAATGCAAAAGCAGAGAAGTAGGTACTTTTTGACTGCCAAGTCTGTTAGCTAGTGGTGTGTAACAAATCACCCCAATGCTTAGTGTCCTTTATAACATCTGTATTCTCACTGGGAGCTCCTTTTTTGGGCTGGTTTGTTTGGCTCTGGGTCACATCTCTCTCCTCTTGTCAGTCTGCCAGATTGTGTTCCCACCATGTGGACTGAGTTTCTATTTATAAGTCACTGGCCAAGCAAGTCACACCTTAATAAAAGAAGGGATGCCTGCTCCTGGGAGGCCGTGGCAAAGATGTGGATATGGAGCAGAGTGAAAAATTCAGGACAACAAATCAATAGTGATTACTGATTTGATAACACAACAACAAAAGTAGTGTTACCTTATAGTGTAGATGGGAAATATAATATCAGAGAGGTTTATATAGTCACCTCAATCACACAGCTAATATGGTCTGAAAAAGAGAGGCAAATTTGGGATTACTGGGTACCAAAAGTCCTGCTTGCCCTCCTAACTGAGAATCTCAGGGTGAACCTCATGAGCCTCCACTTCAGGAGGCCTTTCAGTTCTCCCTGACTTCTGCACTTGTGCATTTGTGTTCTGAAATTAATGTCTCAGATGAGTGAGGTGCTAGTCAAATGTAAGGTTCATGGATCTGGGTTCTCCACATCACAAACTGCAGCCTTGTCTGGATTCATTATACATAAAAGCAAGGCCAGCTACATTTGCCACTGACCCTTTCTTTATTCTACTGCATGGGTCCCATCAAATGAGGCTCCTCATGGGTTATATGCTACACAAGATAAGGGTAGATCCTTGGGGCCTATTCTAGGGCCTGTTCAGGTTCCTGGTGCTGTCCACTGTCCTGAATTAACCCATCAGGAGACTGGCTGAGTGAATCCAGCTGTAGGCAATTAAAGGGCTCAGTTGGTTCAAGCAGCTCCTGTTCTGGCTCCCTGCCTTCAGTGTACTGGAGAACACACAACACAGAGAACACAGTTAGGAACTGTCGGCATGCTCTCAAACCTTAACTTGTTTTTCTTTTTGCCATTTGCTTTGTCAATGGCTGGGGACTTGATGGGAATCCACAAACTCTCGTGGGCATTAAGATTTTTGTGTAGCACTTTGTAGTTTATAGGGCCCTTTATACAGGAAGTCGTCCACTGTGTGAATTGGAGACAGGTCCCTGTCCTCACTGTACAGATGCTGAAATTAAGATGCCAAGAGAATTTCTGTTCCATCCTCGTGCCTCAGCACTAGAGCAACACAGTCTTGCAATGTCTGAATTATTCATCTTTCTCCGTCCGTTTGTCCTCTCAACAAATTGAATTTGATTAATTGATCACTTTAAAGTTCTTTGGGGACATGGAGAGGAAAATATGGTCACAGCCCCATAGAGAATCTAATCACACACCTGAGTATTTGGCCAGGGCAAGTTGAGCACACAAATAGGACCAATGGAAAGTGAGAAGTACTGGTCGAGAGCTTCATCCATCCACTGATGTAACGAATATTCATTACATGCCCATTATCTGCCATGTACACTGTTTAGCATTGGGATTCAAAAGTAAATCAAGCAGACTGCATCTCTGCCCACATTAGGGAAGAAGATAGTCATTAAAGAAATAAACAAACAACAGAGCCCATAATTATGAATTGTTATGAAGGCGATTAAATCAGCAAATGAAGAAAATATTCAGATGGGATAGTGGGGATGAAGGGAAACACCTCAGGTGAGATGATTAGGAATGGCTTCTCTGAAGATGTGACATGTAGGCTAAAACATGAAAGTTGGGAGTTCACCTGGGCTAAGTGATGGCACAAAGGTCTTTTAAGCAGAGAGCAAGAGACAAGGGCCAAGGTCAGAAAGAGCTTGGCACAGTGCAGGAAGAGCAAACATTCTCATGTGGGTCAAGAATAGTGAGGGAGTAGAGAATCATGGGAACTGGAAAGACAAGACCAGCCAGAAGCCAGAGCACTCTGGGCAATAGAGGCTACCACGTGGACCTTGGTTTCTTTCTCTACATTTCGAGTTCTTCACAGGAGAGCTTGATGTACAGCAAGTAGCTTAGCTGGACATCATGTGCATGCATGTCACAAGATGAGTGAGTGCTAGTAACTTATTTGGATGGCCATCTGGGGAAGTCCTGCTAAAAAAGGGAGCTGAAAGGAAGCCAAAGTGTCATTGAACAGGTTACTGCTGTGGGAAGTAGGGGCTTGCTCATTGAGAAGACCCATAGAAGAGAGTGTACAATACTGTTTAGTATTATTCTCACAGAGATAAAAGAACAGAGGCATTTATCAACCAGTTGCCACCAGTCACTGCCAGACAGAGAGAATTTCAACACTTGTCATATGTCCACAAGGTCCAGTAGGATGACTCACAGCTATCTGCAGTCAGAAATCATCTGGTTTGTGCACATGAGAGTCAGGGACAGGTAGTGAGGGAATATAGGTGAGCTAGTTAAAGGTATGTGATACAGTGAATGCCAGTATCCCTTCAATACAGTGTGTGTGTGTGTGTGTGTGTGTGTGTGTGTGTGTGTGTGTGTGCATACGTGCAAGGAATGAAAGGAGCAAGGACTAGGAATTTGGAAGATGCAAAAGGTGATTGACAGAAAGGAGAAAAAAATGTCTGCCCTATACTGGGGAGAATTCTTCTAGATTGTAGGAGACAAGGACCTAGAGACTGTACAAGCAATATGTGGACTTGATCTCCAGAAAAGCAGGCTGCATCCCCAAAGGACACATTTCCACCATTATGGATATAGACTTTGCTTCTTCATTTCCTGCTAGGGGAATTCACCAGGGACATTTCACCTGTCCTGGTATGGAGAAAGCCTTCATCCCCATTAACAATTAGGATCTTCTTCCCTGGCCTCAGCTCAAATTATCACACCACCAAAGATAGCCTATTCTAGGCATCCCACATTACATTCTTGCATACACTTGCTTCTAGTCACACTTAATCCTCAGGTGCAGACTAGGATGCACTTATATTGAAAGGGCACAATGTAGAACTCAGGAGCAGAATTGGAATGTTGGAGCTGCATCAGAAACACATTCAGAGTAAGAACTCGTGCTCTCAGAGCCTTAGGTAATTAATAAGAAGAGTCATATACCCCACCCTTGGCAATATAGGTAATAAAAGCTAACATTACTGAACTTGTTTTTGTAGCTCTTGAAAGGCTAGCTAATAAATGGTCTCATTTGTTTCCACAACAACCAGGGAGGCAAACGATGCTGTTAAGACCCACCTAACAGATGAAGGAGCGGTGCTTTGGGTGCACTAATTGCCTTGCCCCAAATAACACAGCCAGGGAACAGTGGACTCTCTGAGAGCATTTTTCTTCTGGTGGCTGGGTAAGCTCTTTACCTTAGGGACAACTCCATGGTTTTGTGTTGAAATGACATCCCCTCCCTGTAGTACTGCTTATGATAGGGATTTGGGGTTGAAGCTCTCTGTGCAACAGTGGAACATCAATTGTGATGGAGCCAAAAATCTGAAGATGCCGAGATCTGAGCACACAGGTAGGCCAATATAAAGACAGTTTACACAAGGGTACTGCAGGTTGCAGTAACATTGTAAAGGTAAAAACATAGTAAAAAAATTTACGCATTCCAGATCCCACAATTTCTATGACAACTTCTCAACTCTGATGCGACAGTGTAAAAAGAGTCCTAGAGCATTTGAGGATTAAATATGCTGTGTGACAATGAAACTTTATTTGTAAAGTCAGGTGGAGGGTAAGACTTAGTGTTCAGGTAGTATTTTGTACTGACCCCTGTAGTGGTGGAAACTCCCTTCCTGAGACTAGGGATTGCTATTTTGGACACTAGATGGTGCCCTTTCATTAGTAAGGTGAGAAGGAGACTGAGGCTGCTTTAGCACAGGTAGGGAATTGATGGAGGAATGAATTATGACAGGAATTACTGTAGGAGATTGGGACCAGAGAAAATAGTCTGAAGATAATTCAAACGGCAGAACGTGTTATCCCACTACACACACACACACAGACACACACACACAGAGGGAGGGGGAGAGGGAGAGGGAGGGGAGGGGGAGGGGGAGGGGGAGGGGGAGAGGGAGAGGGAGAGGGAGAGAGAGAGAGAGAGAGAGAGAGAGAGAGAGAGAGAGAGAGAGAGAGAGAGAGAGACTATGTTTCAGAAACAGACATGGCTATGTGCTAGTCATGGCATAACAATACACATGGGTAGGGGGAATAAATAAAAAGAACAACATCCAAGCATCCCTCTACCTGACAGAGGCTAGAGAAAGACATTAGGACCCTTGGAGCTGGAGTTACTGGTTGTGACTTCTCTGGTATAGGTTCCTGGAACTGATTTTGAATTTTGTAGAAGAGTATTCACCTTTCTAAACCACTGACCCATCTCTCCAGCCCCTTTGTTTGCTGGTTTCTGTAGTGAAACGTTTACATCATAGCTGATTTCAAGCTCCTAACGAGCCATCAGTTTGTTTGCGAAGTTGCTAACACTGAATAAATGGAGCACTATAAGCAAAGAAAAGCCAGCTTCAACACATTGCTAGCCCAAGGTCTTTTGTTTTAATTATTGTAGCACCCACCTGGCAAGGTAGGGAGAAAACAAGAAGAAAAGTTAACATTTGTTGAGGAATTATCATCTGCAGACAGTCTGCGGAACGGTTTAGTCGTATTTCTCCTTGCTGTAGTCTTCCCAGCTCTATAGGGACAGCTGTCAGATTATACTCAGCAGATGGAGACTGAGAGAATCCCAGTGACTGATTGAGATGCTATCACCAGGTTCCAACTCAGGGAGGTTGACAATTTATTGTGTGTTTGTGTCACATGCCTGTGTGAAGGTCAGAGGTCAACTTGTAGATTGGTTGGTTCTCTCCACTGAGCCATCTCACCAGCTTGCCATTGTCTGTTTTATAGCTAAAGAAACAGGTTCAAATATAATGATCCATTTAACATTAGACAGGTGGGTATTATTATGATGGGGCAGACCTAGTTTTTTTTCTGAATTTAGTGCCTATGGCTTTTCCAAAAATCCAAAAAGCTAGAGTGCACTCAATCAGTTGTTCCCAGAGGAGTTGTGTTTAAAAAGAGATTTGGAGGCAGGGAGAGGGAGAGGGAGAGGAGGAGGAGGATGGGGAGAGGGAGGGGGAGGGGGAGGGAGAGAGGGGGAGGGGTAGAGAGGGAGAGAGGGAGAGAGGGAGAGAGGGAGAGAGGAAGAGAGGGAGAGAGGGAGAGAGGAAGAGAGGGAGAGAGGGAGAGAGGAAGAGAGGGAGAGGGAGAAAACGGAGAGAGGGAGAGAGGGAGAGAGGGAGAGAGGAAGAGAGGGAGAAAGGGAGAAAAGGGAGAGGTTCAGGTTCAGATGGACAAAGAAGAGGGACATGACAGTTCATTTTAAGATTTATTGATTTTTATCTTATGTATGGGTGTTTTGCCTGCAGGCATATCTAAGTACCATGTGCATGCCTGGTGCCCATGGAGGCCAGAAGGCGATAATGGATTCTCTGAAACTGGACTTACAGGCAATCAAATGCAGGTTCTCTGGAAAAACAGCCAGTGCTCTTGACCATGGAATCATCTGTCCAGCCTTGAGATAACTCTTCTTATTGAGGTTAATGCAAGAACAAAGGAAGTCAGAGAGGAAGTGATTTGGAGGGTTGTGGATAGATTTTTTTTTTTTTTTTTTTTTGGTTGATTCAAAAAGGGGAAGTGGAAATGTTGGCAGGAAATGAGAGAAACCAGGTGGAGAGGGGCCTGGATTTCAAATGCTGAAGGAGGACTTGTCAGTCTCTTTAGAAGACTAGAAGCCACACTCTAGAAGCGAATCATGGGAACCTGCTAATGATCCCCCTACATCCATTTTGATTCCTACGAGGGTGTGAAATTTCCAAGTTCCTCAGGGTGTTATATAGAATGAAAAGAACATTAAATTTCAAATATGAAATGTGGATTATAGCTGCAGGTCTGTCCAATTCTGGAAACACAACCTTACACATTCCACTAATTTTCCTGAGAGTCTCATCTGTAAAATCCAGCTAATGGCCTCTGCCATATAGATATTATAAATGTGGTAATTGATATTAAAGCATCTGGCCTAGTGCCTGGCACACAGCTGGAACTCTAGCAGCCTTTGCTCTTCCATCCATCTCAAAGCATTGCTGCACTTTGGGGAGACTTCTGTAGTGTCTCTGTAATAGAGTAAAGTATCTGCAATGCTGGTCCAGGATCCAGCTGTCCAGCATCTCCTCTGCTCAGTTTTCTTGCAAGGGGTTGGCTGAGCGCAAACTCTGACTAGAAACAAAACCCATCTTTATTGTTCAATAACTGAGCATGGTTAGAAGAGGTATAAGAAATTATTGTGAGCAATGCATGCATAGTTTCTACACAAGAGAGAGAAACTCATTAACATAGATCCTAAAAAAGCTGACCTCACATCCAGGTGTTAGTTATTTGGGTGTGGATTGGGAATTCAAGGGACTTTGTTTAAAATTGCCCAGCTTTCCCCTTAATTGTCTACCATGGTAAGATTATCCAGGACCTCGTTTATCTGGAAATGGGTTGTCTAGCAACTTCAGTCATCTAGAATAGATCTTAACTCCAGGAGAATAGAAATGAATTGCTCTCTACCGACACAGCAAAACTGATATCATCACTTTGTGTACCTCAATGGATAAATCGCATCCTGATGCAAAGGGTCCTCAGCTCTTCAGTCAGTGTCTTATATCTGATGCTAAGTACAGTTTTGGTGAGAATAAATTTCTAACCTGGAGACTAGAAGAAAGAAGTTAGAAGGGATGATAGGACCAAGTTTCCTGTAAGCAAACCATTTGAAAGCAGTAAGAAATATCTCTGGAATGTTGGATGTCTGAGCCATGACAAAGCAATTTCAGAAGCAGAGTATCTGAAGCTCTTTTGTGTGGGTGTGGAATATTCTCCAAACTTTATTTGAATTATATTGCTGTATATGATCACATCCATTCACGACTACAGCAAGCTCATCCAAGTTACCTAGCAAGTTTTTAATGGAGCTTAAGAAGGTACGCTACTGGTCAATTCATTTTAGTAATATTTCTCTTCTACATGATTTATTATTTTAGGTTATTTTTGAATGAAGTGTGTTCTGTCATAGAAAACAGATGAGATGAAAAGATTCTTTTCCTAGTAGGGCTGGAATTTTGAGAGCATTGAAGTAATATCCTCAGCTTGTTTAGAATTTCTGCACAAGATGACAGCCTCTTTAAAAAAAAAATCTCTTTCATCTGTGCTGAAACATTTTTTTCCTCTTTCCTTGGTTTGATGCACAGATTCATTTCCACTCTCTCTCTAGTACTTAGGAAGCCATGGACTTTGATTAGAACCCCTAGCTATGTTTTAGATAGAATGCCTTTTCAAATCTATCCTCCTCTGTAGGACATTCAGTCTGTCATACACCTCCTGCCAATTTACACTGGATTCTGTGGGCTAATTGTGAAAGGTTTTCTGCAGATGGTGGCAGTGTTTTGGAAGGTTATGGAACCTTTAGGAGGTGGGGCCTAGCAGAGGAAATGGATCACTGGGGTGAGGAACTTATGGCTTATATCCAAGTCCCAGTTCCAACCCAAACTCTGTTTCCTCATCTGCCAAGATATAAAAAGGGCTCTATGCTACTGTTGCCACAGCCCACCAGGAATTCCACCATATCTTTACTTTCATGACAGATTGTGTTCCTCAAACCATGAGTCACAATATGTTGGTCCTCCCTTAGGTCACTTCTTACCCATATTTAGTTATAGCAATGGTAACAAGAACTAATTAAAACAAAGACATCCAGAAGGGTAATTACTGTGATAAACCTGAGCATGTGGCTTATGCACTTGGGACCATTTAGCTGGAGAAATATGGAAGAGTTTTGACATTTGGTCTAGAAAAACCATAAAGTATAATAATCAGAGTCTAATGAGCCATTCTGATGATAATGCCTGTAGAAAGGTGGACAGACAAGGCCAGACTCATGAAGTTTCAGAGAGATTATATGAACTCTAATAGAAAGTGGGCTAAAACCATTCATAATTACTTCATGGGAAAGCATCTGGCTATATTTGTCCTTAGAACTTGAGTGAGGCTGAATTAAAAGGCAATGGACTGACATTTTTAGATAGAAGAATTTTCAATACAGCATAGTATTCAGTTTGTGGAGTGGTTACTGGTCATTGCTTTTAGCTAGGTTTACAATGAAAAAGAAAAGAAACTAGAACAGAAAGAAGTGGAAAAACAATTTAACAATGAAATAAGTGAATTTACACTGGGGGATGAAGCAACTGTAAACAAAGCCGTCCTAATTGTTAAAGATATTTGTATGGCTCAATAGAAGCCATTCACTCTGCACTGGGACAATAGGAAAGATGCTTTGAGAGCAAGACCTCACCTGTCGAAAGGCCTTATGTTATAAAAATGAAAATTCATTACAAGGCAGAATGGCAGCATGTCTGCCCCAGAGGTTCTGTGCTTGAACATAGTCTCTCCCAGGAATGTGTTCAGGTCCAACCACTAAGGAACACAGAGGCTGCTGCGGCTATGGTAAAAGATATAAGAGGACATATACCTCAACATGGTAGCAGAACTTGGCATTAGCAGCCGCAGAACCCTGGCTTCGAAGGGATACAAAATGCAATGGTTATGGGGTCTTAGAGGCTTGTGCAAGGGCTCCAGAAGGCTAATGAGACAAAGTAGTAGATAGTGTGGAGTTCCTGAGGACAGACACCATGTATGAATTTTGTGAAAGCTAAGGCTTAAGTTACAATGCAGATGCCAGGATATTGAAGATGCCGAGAGAATTTGCAGGTATAGAATGAAACAAAACCAAGAGAGCTCACAAATCCTACGGGCAGTGAAACCACAGGGATAAGTATATTGAAGCCCATATGAAGTCAGGAGGCCACTCTGAGCCCCAGTTGTAGGGTAGGAAACCATAGGAGTTAGTGTTTGTTTTACTGCCTTTCAGTTTTGTTTTGGTCCAATAATTCCTTGCTGTCCTTCTGTTCCCATATTGTCTGTCTGTCTGTCTGTCTGTCTGATCTGTCTTTATCTGTCTGTCTGTCTGTCTGTAGTGGAATATTTTCCCCCACTACATTGGCAATAAAGCTCAGTGATTGGGCAGCATTAAAGGTAGGCGGAGTGAAGAAGGGAAGGACGAGAGAGGGAGTAGCCATGGAGAACCATGGATGGGTCAAAAGCTGTCCCAGGTAGCAACTTCTAACAAAAGGTTAGATATTGGGTAACAACTCTAATTGTGTGGGCATCTTGTTAATTGAGCATTTCTAAATATATAAATCTTTTAGATAATCATTTAGCTTTAAGATCATTTCTACTGGGTACTGTGGGCATAGTGGGAATCGTCTGGGCTTAGCCAAGCATTGTAGGGTCAGTCTGATGGTTTGGCAGAGCCAGCTGCCATGATGGCATCTCATGGGTGCCAGGGCCAGTGTTTCTAGATAGCTGGAGCCGCAGACAGAGTAGGAACAGCAGGAACATCAGGAACATGCCGGACCAAGTGCTGAATTCTAAATATCAGCCATTAAATCTATCTACCTACCCATCTATCCATCCATCCATCCATCCATCCATCCATCCATCCACTATCATTTTTGGAAATTTGAATGGGGATGTTTACTTTGTGTTATTGTACATAGGGAGTATGTAATTTGTTTTTATTTTTATAGAGTCTCATAGTATCTTTAGTTAAGTGTTTGCTTTGAGTCTTAGAAGAGACTTGATTTTGGGCTTTTAAATGGTCTCAGAACTGTAAGACTTCAAGGAATAGGGTGGGCTGAGTGCCATGTTGCATTACAAGATGGATATGATCTTATAGGAGCTAGGGGTGGAATATATTCATCTGAGTGTGAAATATCCACCATTGGATCATGTGTTGGAACAGTTGGTCTCTAGGAGAAAGGCAGTTACAGAAGCTTTAAAAAGTAGAGACTACCTGGAGGAAGTGAGTCATTTGTATGGACCTAATGAGTTATAGCTAGGTTGCAGCTCAAGTCTGGTCTTTCTGCTGATATGTAGATAGGTAGTCTCATGTACCTACTGCCATAGCTCCAAGGCATCATGAACTTAGCCATGCTTTCCCTACCATGATGGAATTATACCCTTTCAGACTGTGAATCAAAATAAGTCCTACTTTATTTAAATCGATTCTTATAAGGTTTTTGTTCACATCAATGATAAAAGCAATTAATATGATACTTCAAAACTTTGACTTGTTTATCAAATCCTTTTTGTAAACATCTTTGGGGCAATGTTTTGTTCCCCTCTGCTATGGGTGTCCTATTTTAAATGAAAAAATCATGACCACTATGATATCACATTTTAAAAAGTAGAAAAGACTTCCAACCAACCAAAACACCATATCTTTTATACATCTGTACTTTTAGAACTCAAGAGAGTATTGGTGACGACTATGTTCCTGCATGTGTGCTATTCCCTTCAAGAGAAACTGCTGGAGGCTGGGTGGAGGATCCTTGTTATTTTACCTCTGGCTCTCCCTGGACAGTACTTGGCAAAAGACAAGCTTCCCCTAGAATGTTTATGGCCCAAGATTTTCTATTGTTCTTGCCTGAGGTCATGCTTTTCCAAGGACCCCTTTAGGCTGGGTTCTCTCCACAGGATCCTCAAGGCTGTCTCAGGACTGTATTCTGAACTGGACTCTTCTTCCCTACATTCCTCCCTCTGTTGCAGGCATCTGTTTTGTGTTTCTGACTGAGCACTCTCTTTGCTCGCTTCCTCCTATTCCCTCTATTAGCCATTAGCGTTTATTCCAATGGTATCTTGCTATCTGGTCCGATTTTGGTGTCTGTATCTCAGAAACCTCAGACTTACCCAGAAGTTGACACATGCCTCGTAAGTGACAAACTTTTCAGCTAAATTAAGTTTCTGATGATTATATTGATCATTAGACTTGGTCTTCAAAAAGAAGAAGGTGTTTTTTTTTCCAATATAAAGCTTCTACAATGACCATGGTGCATTGAGCAATACCTGTATGTATGTTAAATAAGGGATATTGTTGGTGACTTGTGATTATCACCATAGATTATGAAGGGACTCAATTGCTGATTGCAGAATCTACTGTTTACCGGAGACAGGTATCCCCACTGAGGTGTTTTACCTGTTTTAAAGCTCTGTTTCTGTCTTTGATTAAGTGTGTTTTAATGCTAGATCTAGGAGGTATTTCTAAGAAAACTCATTGGAAGGTCTTCAGAGCACATAACCACCAGGCACTGGCTGTGAGATGCTGGGAATTCAGACTTAGACCAGAGTGCTTTTTCTCAAGGTGAGAGCAGTTCCAGCTCATTTTACAGATGATAAACCAATTTGGTAACAACCTCAGCAGAGCTATTATGTAAAAGGAAATACAGGAAGCTAACCTATGATGACAGCTGAAGATTTCTTCAGAATGGGCAGGTGTGGATCCAACCTGAGTCTTTATAGCACCTTCTGGGCCCCCTGTCTGAGCTGTCACAGACACCAAGATTTCTCTGACTAATCAACACATGGAAAAGGGATTTTTTTATGAGTTGACTCTAGCAATGGGGGACCACATGCTGCTCATTTAATTGTTGATTTACCATATGAGAGGCTCAGAAGTGTAGGAGCTTGAGAATAATGCTGGCATGAATCTCATGGAGCAACTGATTTTCTGCACATAGTGATCAGGTTCTGGAGGTCCAGGTCTACCCCAACCCCCTACACTACTAACTCTACACGTGACTTCGAACAGAGAATTAAACTTCTCTAATGTTCAATTGTTTGCAAGGATAGTGAGATATTCTACCTTACTACAATGTTGTTATAAAAATGTGAGGGTTTTATGTGAAGTCACCTTATAAATAACTGAGCACAAGGGAAAGAGAAAATAGCTGCTTTTTTGTTGTTGTTGTTTTAAAGCTACATTCTTTGGCAAGTTTATTCATTAATTCAACAAACATATTTATAGCACTGTGGTAGCATACATGCACACACATGTGTGTGTGTATGTATGTGTGTTTACACACTCATGCATGCACACACACACACACACACACACAGACACACAGACACATGCACACACGTATGTTATAGCACCTGAGTGGAAGTCAGAGGAAGACTTGCATGAATATGTCTGTCCTTATAAAATAGGGTTATCTAGAGATTGAATTCAAGTTGCCAGTCTTAGTGGTAACTACTGATGCCTGAGGAGACATCTTACTGGCTCCACTCATGAGATTTTTTAAATTGACTGTGAAAAGAGACTGAGGACTTAGAAATTTAACATCATTTCTAGTGACCTAAAATTCCTAGGACTCATACTGTATAATTCCCCTCTTTTGAGTGACATAAATGATGGCAGTAGTGAAGAAGCATCATTTCTAATGTTAGATTATCTATCTATCTATCTATCTATCTATCCACCTGTTCATCTATCAATAGTCTATCTATCTATCTATCTACCTATCTATCTATCTGTCTGTCCATCTGTTCATCTATCGATCATCTATCTATCATCTATCTATCTATCTATCTATCTATCCATCTATTCATCTATCAGTCATCTCTATCTATCATCTATCTACATATCTATCTATCTATCTATCTATCTATCTATCTATCTATGTATCATCAATCTATTCATCTATTAACCATCTATTTCTATCCTCTATCTATCATTTATTATCTATCTATTATCAAACTATATAAAAATCTATTTATCATCTATCATTTGTCTATCTCTTTTCTATGTCTTCTCTAACACCTATCTATCATCTGTCTGTCTATCTATCTATCTATCTATCTATCTATCTATCTATCTATCTATAATCATCTTTTTCTCTTTCTCCATTCTTTTCCTCTTTCTCTGTTGAGAGCAGGCTTATGCATCCAAGGGACGGTGATGAAGTATTCAGTGGAGTAGCCCATGTGGAAATGAAGCCTGTCCACAACTGCCAGAAGAAGCCTGGAAGTTGGCCCTCCACTTCTAGTGGAGATTGACAGTGACGACAGATCCTGCCTGTCTTGACTGTACAGAAATATCTTTCACCAGACACATCCATTCAATCTGCTCCAAAATTCCCAGGCTCTTGCAACATGTATCTAGATGTGGGTTGGTACAAAGAGGAGAAACATGAGGCTTCAGAAGTAGACAACTGTTTATACAACTGTTTACTGTGAGGTGTTCAGTTAGAAGCTCAAACTTGTGCTATGGCATCTCTTTTCAGAGATTCGTAGGTCATCTGAGTGAAAATACATGAAGATCATGTAGCTGAAGAGTCTTTAGACTTCCAGACTCTTTAGGTCTATAAATTTATCGGCCCTCCTTGCAATTGATTCCAAGGCTACACTCCTCTCTGCCTCACGGATTTTTATGTTATTCTTCCTCCAATCATTCTTTATTGTCACTAACGTTATAATAAAATGCAATGCATGTAGCTTATTGTATGATCACGGGGCTCACTGAAAACTTATCAGACACTGTGCTCCACCCAGGCTCCAGCATGGCTTTAGAGGGGTCTTTGTGAAATGGTGGTGCTTCATGTCATGGATGTGAAAAACGAGTCTTGAGTGGACCCTTGCCCTCTTTCAAGCAGCTTGTAAAATGTCCTGACCTCCTTGAAGCCTAGCTATGGGTTATAATGCAGAGATTAAGAAGGAGGGATCGGAAATCAGAGAGGCTTAGGCTCAGTCAGTTATCAGGGTCATTCATTTCTTCTCAAGGTGTTGGGCTGAGGGCATCAGGTTCTTGCTGGTGACTGACTAGGATCGTCGTGACCTCAGTTCTCTGCCATGTGGACCTCTGTAGCTGCTACATCAGAGCAACCACAAAAGAACTAGAGTGAGCACTCTAAGGAGGAGAAGGGGGCAGAAGAAATGGGAGAAGAGAGAGGAGTGAGTCTCATGGGTTTGTAACTTAATTTCAATAGTGGCATTCAATCTCTTTGTGGTATTCTATTTATTAGAAGCAAGATATCAGATCTAGCCCACAATAAAGAGGGAGGGGCTTATATAAAACAATACAAAAGAATAAATAATAGATCATCAGGGACCATGTCAAGAGCTATCTACTGCACTAAGTTTGCATATTCTTCATGTGTGTATACCCTACAGAGAGATGGTTGATATATTGTCAGCATATCTGTTAGTAGCAATGACTAGTGTCCACTAAGGATGAAACCTACTATCCAGATCCATAACATTCCATGGTAGGGGGTCATGTTTGCTTATGTTATCCTAATATCGGAAGATTGACTCTTTGGCTGAAGGCTGTGACCCTCACTGTAATAAGGGTTCTTGTGTGGGATTCTTTTCAGGACACAGAACTTTACCAATGAGAGAGACTTCTCGACCTTTATGTAGATATTCAGCAAGATAGCCTTCCAACCAACCCCCACCCACCATCCCAAATTATAGGTCTGGGGTGTGTACTAATAGACAGGATTGCTTTAGATGGCTTAATGACAGGTAATTTGGTATACGGAAACATTCTTAAAGGAGTAGATTATTTGAGAATACTATTTTGGTTTGGCTCATATTTATTATGTTAAAAGAGATAGTATGAGTATATTAAGGATCAATGCAGAACAATGTCAGAGAGTCTGACAGTGAGCATGCACTGCCCTCAAGATCTATTGTCATGTGACCAGTTAGTGCATCAGTAGTTCCTTGAATCCCAGCCTAGTTGGAACTTTAGGGCCCACAGTGGGGGGTAACTATAGAGCTGACTCATTGATGAGAGTTCAATGAGATGGTGGCAACCCTATATTTTAAAGTAGGGTTTAGAGGTTAGGTGCACTCTTTGTTTCTAGTCACCCCATTAAAAACCCATACGCATCTCACAAGAGGTCTGTATTCTACCGGGGACAGGAAAAGCCAGACAATGTATGTATTTTCATTGGCTGTGCCTTCGTCCCCAGTGACCCCTCAGTGTAGATTTCCCTTCACTCTGGGGCTCACTGTGTGGTGACATGCCACTGGTTTCATTTAATCTGCATGACAATCAGAAGTATAAATTGTTGACTGCAAGTAACTGAGCTCCACAGAAATAAAACAATCTTAGTAGGGAGAGGCTAATTTAGGGCTGGATTTTAATCCTATTATGGATGGAATCCTAAATTCCTGGCTGTTTCTAAAATAGAGTGCAATCCCAGCTCCCAAGAGCCAGAACTTCTGGTCAGTATTAACCATGGGGGAGATAGTATAAACATCTATCATTTCAGGTAATGGCTCCAACAGATGATAACACACACACCTCCCCTCCCCACTGCTCACCCTAGTGTCTGTCTATCCCTCAGCCTAGCTAATCAGTCTTATCTCTGACACAGCTCTTCTCCCACAGACTCTAAGGAGATTCTTACGGCAGACCTGAGCTTGTAGTTATGTTCTCTACTTCCCCGGGTCGGTGAGTTCTGCCAGGATAGGAACTGGGTATTATTGTACCTGGCAGAGTGCCTGATACAAAATAGACACTCAGTAAAAATTGATGGTGCTTAAGTTTGACTATATTCTTTTTCCTAGTGGGAGATCACAGAATGGGTTGCTTTTATGCATCCCTTAAGCTGGAATGAAGCCCGTAGTTTCATGGTGGTTCTTTGTCAAAGCATTGGCTGCCTGGCCAGGAGGGGCAGGTATGACAAGGAATAGAGGAAGGGCTATGAGTAACTGGAACTCAACTTGCATGAGCCTTCTGAGCAGTGGGGTTGAACATAATGTTGTCTCAGCATAGTGATGAAAATAGAAAACTTATGTACCAGCTCCCGCCCACGTTGTTTGAAGCTTATTCCTGGGTATTTCATTTCGGTCCTGTAGTCTTTGATATATACAGAAATAATCCATAGTTGACTTCTGGGCTAGGACAAGGAACCCACACCACCTGTACCTCTCTGTGTTTTGACAATGTCCTGGTTAATTTCTTTTTGCCAATTTGATACAAGCCAGGGCCATCTTGGAAGAGGGTGCTTAACTTGAGACAATGTCTTCATCACATTGGCACATAGGCAATTCTCTGTGGGGAATTTTCTTGATAAATGATTGATATGAGAGAGCTCTGCCTATCCCTGGGCAGGTGGTTTGGGTGGTATATATATGAAAACAGGCTGATCAATCAATCCATGAAGAACAAGCCAGGAAGTAGCATTATTCCATGACCTCTGCTTCAACTCTTTCTCTAGGTTTCAGCCTTGGTTTTCACTGATGATGAGCTCCAACTTGGAAGCTAAATAAGCCTTTTCCTCCCAAAGTTGGTTTTGGCCATAATGTTTTATCACAGGCAGTAAGGCCTTTGATGAAAAGTCATAGCTGAGGTTTATTGAGCTTGTTATGTGGTAGGCATGCCCTTGATCCGATGTAATTTCACAGTAGTGGGGAAACTCCGATTAACCCTATTATATGGATGAAGAAACTGAGGCTCAGTGTAGGTAACTAAGTCATCCATGCTGGTGAGTTTCAGTGCTTAGCATTCTTCCTGGACATGCCTGATTCTACATCTGGCAACTTTTCTGCTCCACTGACCTACAACAGGGCTTAGCATAGAGGATCAGGATTGGGCTTAGATGTGACCGCCTGCAGGAATCCTGGAAAGCATTCAAATGAAGGATTAGAAGTCCAGGCCTGGAATGGATTTATTGCTGAGTGAGAACTCAGGGAGAAGAAGGTGGAAAAACAGAAAGTCCAGGAGTGAGGTCCAGTTAAAGGTCTGGAGTCAGAGCCAGGCAGAGCCAATGAAAGTGACAAAACCCACGACGTCCCTGGGGTGTGGAACAGAAAGTAGAAAAAGCCTATATCTCTAGATATGTTTATGAGTACCTTGCAAGCCATGAAGAAGGTGTTTACTTACTTATTACATGTTTTAAAAAGATTTTTACTAAAATCTTTGAGGATTTCAGTCTCTTTGATCATATTCACCCTGACTCTTTCCCTTAGCTCTTCCCTCATCCTCTCTCCTCAACTTCATCTCATCCTTTAAGAAAATAACCCACTGTGCCCAATCTGAATTGTCCTTAGTCTCTTGATTCCCCTTTAGTCCCATGCTAGAATGGATTGGTCTTGTGTAGGACTCATGTGTGTAAGCATGGCTGCTGTGAATTCATGTATGCAGTGCTCCTGTCATGCCCAGGAGGCAGTATTTCATTCTGGTGATCTCTAACCTATGGCTCTGAGATTCTTTCTGACACTCAGGAAGAGGTCTGCCCCATCCCATGGGGAAATGTGTTGTTTTTTTATTTTTATATTTTATTTTTAATCTTTTTTTATTAATCATCCACAAATCCCCATCCCATCTCCCCTCTCCCTCCTTCCTTTTGCCTCTATGAGGATGCTCCTCTACCCACTCACCCACCCTCACCTCGTCACTCTAGCATCCCCGTATGCTGGGGTATCAAACCGCCACAGGACCAAGAGTCTCCCCTCCCATTGATTTCAGATAAGGCTGTCTTCTACATATGTATCTGGAGCCATGGATCACTCCATGTATACTCTTTGGTCGGTGGTTTAGTCTCTGGGAGTTCTGTGTGGTCCGGTTAGTTGATATTGTTCTTCCTATGGGGTTGCAATCCCCTTCAGGCAGGAAGAGGTTTTAAACAAGTCAACGAAGACAATAAATAATTGCTTATATAAGACTCCATAGCTTGAATGCTTTTTTGAGGTAGCTTTGGGTCATAGCATGTGATTATCCATTTGTGACAACTTGGCAAAGCTGGAGGGATACCTTTTCCCTTAGAATTATTTTTTTCCTTAACAAGTCCTCATCATAGACAAATGGAACAGATTGTCCATATAGAAGAAACAAACGGGACCCAACTCCTTACTCATAGTACAATGGTTTCTACTTATAAATGACAGAGTGTTGCAGTCTCTAAGGTTTCTGCTCCAGCTGTGGCAAGCATTCTCTTCTCCAGTCTCCTAGCCTCTTTAGTCCTGTCTGTGAGCAGGAACAATGACATTGTGCAGCACTGAGCATTAAAGAAGACACAGGTATGAAACTGACATTCATAGCCCATCCCAGGTGTGGTATGAGCCCACATGGAAGTTCTCTCTTACCCCTGTTCCACCCAGAGACAGAGTACATCAGACCCAGAGGTAACAATATGAGAGTGTCATATGGGATCTCTGTATGTCTACACCCCCAACACTGGAGTAGCCTTCTTTACAAGACCCCTGTTCTTGTGTAAACCATCTATACCTAGATATGGCTATGAAGTGTCAGTGGCCATCTAGGGGCTGGGAAAGGAATGGGTGAGGACAGGCAGGCATCTGAGTAATGAGGCCTTCCATGTAGGGAGACAGGCTAAGAGAAAAGATGTACACCTTGCTCTTCTGACACATCCTAATTTGAATTTGAGCTGACTTTCTTAGTCTCAAGTTCTGAGTAATTATTCCCTGGCTGCGTGGTGCTGTTTTAGGAAGCTGCGGAGCCTTTCAGAGGTCGGGCCCTTGTGGCAAAAGAAAGTCTATTTTTGTTAATGAAGAATTTCAAACTTTATAATAATGGCTGCATTAATTTATACACCCATGGATAGCACATTAGTGCTTGAGTTCTTCCCCATCTTCATCTTTGCCAAGGTTTGCTTTTGGTCTTTACCTGTTCTATATCTCATGGTTTCACTTTGTTTTGTATTCTTCCTTCCTTCCTTCCTTCCTTCCTTCCTTCCTTCCTTCCTTCCTTCCCTCCTTCCTTCCTACCTACCTACCTTCCTTTCTTCTTCCCTCTCTTCCTCTGCCCTTCCCTCCTTCCCTTCCCTCCCTTTTTTCTCCCCTTCCTCCCTCCTTCCCCTCCCTCTCTTTTTCCTCCCCTCCCTCCCTCCTTCCTTCCCTT